>NW_015971579.1:666056-981872 GCF_000835475.1 Cladophialophora bantiana CBS 173.52
CCCCCCCCCCCCCCCCCCCCCCAAACCAAAAGACTCCTAGCCACCTTGAATCCGGGGCATGAGATTTCCTTGTACGGAGGACTGCTTGCGGAGAACCTGTACGGGGTTCCCAGGATATCGAGGGTGTCTGGGGCTTCGATGCAGGTCATTGGGTCAATGGGTCATCCAGTGTGGTAGCTAGTGTTTTCGCTTAGAAGCTCCAATCCCGTTTCCGATAGCCTGATAATAGCAAGGAGGTGTGACTTTCTGTGTTTTTGGCAGCCAGAATCCCGGTGTGGAGGGAGGTGGGATGTTCAACCTGGCCGAAGACGAACCTTCAGGGCCTCCTCGCATTCGCCAGATTGTGTTGTACTGCTTTCTTTCCTCCGTCGGAACAAATCACTACTAGTCCAAGAAATCAGTCTGCAACCCGAGGTTCAAGCGGGCAGGTCAGGCAATGGGCTAATTTTGGCGGCTTTCGACAAGAAAAAGCCAAGGTCGAGTTTGGGGGGCCGGGGATTTTGGGCTGGTGGGCTCCTCCTGATACGGCGTCGGCGGCCTTGGCTGGTCGTAAGTAATTCGCCAGGGTGGCGCCAGGGCGGCATCAGAGGGTGCGTTGGACAGTCTAGAAGACATAACGCTTTGTTCCTTCAGGGGTCTAGCGGGCGCCATGGAACATTCATCACCCCTTCGGTCGAAAGGCCTGCGGCTTGTCATTGGCGGGAAATTGAGAGGATGACCAAGACAGCAAGCGAGCGAATGTCTGTCCAGGTGTCTCTTCCCAGTTGTCCAATCTTCCGAATATTAAGCGGTGGTAATACCTCGTACAACGGCAATGGCCCAGGACTCAACTTTCAGAAATCATCGGGTTAACACCAATCGTGCCGGGCCCAAGTTTTCTTGCCCGTAACGTCTAGTGTATGTTTGCCATCGTTGTCATAGTATTCGAAGCTCTTGTGGCATTTTTCCGTGCCTTTTCCGCACTGGTTCATGTCATCTCGAAACCAAATGCTCCTGCAACGTCTTTGCACTGTTTGCAAGGTTGAACTTCGGACAACTCCTTGTTGGTCCAGTTCCACGGGACAAAGGACGGATTCTTCCTTCGGCTAGCCAACTGCTCCTTGCATAGACTTCCTGTTGGACATGGTGGCTTGCAGACCTCGGGCCCAAGTTACGAACAGAACTGAGCGATGGTATTGTTTGCAAAGTCCTCTGAACCCCAAAGCTAGGCACTGGCTGATCCTCGGGACCAGACTCGATGCGTCTCCGTCAAACCGTCCATGAGGCATGGCAGGACAAGACTAGTGAACTGTACCTCAGCCTTGCGTGGTGATGATGAGTATGTAACCCTTCCTCTTTGGCTCTCCGGCTCCTACATATCTCAAGAGGTTGATTCTGACCCTAAACTGTGGCGCTGGAAAAGTCCAATGCTCACAGTCGTTTTGGAGCCCTCGCTCGTCAAGTTCCCCTCGTTGTGGTCTCCTAGACACGCTAACAGAGGAAGGGGAGCAAGAAGTGGAGCTCCCACACTGTCCCGGCCATTGCGATTCCAGGTTCGACTGTCTGTAGGCAGTTATGTCTCGGGCCACTGTTTGCGAGGATCTCAGCCCGGGGACGTGTGACCCCTTCAGCCCATATCTTCCCCGATATCATGCCATTTGCCTCCTCACGCCAATGTGACAACGCAGGGAGATCAGTCGCGCCCAAGCTCAATTTCTCCTTCGATTGTCTAACTGGTCGACTTGCGTTCCTTGGTGAGGACATCGAAATAGCGACTCCACAGCGGCCACAATCCTCCTGGGAATTTGAGATCATGTTTTGCCACATGGAATTGCGAAAGTCTTGGCTTCCCAGCCTCTACAACACCATTAACCTGATGCTGATATTGATATTCTGGAGAATACTTCGGTCTTTCTTTGGCCTTCACTTCTCCGCAGATGTAAGTCGGTTGTGTGGTGAGCTTCCGATCGATATTACAGAGCGACACTCGCCTGAGGTGTTGTCCTGTCCATAAGGTTCAGCAACAGTACGGACCACCAGATACGCCACTAGTTGGATTTAGGCGTGCAGAGATTCTGGCCGCCAAGGTGGCTCTCCTGATCCGTATGCCATGCGTTTTTATTTTCGTGACTGTTGAGCCTCGCTCCGGGCTAGGCAATCTGGCCCCGGCGGGCGCCCAAACTCTGGTCAACTAGGCCTGGGTGGCGCTCGAACACCATTGAAAGCGAGAAATTTGGGTGTCTGGGCTCCATCCACTCGATAGATTGACCCAGATCCTGCATCAGTTCTGGCCTTCTGCACACATGAAGATCTTGTCTTGCTTCGAGCGCATGTGGAAGAGACCGTTCTATTCAAACACCAGGAGATCGAGCCCAGATTCTAATGCTGGTTGGTCCCCAGGTCCGGACTTGGGGAATGTCGACCTCTGACCAGCTACTGTATGTGGATTGCCACCTCGTCTAGCAGGGAAGCTGCGGCTGTGTCTCAGCTCGTTGATTTGCATTGGTCAACGTCTCCCTGGATATCGGTGCGGTAGAACCGCTGAAGGGTGCAGCTTCCGTCTCAGGAATGCAGCACTTGTCGATCGGTCTATCCTGTGTCATTTGGTCCAGAATCCCAAAGGCAATCTGGGTTGTTGCTATCCGCCACCCTTCTTTTGCACCGCTACTCTCTTCATTGCCACTCCGCGATGACAGGAGATCTTCGGTCCAGTTGGCGAGACTCGCGGAGAGCTCCAAAAGATTTCCCAACACGTTGTGAGAACGTGAACCCAAGTTGCAGAGCACTTCCACTTTCGACTCAACCCGAGCCTTTGATACCATAGGCACGTGCAGCCCAGAGAGTACCTCGTCCGAAACAAGGGCCGGCCAAGTAAGGTGTGTCCGCAAGTCAGCAGGCGTAATAGCCTCAATCGCACATAGCCATTCAACCAATTTCGTCATTTTTGCAGCCGCGTCTGAATGACCGAGCGTTGCTGGATGGTCTCCATTCATCACAAAACCAGTTATTTCCACGACGAGCATGGTGATCAGAAGTTGGAGACTGATGAAATAGGCCCATAGCAAGAAGGCTACCTCGCTGACTGCATCTGGGGAAAACACTTCTTTCGCTTCTGCAAGCTTGAACCAAACAGCGTAATAGCTGAGAAACTCGTCATATCCCCAACTCGGAGATACTTGAAATCCAGAAAAGGTCGAATCCAAGGCTCTATAGAACCTTTGGCCAGTACCTGTGTGTTCAATACACGGGTGAGCTGCATGGAGTGCTAACATGCCCTTCGACAGCAATATTTGGAACCTAGAACCTGGTGACAGGCTTGCGCTACCGAGTCTGGATAAGGTTGCGTGTTGGGTCGGAGATCCACTCAAACTACTCTGAATGTTGAAGATCGTCTGCTTTCCTTCATCTCGGATACGGGCCGTGACAAGAGCGCAACCTCTGACGAATGTGGTAAAGTCGAAAGCTGACTCCGGCACGAGAGCAGACTGAAATGCCAAGGCATAGCAAGTTGCCAACATCACATCGTACTCGACTGAGGAGTGATTGGATTTTGCGAATGCATCCTTGAGACCAGCTATTGCGCGGCCCTTGTGGAATAATGCAGTGCATTGGTCATCGTCTACTCCGGTTAGCGTACTCAGGTGCGACGCTGCCAGAGCCAACAAAGCATTCATTAGATGCTCCGAATGGTGACTGAGTTGAGGTACCTCTTGGGTCCAAGCTGACTTGTTGGACAGGGGCAGTGGTGGGTACGCGAAGCAGAGAAAATGGTGGAACAACCGAAGGTCATGCAGAGTGAAAGATGCCGAGACCTTTGACATCTCGACACCCGGTCCCAGCGGCGAATGCTTGATGGCGGCAGCCTTCCCCTGTTTTTTGACCCATCGTTTGATCGACGCCGAATATTGACAGTCCCTTCCCTTCGAGACACAGTTGCTACATCGAGGCTTCTCTTCGCCGCATTTGACATGACGGATCTTGCACGTAAAGCAGCCTGTACGGGACTTGTTGTGGGCTCGACGAACAGCTACCCCGGCGGGAACTATTGTCACGAAGAAGCCGTGCGGGTGACTCGCCATCTGGCCTTCTTGTGTCGCCCTTGTTGTCAAAAATATGGGATCCTAGAGCTTGCTCGAGACAGTCGAAATGGCAGGGAGATTGCTGGCCATGAAAGAGCAGTGCTTGCATTCAAAGATGGAGACAGACACAACTTCACACCATGTCTGCTTCGTCAGCCTGACGTGGACGACGCTATCGCCAATCGGGAATAGTTTGCGATACGAATACGGCTTCCCTTTTGGGGGCTGCATGTCGCCCCACCACCACCGTCATTGGACGGTGACGTCTTCTATCGACTTCAGAGGGTTCTGTCTTGATCTCTTGTCAAAGCAAACTTACCTTCATATTTTGCCCAATCTTGCCGGCAACCATAAGCAGCCTCATTTCCTGTGCACTCACTCTCTTTTCAATGTTCCTGCCCACTGACAATTGACCCCTACTTCGAAAGTGAGTTGGACTCCGGTCAAGGCCAGGCAAACATGCTGCAGCACCACCTCTATTTTATCTTACTCAGGGAGAAGATGTACCCTACTGCCGAACTTGCGGTTGAGTAATAGGTCTTCTCCTCGTGTCAATGCGTTATGGGACTTGATTACTGACACTGTTAAGGTTCCCGTAAGCAGCAACAGAAGGGTTCAATCACCATCAAATATTGCTCCGATCGATGTCGAAATCGAAAACCAGGTCCCGTAGACAATAAGGTTGAGAGAACGGTGGTGTCACTTTTGAATGCAGAGACCTGATCCGGAATTGAGAGAACCGCTGCCAAATCCGAGTTAACCAAGGGCGGCCGACGTATCATTGTGACATGTGATGAGCTCAAAGAGATTATCTTCGGCAGTAAACACGATCCCGCAAAGACATTTGGACGCAAGGAGAATCGCGCAACCGGTGCATTTCAAGGAGAAGGCGAATGGAAAAGTGTCGACGTGGATGAAAATCACGATGGCCACTCGGATCAGGATTTGTCGCTAGTAGAGGCAACTCATCCGCGAATCCGTCCAAAGGTTCGACCTCCTCAGCTAGAATCCGACGTCAGCGGTAGCATCGGTGGAGAGAAAGGTTGGGCCGAGCGTCACTTTGAAACAGCCGAAGAGTACGAAAAGAGGTTGGAGGGACAGCAGCGTGCCGAAGAACGCGAGATGATTCGGCGAGCTGCAAGGCGAGGTGTTACTTTTGGCTTTGAGGTGGGCTTGCCACAATCGGATTACCAAACACAGCAGGTCAAAGGAAACTCAGGGTCGGGTCGAGATGATATCAACACCGAGAATCGACCATCCCAACAGCGGCGACGAAAATGTGAAGCGGTAATGAATGGTTCAGTAGTTGAACCCAGTTTCGCCAAAGGCAATTGGGTTATTCGGTGGAGGGAGTAGGACGTCTGCGTCCTTCAATGCCAACCTCGCGTAGTATGGCAAGGCCATCATCATGGCGATGCTCAGAATGAAGGCGTTGTTGGAAGCTAAGTCGTTCCTCTCGGCACCAGACCCGGAACCCCAGAGGTAAGGGAAACGAGGAAGGTTGCGAAAATTATTGGGCATTTCCCGATACTTGCATTTGAATGTGCCTATTCGGCGGTTCGTGATCAGTCACTATGGGAATCCTTCAACCAAAAAGAACGACCATGAGCCTGCCTTGCTTATCACTAGCACAACGATAACCAGCTCATTGAAACAGAGAGGGGATTCTCTACCAGCGGAACCCGGAGTCGCTTCTGCATCGTGCCTGAGATTGGAAACCAACTAGGGCCCAGATGGCATCTTGTCGAGTCTCCCACTACATGTTCGTGTGAGCCATGCCCCGGGCAGGATAACGATCACCCTTGACAGGGTTTCTTTTCAAGATGTCAGCAATCTCATTCATCTCTGCGTCCGACAGCTCGACGATCGTCGTGTTCTCGATGACCCGCTCCGGCCTGGTGGCGCCGGGGATGGGGATAATGGTACCCAACGTGATCTCCTCTCCGTTTTCCGTGGTGATGGTTCGTCCGCTCAGGCTTCGGACCCAGGCGATGGCGATCTGCGCTTTGGTGACACCCTTCTTCGCCGCGAGTTTCTCAACTTCGTCCACGATCCGGTTATTGTACTCAAGGACGTCGTCCTGGAATCGGGGCAGGTGTTTACGAATATCGCCTTCCGGTATATCAGCGTGCTTGCGAATGGTCTCGCCTGCCAGGGCTCCGCGACTGAGGGGGCTGTAAGCGATAATAGGGATGTCAAGTTTGGCGCACGTTGCGGCAACGCCGTTGCGAAGAATATCCGTCGTCCAGAGTGATACTTCAACCTCGACGGCTGCAATCGGATGGATGGCATTTGCCCTCTCTATTGTACTGGCTTTGACTTCAGACAGACCGATGCCGCCAATTTTACCCTCTTTGATAAGCTGGGCCAGGGCGCCAATAGTCTCTTCAAGCGGTACATCTGGATCGAGCCGTGCACACTCGAAGATGTCGATGTTCTTGGTACCATCAAGAATCTTCAGGCAATCTTCCACGCTGCGACGCACGTTTTTGGCAGAGCCGTCAGGCTTCAGCTGGCCTGGGACTAGGCCGCCCTTGATGCTGAGGACGATCTTGTCCGCATCCCCAGGGTGTAGTTTGAAGTACTCATGAAGCAAATGGCAAGAGTGCCGCTCTGGGGTACCGTAGAGCTCGCCACCATTCCAGAGGGTTGCACCTTGCGAGAGTGCCGTCTCCATGGCTTTGAAGCTGTCGTTAGCTGGCTGTGGAGCCGGTCGCCACGTCAAACCCATCAGACCGTAGCCGACGGGGCCAACGGGCTTGCCCAGGATCTTGACCGTGGCAGACATGCTGGAATTGTTGAGTCTTTAAAAGTGACACCAGGTCCGAGATCTGAGGAAGCGTCTTTGACGTAAACCAAATTCGTTACAAGCTAAAGGGCTCCGTGCTAACGATGGTATGGGGGACGATCGTAAATAGAGAAAATATAGTCAAACTTTGGAACTCGAGCTTTTTGAAAATGCTGTCGACGTTAGGAAGGAGATGGCGTTACGAAACTCAGCTGGTTGAAGAAGGGAAGTGATGATGTCGGCAATGATGCGAATGCTTCAAGTTGCGGAACGGCGCGAAGTCGATATGCAAGGCTTGAATCGATGGACCGGAGAAGAGCTGCTGGTCAATTTAAAGTCCGGCTGGTCAATCTAAAGTCCGGCTGGTCGTGGTTGAACAGCCTTGTGCATACTATGGCAGGTCAGAAAGATCAAAGTCATTGTACTATACTATGGGATACATCTGGGTTCTGTAAAGTACTATCTGCAGGAACAGAAGGGTCGCCGACTATCGTTGGGGGGAAGACAAAAGGAATTCATGCGTTTCATCCCACTGTGAAGACCTGACTGAAGAGAAACCTGAGTGTTGTGTAATCCAAAAAGACCCCCTTCCCTCAACAGCCACGTTCTCGTCCATGCCACTCCAAGTCATGTACAGGTCACGATGTTTTGTAGAGCTTGGTTATATCCCGGTGCCAAAAAAAAAAGAAAAAGTCAAGAGATGGTGACCTCCCAATAAAGCAGAAATGCGCTGGCACAAACCACTTTTTCCCTCTCGAATTCCATCCATCGCAGCCATCAGGCCCACTGACCTCAACCGAGGACTTCCTGGCCCTTGTTACAGTCGTCGGGCATCAAGCCACGCCTTTGTGCATTGGTCATGTCTTCGTTCAATTAATGGAAAACAGTGCGCCTGTCATGTCTTCCTCGCCGAGGTCATTTGGGTATAATATCTATGCTTGGTGATGTTGATGCATATGTTGCCAACAGCAGAAAGGAAGGACTCCTAACATTCCTGCTTCATGCTTGTACCAGTTTGTCGCCGACGCAGCGGTCGCAATGCTGGAAAGATAAAATTGAGAAACTCGTCACTTTGATGAAGGGTATCATTGATCACCGGTATCTTCACACAGCAAATCCGATGCAGAGCCCGCTTGTGCGCCGAAGTGCTAAAATTATTCAAATTGCTCATTTTGCGTGTCGGTAACTGTGTCGCTCAGGTTGATGAGGAGTTGGGCCAGACATCGCTTGGTGGCAGCGTCATCCCGGAGGACATTGGAAAAGGTTGCATCCCGAAGTGGCTCTGGTAGGCACTGCCGCAGTGCTTGACGAGCTCGATTGTTGTCACTTAGCCTGATAATTTGGTCAGTAACCCACGACAATCTTGAATCTGAAACCTGGACAGACGGCTAACCTCAAAAAGCATCTCACCACGTGTTTCAAAAGCCGGACGGTCTGAGTTTCGACCAAGCCGATGACCATGTTGCTCAGGACGGTGCCGACTGCGTAGAATCGTTCGTAGGTGGCACAGATATATCCTAGACCTGTGTCATCAAGCAGAATCTTCTGCACAATGAAGATGGCAACAGTTTTGGACAATTCGCTGCCTGTCTCCATGATACGCAAGCAAAGTGGGATGATCTCTGTGGTCAACAGGAACGTGATTGTTGGCGAAGAGTTGTTGGTATTCCCGTGTGCTCCGGGGGTGCCTGTCGGGTTCATGGAGACACCAGATGAGGGTTCATTCTTGACTAGAGCGCCGATGACACCAAGCGAAGTGAGCCGCAGGTATTCGAAAGGTCTTGACTTGGAAGTGGTGTTCAAGAAAGGATAGAGAAATAGTGGAATGTGAGCTGACGGCTGAGATTAGCATCGTATCCGCATTTCGAGACCGTGAGAATACTTACCATTGAGAAACAGCCCTCTAGTTTCATTGTGGCTCGCCACACATTGAAGCAAGGCCAAGGCGTTGCACACACGGTTACTGGCCGCCGCGGTGAGCTGACTTGGATTCAGCAGTGGATAGACCGAGATAATCTCTTGGAGCAGACTGGTCATGACGCCAAAACTGTGCCAGAGAACCAGCGCGAGCTCAGGCACTTGTTCCCTCTTTTTACTGAGTTCCATCAGAGCTCCCTCTCTTCTGTTCGGATCCATCAATTCCGCCACCCATTGTAAGACCTTGCGATTCTCTTCCGACAGTTGCTGATCCATGCCGGGCGATGCCTGTTCGTTCATCGAGGTCAAAGATGGGCCCATGGGATTCTGCGCGTTGTCGGCCGCAGCCTGCCGGTTTGCGTTCTGCACATGGGAAGAGTTATGGTTCGGATTGATCGCGAGTCGGGAGTAATGTTGCTGTTGTGCGGCGGCAGCAGCAGCAGCAACAGCGGCGGCTTGGGCTTGCGCCTGTTGTTGCCCGTGGCTCAGAGTCTGGTGACTCTGCTGCGGACCATTGTGCTGCCAGGAGGATTGATCATGCTGGTTGTACTGTTGCTGATGCGAGTAAAGATGCTGTGTCTGAAGCATGGTGTTCGGGGTGTCGATCTGAGGTTCAGGCCAAAGTCATTCTCAGGTCAAAAGGGTGAGGCAGGACGGAGGAAAATTGGCAGACACTCGAATGATGGTGAGTGAAAGACCGTGGTTCAAGTGACTGAGCAGATTCGAGGACAATGTGAGAGACTAAGATCCTGAAGTATAGAGGCTGGGACTCGACAATGAAAGAACAAAGGGATTCGATGCAGGTTGCAGTTTGCAGATTGCAGAGCGGGGAGCGGGAACGAAATGGAATCGGCCCCCTACATGTACTTACGGTCTGCAGCAAACTCGAAAAGGATCAACGAGCATCACGAGCTAACCGCGGGCTCAGGGCGCAGTTCTACTGGGTACGTAGCTCGCCGTACATGCCTCTGGTAGCGGGGAGGAGGCCTAGTGAGCCTTAATGCTTGGCAGCTTAGTTAAGATGGAGACCCTGGGTGACACGGCGATGTCACCGAGGCTAGGGGGCTCACCTTCACTACCGCCTAGAGACCGCCTGTTAACAACTACTGGCGCTACCTAAACATCCTTATAGGCACACGATACGCTTGTTGCTGTTACGTACCACTGAGCCACATTATCAGCCAAGTACCGAGAACACTGACACCACCACATTCCAGAAACTGCAAACCTCCAGGCAACGGTGGCCACATATTTTGACTGGTCGGCAAGCTATGTCGCAGTGCTTCCAGATGATTTCATTTGTGCATTCTGCCCATCATTGTACTCCGTATACTCATTTCCATCTACAAGTCTCGTCCATCAACTGTAAGAGGGCGTCCCTTCATTACACCCCATGTCCAACGTTCAGGTTCCGGCGTCCAGAACCCCCCATCGCAATGCAATATGCTTCGCTAAGAAACAAAATGAATTTGGAATCATTATCTACATTTCATCGTCTCGACCTTGATCTGCTGCTTCGCCTCGTTCTTCGATCTGAAGAGCTTTCACTACCTGTTGCAAAGTTAGAACACTGTGAGAAGGAGAGACCAGAGAATCAGTTGTACTTACTTGATACCGTGTAGTCCGAAAAGTAGGAGGAGCCATAGCCGGAGCTGCTCTTATCGTCACGTCGATTCCTCCTCTTCAGACCAAGCCACAAGGCTAGAGCCCCTAATGCTGCAGCCATCCAGCCTGCCGTTCCCCATCCGCTTCTCCTCTTCTCTTCCACGACCTCGCTTCTCGCGGGTCTTGTTCCGAACCACGTCCTTCGTCCTCTTCCGTCCCGGTGCGAGTGTCTTTCGACATACACTTCTTCTTCCGTACGTCTTCGTCGTGGTCCGAGGCCGAAAATGGCCAACAGTCCGTCAATCAATCCTTTGAAGATGCAGCAGGCGCAGAACAGGATCAGGAGGAAAATGCCAGCAATGACGCCAATCACAATGCCGGCAATTGCGCCGCCACTCAACCCACCGCCGGAACTGGATGACGGTCCAACAATGATGCTGCCGTCCGTTCCGACAGGCGTCTGGAAAGGTGCTGTGGTAGTGGCACCTCCGATGCTCGTTACGGTGACAAGAGTGTTGCTGGTAGGTCGGAGTGGGGCACTGGCTGTGTTGGTAATAACAGTTGTCACGGTATACAGGCTGCTATAGTATCCAGAACTTCCCCCACCCACGGCTACACAGATTCCCGGAGATTGACAGAACTGCCCCGACAAACAGCAAACGCTGTCGCAGGGAGTTTCGCCCAGCGAGTATGAACAGCTGATGGTGCTGACAGGCACGAACGAGCTGTAGGTAGAGGTGACGGTCTTCAGATCTGTCTGAACAAACGTTACAGTGGTGTATTCCCATTGTCCCGAGGCGGTTGTCGTGGCTCCAGCTCCGCACTGGGCCTCGTTGTTGGCGTCGGTATAGCAGACCTGGTCGACTTCACAGCATAACTGGCCGTAGTATCCGCATGGGTTTTCACATCTCTTCTCGATATCTTGAAGGTCTTCAAAGCTCTGGAGGAAGTCGGGCAAGAGTCCTGCAACAACGGATCGCAAGAACAGGGCGGTGAGGAGGAGCGAGGTCAGCGACGACGGTGTCTCATGGAATCGCATGGCTGCAGCACAGAGTTGAGCGTTGGTTTGGAGCTAAAGTCGATGCAGATGTGTATCCGAGTGTTATCTTCGCATTGAGTGTAGATTGATTTGGGCTGGGTGGTTCGATGGTCGGATGTGAAGCAGTGGTTACGGTATCCCGCCCTCGGCCTGCGAAACCTTCTGATCTTCTGCCGAGTGAAGAACAGCAATAGAGAAGAATCAGAGCTCGAGAGTATAAAACAAATGAAGAAAGTGTTAGCGTAGGGTAGAAGCGTGAGGGTATTTTTGGGCGGTGGAAGCGTGTGAGGTACCAGCCTCCTCCCGCCCTGCCACCCGAATATTTAACACACGAACAAATTGAGACGTGCAGCGAAATTAGATAGCTTGCCAGGTGGCTGGGAGACAATAATCTGGCTGGTTAGGAACATGCGACTCGGATACTGCCATTGAGAATCGTGAAGAGGACGTTCTTACGATGCCCGCGGGTGTTGGGTTGATGTGCTGCAAGCAAGGTGCGGGACTGGCAGCTGGGACTCGACTTCGGACTCGGGGGGGCTGTTGGCACCCACCAAGCACCAACTTGGCACCCAACTGACAGCGGGCGATCCCATTCCTCAGCTGCATGTCCTGTCCAGGCAAGAGCCATCTGGTGATCCTGCTTTCGTAAATACTTGATGACTGCTGTTCCGGTCGAGCGTGAGGTATGAGGTGCGGAGCAGACAATTGTGATCTTCTCAGGAGTCGAAGAGTTCTCCCTCCGGAACCCTTTCTCGGGAGCTCATCGCGTGCCCACTTTGCTGTGCTGCCTGGTTGCCCTGTGCTTGCCCTGTGGCACTTGAAGGGCGTCGCCACATTCATCTCACTAGCCACAACTTGGCGGCTTGGCAGAGATCGTTGTTATGTCCCAACCTCTCGGCAGACTTGCCTATCACATGATACATTAGTGACTAGGAGAACTCCATCCTCAATACTCGGTATTGTGTTCATCCTTGCACCTTCACCCTTCCAGATTACCCTCCAGTTTATCGTCTGCTTTGGGTGTCGGGATTCCAAGATTCCAAATCTTCCTCACCTGGATGTTTGACAGTGACGCTCTACAACCCCACCAATGACCATACAGCCCATACTAGACGACCCCAAACACTAAGACGAAGCTGGATGACGTCAATAGGTTCAAGTGTGTTTCCGAGGATTTCCGGCGAGGCTGGACAAGCTAGGAAGTCGTAACTTGAATGGCAAGGTGAATAGCACTCGATATCGAGGTAAACCCATTCAGATGGAACCCTTCTGGAATCAAATGACACCACGTAAACACGTGGGGCGGCCCACTATCACAACTGGCGCATGACCATCCTCACCTTGCACCGACAAAAGGGCCTTGTCCCTGAGAGCCTCAGGCTCTTTCACCGGAGGTATGCCCGTCTCTATCTAAGCTTCCCTGACCCAAGACTGCCCAGGTGTATACCAAGTAGTGCTATAATCCCTGTCTTGTACACTGAGCTAATCCATAACTACGGAGTATCGACACATTAGGTTTTAATGACGTCCATCGTCTAGGTGGTGTGACACATCCACTGAGCGCAGCAGGAGGAGCGAGGTTTGACGACATTGAAAGGTATTTTTTTTTTCTTTTGGGGTTTCATCCCACTACAGAGACCCCAGTTAGCGAGACAGCCTCAGTTTCCATTTTGACCAGCCCACAATGTCGTCTGCACTTGCGTTACTATCCATACACCGCAAGATGGGAAAGGCTGCTTACAACTGCGCGAACGCTGATAACGTCAGCTACCAAGCCGGTCTCAATTTCCTTGCTAGCCGCCTATTTTTTTTCCCAGGAAAACCAATCAACTGCTCTGTTTCCAGATTTGGGCGCTTGACGTTATGTCGGTATAGCCCAATGCCCAAATTTTGCAAAGTGGCCTGGACCTCGACACAGAGGGACTTTGACTAGAAGTATCGAGGTGGAAAGCATCCAAGATGTATCTGTTCAGACCACTACATTCCCCACGAAAGCTTTCCAAGTCAAGTTGCTGGTAGTGCCCGAATAGGCACATGAGGATATTGGGTTGCTCACAGGGGGGTCTCTGCTTTAATGCCTTCTGTCTTGGCTCTTGGGCCCAGGGCGGAGGATTTTTGCCGGTATCCGGACTTTGTGGGTGCCAACCTGCTGAACGAGCAGGTCCTTGTCGAAAAGAGGCTTAAGGAACGCAACCTTGAACCGACTTCAGATTAGTCACCCCGTCGGATGATCTGCTGCAAGAAGTGCTGCCTAATGTTCCACAGGACTTCTAGGTGCATATTGCAGATTCTCGGTTCCAATAAGCTAAGCTCTTCCAGCTTCCACTGCTGCCCCTAGATATAAACGGAGAATTCACGTGGCAGAAGGGTCAGTGTTTGCCTCAGCGCCGCAGGTGTGGCCATCAGATCTTGGGAGTATGTTCAGATCTTGCGTGCCATGCCCCATTCCTGCAAGTGTCCATGTTCTTGCTAACAGCCACAGTACTCATCTAGGAAACAAACTCATCTATAACGTGTCAGGCCTGCGGGGTCCATTTTGTTCCGTTCAGTAGGCATCTTCAGGCCATGGAGGTCGACGGTTTGGTCAGTATCTCGGTTTCTGGAAGCGCACCGTTTCATGCCAGATCAGGTAGGCGGCGACCGCCAAGGCTGCAGAAGATCGACTGTCTTCCAGAAGGCAGATCACGTTCTGGATGATTTCCTGACTCAGGTTCGCGCCGGTATCCTGGGTTCATGGTGAAGCGGTGCGACCCGGCAAGCTCCAATGCAGTGAGAAAATGGTGGGCATATCAACACATACGTACTTTGAGAAGACCCTGCTTTGTCCCTTCCCCCTTCAGTAGTGATCGCTATGTGCCTGCGGAGAAAGCAGAGTGGCCAGTCATGCCACTTTCCCTAAGGTGTTCCAAGGGGTCATATCCGCTTGGTCCATTGAAGAGTCGTCCATTCAGTCCGAATGTCCAGAATCCGGGGAGAGACGCCATTTACCCATATCAGCACCATTCAAGCGCTGGCCGTGCTAGCACTGCCCCTTCACAGAAGTCATGTAAGCATCCGTCAGTCCACCTACACCACAACACGCCAGTTGACAGGATCGCTGAAACAAGCATCGATCTCAAGCTGATATTTCCTGATCGGTCTTTACGCACAGGACGAAAAGGCATCTTCTCTGGAGAGTCCACGCTCCTCTGGGTGTGTGCATCAGGGTCACCGGCAGCTACAGCTATTATTAGTGTTAGAAGCATGAGGATAATTGCCGAAGACTCGTTCACAAGAGACGGTGAGTTTCTCCTCAGATGGCCGTGGCTGCAGCCTTGGTTTCGACTCATCACCGTAGTAAACAGCAAATCAGGAGAAAATTCCTGCTGCTGTATTTACCCGCCACCCGCTGGGAGAAACGACAATATACCACTGGCTAATTAAAGGTAGAGGTTAGGGACACTGTACGCTTTTGCGCTACTGGTGGGTATGCTTTGTTGCCATTATTAGCTAGCCATATGCTACTTTTTGTAGCCAGGTACTCTGTACTCCGTACACCTTGACATGCCTCCGTTTCCGGCATCACTGAACATGGCAAACAAGGCTTTGAAGGTGCTCGCCAACACGCCCTGCCTATATTCTGCAAGGGCGTTTCAGCCTCGCTCAGGCCAATGACAAGATCCAGATCTATTGTGGGTTGACCAAGGCACTGTGACAGACGCCTAGGTTTTTGGGGGGGGATCAATTAGTGCTGTCTCGGGGTGTCACGAGCCATGGTAAGTTCCGGCCACTATGTCATTGAGCAGGTCGGTCCGGGTCGGGGGCTTCCAGGCCACCAGGGTCGCCAGAATGCGGATATGCGGCGGGTATTTTCACTGCCTCTGGGTTCCTCGAACGGAGCCCCTTCCTACCCAGTATGTACGCCGTACTCGTATGGATGTAACATGCACTCACCCAGCTGCCCTCCATGCCTCCATGTCTATATGTCCACAAATTTAAACTTGCTTCTCCGTAGGTATGTAGATAATAGCAAGGCGGCTCCTGCTCCGTCATGATGCCTGGGCTCGATAGCACCCTCGGCGGAATGACTCTACGAGTATGCCAGGGGATTACAGCATCTCCAACCCTACCTGGGACACCCTACCAGCAGAACGGAGCTATTTCCACAATCGTTAGCGTTCAACTAGGGCAAGCCACTTTCTGCCCCTCTAGGAAAGGAGCACACTAAGGTTGCATAAAGGTTCTGGCTGACTGATGAAGGCATAACTGGGTCTTGCTGCACAGTGAGATGGTGAACTAGCAGGGGTCTGCATGTTTAATGCGCCTTCTCAGAAGGGAATAGCCCACTCTCTTCCATTTCTCGCGCCTGACAAGGGTTATGCTGGGTCTTCCACCTTGACCGAGACGCCAGCACTGTATCGAAACTGCTGCTCCGAGTGGGCGACCCTGGGCGTTTCGAAACCACACAAAGCTTTCGTGTCCTCTCCAAGCATAGCACGAAGCACACCACCTCTACGACCCGCGCCAGCCTCGTGCTCGGCGGGCCTTGTATAAGAAATGCCCTTGCCCCCCACCATTTGCCATCGCAGCCCCTCCTCTCTCCAACCCAACTGACAACTGAACTTCAAAACGAAAGCATAAGTTTGAACATCTTCGTATATTCCCTAGCAGCCCAACACATCTCAGAACATCATGGCCGACTACCGCTCTGCCAATGGCTGGCCCCAGCAATCCGCCAACTACTCGCCCATGGATACCTCATTTCAATGGGACTACGCTGGCGTCCAGTCTCCCAAGAATATGGTTAGCCACTACAACGACCTTTTGCAGCGAGCGGCCGACTTCTATGCCACGCTCGACAACTCCTTCGACAGCATGTCGTCGTCTGGCTCAGACAGCTCTTACCGATCAACGCCAGAGCGACGAGTATCGCCGACGAGTAGCAACGTCGTTGCCCAAGTCAAGAGTTCCATTCCCGACAAGATCGAGGTAAGCTTGAGTACCGTTCATTACAGCGGGGTCGACGCGGCTGACATGTCCACAGAGGAGACGAGAACAAAACCGCTCTTCGCAGCGAGCATACCGCGAACGCAAAGAGCGCCATCAGAAGGAGCTCGAAGAGCAAATCACCCAATGGCAGCAAAAACACCAGCTGCTTTCCCGATCGTACTCGCAGCAGACCGAGGAAGTCGCCCGACTGAAGGCCCAAATCGAGCAACTCAATAATGAAATTACTCAGCTCCAGTCTGGCTTGCCCACTCTTTGTGGCTCATTATGCCAGTCACCCCAGGAATTCGACCTGGTGCCATTTTTCAACGCAGATGCGCTAAGCCCACAGAGCACTCCACGGCTATCGCATTCCATTCCTAGCAGGCGCGGCTCCTAAGAGTCCAGCCACCGCAGATGAATGACGTAAGAGTGATTTTACTGGTCAGCATAGCGCAAGGCTGGGGCGACAAGGGGCGTTGGTACGAACAGGGAACGCGGAGTTCTGGCATTGGATTGTGCAAGGGATGATCAGATGTGCATTTGAACGCGTGGCAACTTGTGCATTCTATTGTGTTTTGGTCCTGGAACCTGTATGCGGATGTTTGCATCAGTGGGAGAGCAGACGTTCGGAAAATTGTCCTAAAAGGGGCTGTTTGAGATGTCTTCGTCGGTCAGAAAGGCACGTAATACTTAGGTTACGATGACAGGCACTGGTGGCTGGGGCAGGCTCCATCGAACGTGTTTTGATAGAACCCTTTTCTTCCCGAATCGGCTCGCGCCAAATGAAAAACAATCGACCGGGCAGAGATCTCGATCGTACAAAGCCCATTCCTTCCAGACAAGTCATGCTTCTCACGGAAACAATATCAACCGATTTCAAGTTTAACGATCCTGCATCATCCCAAGCCAACATCGACACTGAGGCCATGGCCATCTTCAGCATGCCCCCTTCTGAGAACTCGGGGAGACCTTTCATGGGTTTCGGCTCAGGTCCGGGCTTTATTCCCAAGCCATGCCCTTCCAGGAAGTGGGTCCTTAGCAGGTCGCCTGGGAAAAAGGGATCGACCCGTTGGTACGACGCGAAGCAATGAGCTCAGCAGGATCCTCTGAGTAAGAAGGTCCGGGCTCTTACATAAGTTACATAACCATTGCCAACAAGGGCCCGCCTGGAGCTCTCCTGTGCTGGATGTTTCTTGGCAACTTCCATTCTCGTGGAGGTCCACGTGGGAGGGTTGACGGAAGGACTGACAAGTCGCTAATGGGCGGTGGCCTGTAGGGTCTGCGGAAACCGCTTTGGGCTGCACTGTGGGCGATGAGCACTGGCAAATCACGACCTGCCATACCCCGTTTCCCTTGCAAGCCACCGAGAAGTATCCCTGGAACTGGTCCTTCTCGTTCTCTGCTTCTGCCCCTGCAAGGGAATTATCCTGGGAGGCATTGCCATCTGAGCAATGCTCCAGACGTTCCTCGTCCGTCTTCTTACCCGCGGGCAAGTCCAAGGCCCTAATTGGGTGTATTGGCTCATCCCAAGGATGCAGAACATGCAACAAGTCATGACCCAATCACGGGTTTGCCGCGAACTACCCAAAGAGGCCAAGATCCGACGAAGGGCGGGAAATCAGATAGCTAAAGAATTTGCTATATCTTCAACAATGTTTGCAGACAAGCTCGTCGCATGGGGAGAGGGAAGACAGCCGTTAGAGAACTCGGATAGTCGGCTTGGCTGCTCGAGCAAAATGTACCCAAAACGCTTGGAAACTCTTGGGACACGAAATTGGGAAGACGCTGAAACAACACGGCTGATTCATCGCATTTTGCCAGTGACGTGGGCTGAGCCCTCAAGCGAGGTGTTCTGCTGCACGACAAAGGCGACAAATCCAATGCCGAACAGCATCGGGCAGGCAGCATTATGAAAGCGACCCCATGTCTTCGGCTTTTTAGGGTTGGGGGAATCCGTATTTCTACCGGAATGCCTATCAAAACGCTACAAGACGGCACAGCGCCTTACCTAAGCCCTCGCTTCTTGGACAACTTTTACGCAAAACCATGCACAGTGAACCATCCATCTGTGCCAGTCAAGGTGCTTGTAATATCGCCTCTCGTGGATTGAATAGGCCGTGCAGAAGAGAGAGTACTCCCAAGGGTTCTCTCAATAACCATGTGCTTTGTGCACGTGCTCTTCAAGCACGCAATCGGGAAGGTGCTCATCCCACTTCTTCCCATCCTTTTTAACGGCCGGTGTGCCAGTGATACCGGTGGAAAAGTTGCGAGGGGAAAAGGACCAAAGATGGTATAACAACCGAACCGCCATCTCGCATATTGGCTATGGACCTTTTAGGAAGTCGTACTCCACAGCGCTCCAAACTCTACCCTGCTCCATTGTGGTCCCTTTGGGTCCTTCCTCCGGCGCACTTGGCAAGGGCCGTCGAGCGTTCGAGACTTTGCAGTGCCTGGTCATCGGTGGACAGCTATACCAATCGGAGGTAAGGAGCAGTCAGACTATACCTCTTTTCACAGGTGCACTAATGTTTTTGACAGGGGCTGATCCAAGGATCATGGCGCTCTTTGACGCCCGGTTGAAAATCTCCAGGAAGCATTCTGCCTGGTTCTACCAGCATACCCTTGGCAATCAAGATTCATGCAGGCAACGCCACCAATTGGGAACTCTCTTCTGACAGATCTCTATATGCCTTGGCTTTTGCTCATGGCTCGAGACGATGTGTGGTACCTCCGGTATAGCGCAAAGCAAAAGGTGGCCTGACCAACGGCTTTCCATGTCCAACCACCCCCACTCATGAAAGAGCCTCGCTGGGCAGGTCTTGCGAATCGGGTTTCGCCTTTTTCGGTGCCAGAATTTGGTGGTAATGTTCGTCTACAAGTAATATCCACAAAGCTTCCGGAACCCGCGAACTAGGCCTCTCAAATCTCGACGCTTAAGGATAGGAAACCACCCGTGTATTCACGGAAAAGATCGTCGATCCATGCCATCGAATCGCTTGCTGTATTCGATCCCGGCAAGCAAAAGCAATGCACCATAATATCTGTCTGAATCAGCCCGTTCCCCAACAGTCCCATCAAGCGCCCAAGAATATCGGATTCCTTCCGCCATCGCCGGCACTATTAAGTTTCCAGAATACTGCTGAAAACGATCGAGATCTTCCTCTGCTGCAACATGCACTACAGATTTGCGGGGACCCTGCATCCAACAGTTCGCAAGTAGCAGGCGTAGCTACCCATGGACTGCCGGCACTTCTCAAGGAGGCCACGGTTGTAACGTGTCTTGCGTGTGATACAGCTCCAACAAGCGGTGTCGCTCGCTGATCGTTACATTTTGTTCGGACTGAAATGCCCAGCCCCCCTGTTCTAGTTGGGGAATTGTGTCTTGAACGGAGACATTCTCACTTCATCCCTCCCATCAGCAATTCCATCTAGCTGCCCCGTGACCAAATACGAATCTGTCTCGTAATGAGTCCAGGAACAGAATTATTGACCGACTGCTCAGCCAGGACCTAACTCCTCGCTTCCGGCAAATCACCGGGCTTCGAGATAATTTTTGCACTGCGCGTGGCTTTCGAATTCTTTATTGTCCACATCATCAACGGTCGCTTGCTTGCGTCATTGAAAGTGTACACGGAAAGACCTGAATCAATGCATCTTGCAAAGGGTCAAATAGGTGGCACTGCCCCCAAATTCTTTGTGATTGAGTGTGCGGAGCGACGGTAATTTCTTTCGTTATCCCACATCTCAGAATGCGAGGCGAGGACAGCGTTGAGGCGGTAGCGAGCTTGAGAATGATTTGAACGACGCCGATATCCATGAAAAACACAGAGATACTCTTCTGTGATTCACCAACTTGCGAATTTGTACCAGAGCGTTGCGATACGGCCTCAGCCTGCGGCAATATTCTGATCGAGCCATCAAACCACCACACGAAAATGCTAACAAGTAGTAGCATTGTTTCCAGCAGATATATCTACCGGTCCATGCTGGAACCTCCCCGCAAGAATCCCAGTCGTCGACCCTGCCTGCCGTGTAGAGGCCGACCCCGCCAGAGTTCACATGTTGACTGAACTGACGCCCTCGGCCATTGCAGGAAGATGCAAGAGTAACAGAGGGATCTAAAACGGCGTGCTGGGTTTGCAGTCTCCGGTAGCGGCTGGATAATAGCGCCTGCCCTTGAAGGCCTGCGCTCCAATCCTAAACAAAACTTCCTTGCTCGCTATCTGCGTCCCTACCAGAGCTCTTGTGTCGCATGAACATGAAACCATGCCATAATGCGATAATTCGAAACGTCCGGCCAAGGCAACACAATCTCCAACTATGCACTAGATATGGTTCTTCCTGTCTTCTCGACGGATCTTACACCGAGAGTATTATGGAGCGCAAAATCTGATATTCAATCCAGTTGCACTGGGGAGGGGCCGACATTTTGCGGATGCCGGAGCAGTGATGTGACCATGTCCATCTACACGTTAATGTTGCTAGGTACCGGTATTGACTCAATTCGAAGGTTGCACACACCAGGAAGACTAACGTGCAAGTCCTGTAATTGACGGACGCGTAATCCTCCAGGGTTGCATCACGACTTCTTCCATCTCTTTTCATGATGGGCATGGAATACCTGCAGCACGCTAGAGAAATGGATGTTTTTCCAGAGGTCACGAGAGGAGATTCCTGTGTTTGTCCTGCACAATATTTCGATCTGGGAAGAACCACATAGAACTTGCGGAGGGACGACATAGATTTACCAGTGTGCCTGCTCTGACGGCACCAATACCAATCAAAATGAAATGATACTCTCTACAGCAAGGGCTTGACTCGATTCCAGCACCGCACAACTGAACAGGGCATTTCCCCGCTTAGTCACGAATTATTCTCCCTGTCTCAGGGACTCCCTGGTCATCGAGGCGTTATTGCTTCAACAGGTTAATGATGCTTGCTAGTTACTGCCCCGAAATGGCAAAAGGCAAGGATTTCCGGGATGCAGAAGCGATTCGTCGAACGAGGGTGGTTTCCTTTAACATATCTATGATTGGCCTATTTCCGTGCGTTTGGCATTATTCACTATTAGTCACCAAAACGCACGGAAATTGACAACGGGTGGCTCTTGAGCTCGATATGTGGCGCTTGGGAAACCCCTCCAACACGGCGGGGTAGACGAAGGCTCGTAGCTTGCGAGTTGTTTCATCCTCATTGGTGTCTTCTGGGAGGCGACTGCAGCTGACGTTCATTCTCTCAAATGTTCTTCCAGCTAGCAGATCCTCCTAGGCCTCAGCTGAGGAGGTGGTCTGAGTAGCCTGATTGAGTTTCTCTCATCCGATACCTAGATGTTGTATTAGGTTTCAACTTTGACCATGGAGCGCCAAGGAGTTTGCGGTCCATGCGCATGCTGAGCTTGAAACGCTCCCCATTTTGGACCCTGGTGGTTTTCATTCGTGAGCCTCCCTTTACCTGAATATCACCTAGTGACTCTTCTTTCTACCATAGAACTAAGCACCCATATCCGTTTGACGAGCGCTGCTCTGAGAGCACCATCAGGAGACGATCCATCGTTTACATAAGGGAGAGGTACCGTGAGGTACCATTCAAATGCCTGAACAGGAAAATCGCCGAGGCCGTGCTCCGGCCGTCCCCGACATTCGACATGATACCAACCTATACGGGAATATGAATGACGAAGGTCCTCAATTCCTTTGATAACCGGTATGGTATTGGAATCTTGAAGGAGAGAGCAATTCATATTTGGGATTCTGGATTCTCCTCAGCCCAAGTACGCTTCCTATTTGTTTCTGACGGCAGTTGATGGGCATCGAATGGGCAGCATGCGGATATACGCACGTAAGCCGGCAGATTCTCAAATTCAAATTCCAGAGACTCGAACATCCCCTCGACAGCCCGCAACGTTACGAAAAGGGCGTCTCCAGTCTTGCGGATCTGGATCCGTGTCAGCCTCCTGAAACAATCTCCAGTTTACCATGGAGCGAGGGAGAGTACGCCGGCGCTGGCTTTCAGTGTGGGGGAACCTTCCCTTCCTGGTTCCTCCGCGGTTCTTAGGCGCTTGTCGGATTTACATCGCCGATGCTTGCGTCGTGGACATGCAAGTCCCCGGTACTTACTTCAGATCGCGGAGCCTTCCGACCCTGAGGTCATCGTACAGCCTCTGCCGAACGGATACCATCATCCGCCGGCGCTACAGAGAGGCTTGTTCAGCAGTAGCGGTGAGCCGGCGAGGAAAAAGAATGGTCACTGGGTGGGCACACTTGCGGACTCAGATGCCATGTGGCTAGCTAGATGCTGCTTTCGGCGTTAATAATGCGCCAGCTCCAGACCCCGAGAAGACCTTGCTGTCGCGCTTTGGGATAGCATCTCCTGACGTACTCACTTTGATCCTGGATCCATGCCTTCAGGGATATCCTGTACGGGCCTCTGGAGATGCACCGAGCGTATGTTTGGGGATAGCAGCCCTCCCAGGAAACTTCGCCGATGGCAGAGCCCAAGACGCATGAGCTTCCCAATCATTTAAGGAACGTGCGGGCTAGGTACACCAAGTAAACTAGAGCTGTCTCTAGGACCAGAGGACGGCTTGTAGTCAAGTCCGAATACTTCCTCGAGGCGCAGCCTCGTCGCTTGACTTGGATGTTTGACGCAACCTGGCTCCACCTGTCCCTACCGCTCTAGTCGCCACATCGCAAGTGACTGCATGTACATATACAAGTCTCAAGTTATACATATATGTCAAGCAGTATACTCTCAGTGACAGAGTGTAGCGGACATCGAGGCAATGAAGCCCTGTCAGCACCGAAATTTGTGATACGCAGTTCTGCACATTGTCAATTGATATATTGGGCACGACCTCACCATTCTCTGTGTCGCCCGCTAGTAGCTACTCCTTCCTAAACAATTGCCAGTCTTGTCATTGGGATATTGGAGTTCCTTACCTCTCGCCAATACTGTCTGCAAAGTATTCTAGGTGTCTAGAGCTGTTCATATGTGGTCAGCGGGTGTCCCAGGATTCCTCATTCCTACATTGGTAGCCATTTTTCCCCACGTGCATAGAAGATGGACGGGTCCCGGAGTATTTGAAAAAGGGCAGTGGATTTCTCGTCAGGAACAGTTCAATTTGGCAACATTTTCAGTGGAGTATAGTCCAACCTCCTCATGGGGACTCGGATATTTATCTTCTAATTCATCCTAGGCCCTCCAGTTGAATCACGGGATATTGAGGCATAACCTCTGCTGTAAACAGAAAAAGATATTACCGAATGCAGATCCTGCATTGGAAAATATCGCTTGATATTTCCTCTCCCTCAACGGTACCTTCGATGCACAAATCCTCCTAACAAGCACCGGGTGTTGATGGAGGGGTGCTTGCGCGGTCAACGACTGTTATACTTCAAGCGATCTTAGCTACGAAAGCACCAGAAACACCTAATTATCTCCCAAAGCTGGAAGGGCAATGCCAGGCTCTCAGGGACCTCCTAAATGCGATCAGCCTTGTCTCTGGGAGACCTACTCGGTACTTCACGTGCTTTCGCTTCTTCGGGAAGTTGCGGAGCCCGAGTTTGTGGGGGAGCTTAGTCATCGACCCAGCCTCAACGTCTTTCGCTCGAATCGCACCAACAAAACCCATTCTCTTCGACATCACACACGAATCCACTCGCATCATTTCTTGGTCTCATTTTCCTCCTGAACTTGGGCAGAGCTAGCCAAGGAAACACTGTGATACCTTTTGTTGCGGTGGTGGGCGCATGGGCTGGACTACGGGTCAGATTACGCGTGTTGCCCAGAGGTTGCATGATTGATCAGATTTTCAGCTCGACTTTTCACACAAGCGCAAATCTCGAATGATGTCCCACATTAAGGCATGAGTTCTAGTTCGTCGGCAAACCAAGATGTCACGTCTGGTTCTGCACAGGCAAAGCAGGCTGCATGTCTCGAATGTCGTCGGAGCAAGGTGAAATGTACGCGTGACGCGAACGCTCCAGTGTGTCGGAAATGCCAGCAGGCCGGCCTGCAATGCGTGACACCAGAGTACCATGTAGGGAGATACAAAGGCGTCAAAAAGTGAGTTTGTGGAGCTCCGCACAGTTTGCCGAAGGCTAAATCCGGACCATCAGCAAGAGGACCGGGTTGGAAAAGGCTATCTATCAGGTCGAACAAGCGCTGAAGCGGAATAAAGATGGCTCAACTGGACTGCGCTCCGAAATTGAAGCAGACCTTCGCCAGCTGATCGGAGCTCCCCAGACAAGCCCTATGCTCCAGCGGAAAGCCAGTTCAACTACCCCGACAACAGGCCTTCCACAGTCTTTTCCAGAGTCGCGAAAAAGCTTGATTCCTGGTGACAATAATTGCGCGAGGGAGGAGAGTAATGACGTGTCTGGCGTGGAGCATGGCGAGAAGCCTGACGAACTTGCACTCAACAATGCTGACAACCCCCTACAACTTCTTGCTATGGCTTCTGTGCTTCCTGGCCAATCTCCCTCGACCGCAATGTCGACGTCGCCCGCCGGTGTTGCATCGCACCCAGGAACGAACGACGCAAACCCTGGCGATGTTGAGTTGCAGCAATTTTTTGGATCATTGATGCCTCGATTGGATAATTCTCCGGACCTCGACCCCATAGACTTGGGCCTCGTGACGCAGGAGGAAGCCGATTCACTATTTGCGTATTTCTACGAACGACTGTCTCATACAAGATGGGGTCTTGATCCCAACCTACATACAGCCTCGTTTGTGCGCTCGAGGTCGTCTTTTCTGTTTACCTCTATTCTCGCCGCGTCTGCCCTATTTCTCCCGAAAGCGGAGGCTCTGTCGAAGCGGCTCTCCAATCACCGAAACCACCTGGCCCGAACTGTGATCTTCAACAGACACAGATCAGTGGAGATCGTATTGGCTTTCATGGTCAACATTCCTTGGATGACGCCTGCGAAACACTGGGCAGATGATGAGACTTGCGCTTATCTCTCGATCGCCCTGACCCTGGCATTGGACCTCTCATTGAACAAGATCGTGGTCCCTTCTCCCACGATTCGTCCCGCGGGTTTCCTGAATCGAGTCGCCAAAGCCGATTGTATTGACTCCACAAAGGCCCTGCAATTGGATGGGTTTCCACAAGTTGATCCGTCTTCGGCCTTGGGTCGCCGTTTACTGAGAACTCGCGAGCGAGTATGGTTGGCATTGTTCGTCCTTGATCGAGGGTAAGCGTATCATATCAACTCCACGCAGTGCTACGAGCTGACGGATTCCTGCAGCATCTGTCTCGCAAGAGGAAGGCCATACGCAGTCCCAATCGGACCACTGGTAGATAGCTGTGATACGTGGCATATCTCTGACATTGCCGACCGATGGGACGGCAGTGTCATCTCAGCAGCCGTGCTGAGGAGAGACCTGGTATGCTGCTATCCGAATTATGTTCTGACTTCTGCTGACTTCGGCCAGGTTGGTCTCATCACGGGTGTGCGCGAATTTTGCGATGGAAGCCAAGGTGTCAATGGTGGCCCGACGGCCGTGAGATTGTATGTTCGCCCCCTACCACGGCGGTGTCGGAGGTTATGAAGCCATTATGAAGTTATTGTTTGGACTGATGATTTGGTAGCCTAAAAGACAAGATCGACCGATTCTTCGAACAGTGGTATGCGGTCTGGTCACGCCAGATCACCCAAGGCGATGGTAAGAATCAAACAGACTTCTAATTTATCAAGTTCTTATTATTTTACACAGGTCAGTTGCCTCCGTACGTCGAGATCTTGGTTTCTCACACGAAGCTTTCTACATACTGTAACGTTGTTAACCACCCAACGGCATCAAACGATGTGAAACAATTCTTTCGGGCTGCGGGGTTGGCATCGGCGATGAATGTTATGCGTGCAGCAGTCCAAGGGGAGAGCCGACTCAAATCGATGCCCAACAATACTGTCATCATGGTCTCTTTCGCGGCCACTTTTGCACTGGCTCTTGGGACCACAAGTCTGGGCAATCGGGCCATGGTAGCCCCGAATGCGAAGGCGCTAATTGAAGAGACAACCCAAGTATTGGAGAGAATTGGGAGCTCCCCAAGACACCGCAAGGGCTTATCGGTCCTTTTCGCGAGGCATATCCGTCGAATCATGCAGAGTTCCGTTCTCAGTCCTCCAGAAGAGACCCAAGGCTTGGTTCCAGGGCCTTCAGAGCAACCTCACCAGCAAGATCAAAACGCCGAGTACGATCCGTCCCAAACAGCTCCAATGCCCGCGTCAAATATTCGTCTAGAACCGTATGTCTTTGACATGACCGACGACCAGATCCTCGAAGCTATCAACAACGCCAGTACCTCGCAGGACTTGTTCCAACTTGATGAGACAATGTTCTTCGACTGGTTGGACTGGCCAAATGTTACCTGAGCGCCCTCGGTTGCGTCATTTTCGTGCAACTCGGAGCCCGTTTTTCAGCACAGATACGACATTAGATCTACTGAGGGGCTGCAGGACTGGGCACCATAGCGGGCACTGGTTCGGGCGACTTCATATCTCTCGAAAGATTCACCAGTTTCTGCAGCTGCTCGATGAAGATGAAAGTGAGGACCGTATTCGGCCTGCCGATTGTTAGATACTGGCCAGGACAGGAGTTTTGTCGATGACTTACGCCAGTCTCAGCCAAGCAGGAGTCCAGCCCCTCATGAGAAATCCCGGGCCCTCGTTGCGCAGAGATTCTGCAATGATCTTGCTTACACTCTATTCGAAGTTCATTAGCTCCGTCGAGGCTCAGAGTGTACGCCTTACTGGTTTCACCCCGTCGATGGCAACTGCATTCTGGACCCGGCTCTTCAAAACATCAGCAGGTGCGCAAGCAGTTGTAGCAACCGTGCCCGCGAGCAGCGAGGCGAGGAAATGCGTGAAAATTCCATCTCTAAGGCCTAAAGAAGGGTTCGAAAGGAGCTGCCGCTTGGCTGCGGAATACCTGCATGGGTATGAGTATCAAGAGCACTGCGGAAGTGAGTGGCATACGTTGCTATTTGAGAAACATCTGGACCTGATTAGCCACCAATCAGACAAGGCATATTTGAGACTTACTCATTATCACACTGCGGACGACGTTAGGGCCTAGACCTCTGCTAAAGGTCCTAACACCTTCTTCACGACCGATTCTGATAACGGCGTCAAAGGCGTGCTTATATCCAAATCGCTGACTTGGCGATCTTGCCCCGTCGGCACACATCCTCACCAGAGCAACCTATATCACACATCAGCGACCTCTTTAACCCCGTTGCACTAGATGCAGACCTCTGTGGGATTTCCGATGAGTCCAGCCAGACCGCCCGCAGCTCCCGCGCAGCCGATCTCCCACAAGCTGGGTAACCGTCTTTGACCGGTTCGTTCTCTAGCTGTACCCGCAAAGTAATTATAAAGACCGAACCTCGCAGTCGAATACGTGGATTGGCGAAGCATCGAAGCTGAGATTCCCCACCATAGCGACCGAATGCCTACCATTTGCATGAGCTTGCTTGTGACGGAAAAGGCATCCATGCAATTGCTTACCATCTCTGCTTGCGAATTGCACCATCGTCCGCAGCATATTTGGCCTTGTGGACATAACTTGCATCCTGCTATGGTTGTTGTCAATGCTTCTTATTCCTTCAAATGGGGTACTGGACCTACTATTTTGTCTGATCCAACGGATGAGCTGAAAGGTTACGTCAGACACGCAGTGCTACGTTGTACTTTCCCACGAAAAGAAAAAGGGACTGGATTTGCATACTGAAACATGCTGCCATTGATGCAGCAGCACCTCTATGTCCAGTCAGCATCCGGCTTTGGCCGAAACGAGCCCCGATACTCACCCAAGCCAGAACGGCTGGCCTTGCTTCTTCGATTTGGCCATCATCTGTTGCTCTGCCCAAAAAACCCACGACGGGACTGGCCGGCGCGCCACTGCCAGGAATGATGACTGAGCTTGAGAATCTCTAGCGGACGAACAGCCAGCCGCTCGATGCCTATGTTAAAAGAGTCTGACCATACTCTTGAGGCGAAGGTAAAATCGCGATTTCTGCAGCAATATACATGCAAGACCTCGAGAGGCCAACCTCACTGCGCAGGTTTGTATATTCCCGCATCCTTTCTCCCCGCGAAGTCCCACTTTGCGTGTGGTTCGTCCACAGAAACGCGAACGACATCGTCGGCAATTTCCTCCATCCATCGCATGCTGCTGACTTTGCTCGCAGAATTCGGCATCAAAAATATCACCGAGACCACACTCTGGTCACGTGGACTGCTCAGACACCAGATCTGACGCACTGAACGATTCGCCGCCGACTAATCCCGTATCTTGTGCCGATGTCGCTGAGTTCCTCCTAGTGCTCCCATCCATAATCTCGAATAATTATTTTTCCATTCCTTGGGGCTCTTCATTGATCACAAGGATATATTGTTGTCGAAATCCATCCACATCGGACACAGAAAGTGACGGAAAAAAGGCCAACAACCAAGATGGCAGCAACAGCGAGGCGCACTCTCCTTCTTTGTGTCGACGATGCAAGAGCCGCTAGCTTCTTCAAGACCACAACTAATGGCACTATATTGCTTCCCGGCAAACACCTGTCCTTCCGCCCATCAAGATTCAGACCATGGATTGTTTCGAGCCGGCAAGATATTCGACACTTTACGTCCTCTTGGACAAGATGGCGTGAAGCAGCGTCATCGCCACTAGGCAGCGGCGAAGGCCAGCCGGTTATCGATCGGACGAGGTCGAAGCTATTCAAGGATGCCGACGAGGCTGTTGCGGACATCAGATCAGGCTCCACGATCCTCAGTGCTGGATTTGGACTCTGTGGAACGGCCGAAACCATCATAGCAGCTATGCACAGACGCGGTGTCGAATCCCTCAACAACCTCACCGCGGTGTCGAATAATGCTGGTGCAGCGGGTGCCGGCGGGCTGTCACCACTGACGCAATCGGGCCAGGTTACGCGATGTATTCTCTCTTACTTGGGGAATAACAAGAAGCTCGAGCAAAAGTATCTGAACGGCAATATCGCCATTGAGTTATGTCCACAGGGAACGTTAGCAGAGCGGCTTCGTGCCGGTGGAAGTGGTATTCCAGCATTTTACACGCCAACGGGTGTCCGTAAGTGGTCCTTGGTTATGGACAGGGAAAGGTCCGTTGACAACCTCTAGACACATTCATCCAAACTGGCGAAATCCCAACAAGATTAGGGCCCGCCGACCCGGAGACGAAGAAGGCGAGCGTGCTGGAAGCGGGCAAGGCACGGGAGACAAGGATCTTCAATGGCAGAACGTATGTCATGGAGACCGCGTTGACCGGTGATGTGGCCATCATCCGAGCCTGGAAGGTTGATGAAGCTGGAAATTGTCAATTCAGGTATGTCCTTGGTGCACACCACCGTCAACTCCGAGAGACCGAAGTTAACGTGTGTGAAAGATACACAACCAAAGGGTTCGGCCCCGCCATGGCCAAGGCCGCTCGACTTACAATCGTCGAAGCTGAAAATATTGTGCCTATCGGCTCCCTGGACCCCAACGATGTCCATCTCCCCGGCATCTACGTAGACCGCATCGTGCCCGCTACCGTGGATAAGAAAGTCGAGATTAAAAAGACTCGCTCCGCCAGCGACGAGGAAGGTTACTCATCTGACTCGTTCATGTCCAGCAAGAAGTCAGAAGCCCTTGCCCGGAGAGACCGTATCGCCCGCCGTGCCGCAAAGGAACTCAAGCACGGCATGTATGTTAATTTGGGCGTGGGGATGCCTACATTGGCACCTTCCTTCCTGCCGAGCGATGTCAAAGTGTGGATTCAATCCGAGAACGGTATTCTGGGAATGGGACCCTACCCGACCGAGGACGAAGTCGACCCGGATATCATCAACGCCGGCAAGGAAACCGTCACGCTCGTCCCGGGGGCGTCGACTTTTGACAGCTCCGAGAGCTTCGGCATGATCCGCGGCGGCCACGTCGACGTCTCCATCCTGGGAGCCCTCCAGGTTTCCGCAGCCGGCGACCTGGCCAACTACATGATCCCCGGTAAGGTGTTCAAGGGCATGGGCGGCGCCATGGACCTCGTCTCCAACCCCAACCAGACCAAGATCGTCGTCACCACCGACCACGTCGACAAGTACGGCAAATCAAAGATTGTCGAGTCCTGCTCCCTACCCCTGACCGGCGCCCGTGTCGTCAGCACCATCGTCACAGACCTCTGCGTCTTCCAAGTCGACCGTGTCAAGGGCACCTTGACCCTCACCGAGCTGGCGCCCGGTGTGTCGGTGGAAGACGTCAAGGCCAAGACGGATGCCAAGTTCGCGGTCGCGGATGAGGTCAAGTCGATGGAATGATTTTTTTTTGTTGTTGTTTTTCGGTTCTCTTTCCTTTTGGGACCGGTGTATACCCTCGTAATCGTTCAGAGAGAGAGAGGCGGCGAGGATAGATAAAATGTACCTACATATATATGTACGAATTTTCTTTCTCTTTTTTAATCTTTGGGTTTTTTGGTGGAGACGAGGTCAAAAAGAAGAGAGGACTTTGTCTATATCATGAAATCAGGGTATCCGTCATCGCCAAATCCGTGTCCAAATCCGTATTCACAGCCAGAGCCAGGTCACTCTACGCTTCTTTGCTGCCTTTTTGAAAGAAACGAGACAACCCGGCGGTAGTAATAGTACCGGTTCGACACTGGGGGCTTTCTTGCGATTATTTTCTGCTGATTCTTACGTTGGTGTTCTTGTTCATGTTCATGTTTGAGTTTATCTCTCACGCATATAATACCCTGTAAAGAAGTAGGTAGCCGGGCAGTTCCTCCGCGTACCTTCACAGCTTTGCGTCTTCGCAGCTTCATCCTTCGCATCTTTCGGCATCTCTTGACAGGGATTTTCATCCTCGTGATGTTTTATCATTCCCTGCGTGAAAGCTTGTCTGCGGCCTGCTGGTTGACTTTTCTTTACGGCAAAACCCTTCATTGCGTAGTATGGAATAGAAGCTTGCGATCTATGTATATTCGCTCGAATTTTGCAAAAGTGTAGTAGACGTTCTTACAGCTTTGCTTTGAGTGTGTCCGCGCTGCCACCCATGCCTGGCGCAAATGTCGTGCCTCTCCCTCCACTAAGCGCCCGGACAATCTCGTCGATGCAGTTCAAGATCCACTGATTACCCTCATCCGTGGCCAGCCACTCGCCGCCCTCAATGTCCTTCTCAGCGGTGCCGTCCTGATATGCCTTGCGCAATCCGAAGACGTGGCTCACCACTTGAGGCCCCACGCCCGTCTGGGCGCGAAGACACGCGATGGCGGCGAGGGAAGTCAGGACTCTCCCCACCCTGAGGGGCGCGTCAGACGGCGGGTCTGAGAGTAGGTTTGAATAATGGCCCGAGAGAATATGCACGGGCAGGTTTGGGTGGGATTGGGCAAGCTTGTCGAGCAATTTCTCCTCGAAGGGGTAATAGACAGAGTCCCAGAGTCGGCGGCCTCGAGCCATGCATTCGTCGATGTTTTGAGAGGTCAGTTGCCGTGACGGTGGAGGCGGGATCTTGTCAAAGACGTCTTTGGGCATGCCTTCGCGGAAGGCGCCGAGGCAGTTGATCGAACGCGGAATGCCGTTGAAAGAAATGCACTTTAGGCCAACTTCTCGCATTAGTCCAGCGGTGTCGGTTGGCGAGGGTGCCGATGGAAGTGTCTGTGTAAGGTGGTACAACTCCACCATTGACGAAGGAGAGTTCATCGTCATTGTTGCTGCGGTTGAGAAAGTGACCCAGGCTGGGATGCCCACGCCTCTATCCCTGGCGCTGGACGCTATCCGAGAATAGGTCGAGCGTATCGACGGCGGGGCCTTGAGCTGGCCTGGAAGGGCATGGGCGGCATTGATGAGCTGTTTTAACGGCTCGGAGAGCTTCGACATGTTTTCTGAAGGAGAGAGGTTCCTCTTTGTTCCTGCTTGAAGGCGCTGGGCTGGGGATCGTAAGTGTCAACTGGCACAGAAGAGGCAGATCCAACGTATGCCCGGCAAATAAGGGAAAGGAACAGAGATGCCTTACAGGTTGGTTGCCGTCGGCCGGTTTGCCGAGCTCCCCTTGCCTTGCCAGTGCCGTTATCACTCATATAACGGATCTGATGACACGCGATTGGTGGACTCTCACATGCAAGGCTGGGGTCTAGGGCATGTAGGGACAAACGTTGCCGGCGATTTTGATGGACCCCAAAGCCCCTGCGAGGAAACGATATTTGTTGAGACCTGTTAATGAGAGAGCGGCTTTCTCACGCGACTGATGAACGGCTGATGTCAAAGGGAGGAGATTTATCGGCATAAAGAAGCGCCGAGCCGACACCCGGCGCTAAGAAAATGGCCGGAAGAGGAAGGAGCGAGCTTGGCATTGGACCTCGGCCAAAGGCTCCTTGTTGCTCCGGACCATTTCCGCCTGCACTCGGGCATTCTTCTACCTCCTCCCTATCAACTCCCTCCGTGTGACAGATCCTGCTTGATCGTTGTCGCTGTCTATGGCCGTGTCGTCTCCCGTCTGATGCGGCCATTGACCGGCGTCCGCCCTCCCTCGCTTGCACAACCACTTTCATTTTCATTGGTCCTGGCCGCGACAGAGTGTAACCTTCCCCAGTGCTTGTCCGCCGTTGGTGTCGTGCGACCGCTCGCCAGGGAGCCCAACAATACTGTTGCTGATCCCTAATTTTGGTGGCAGAACGTATATCATTCAATCACAGGAGCGGGATGGTGTCCATCAGTGAAAATCCAACCCACGGGGTAAGAATAAACAGCAGGGGGCCCCAGCATTTTATTCCCGATATAAAAACAGCACAGAACCCTTGAATTGGAATCTGGCCGTGTCATTTTCTCAATCCTCCTAGAACAGGAAATATCTATTACGAGCCCATTAACCATAACTTGGTTGTCCAGGGATCCAATTCAACGTCGTCGGTGTTGCATCTCTTCACGCAACTCGACACATTCTCCCTCGAGGGTCTCACTCGGGTCCCCGAGCCTCCGCTCATATGGCTGAGGAGAAGGTCGTAAGAGACCCAGTGGTCGAGAAACCGGAAGATACTCAGAATGAGTTTGAGACATCTAGCCAAGTCCTTCCAGGCGAAAAAACAGGCTCCATCTCGGCATTGGATGACGATACCCATACCAAGGCGTTGACTCGAAAGCTTCTTTGGAAGCTTGATACAAGGTACGCGTTCTTAAACGACCTGTTCCGATCTGAGGCGCTATATGTTGGATTTAACATATCCCTGCGTGCAGAATCCTCCCTGTTCTCGCCCTACTTTTCCTTTGCTCCTTCCTCGACCGTACCAACGTCGGGAATGCAAAGATTCTTGGCCTCGAAAAGGACGCAGGTCTGAACAACAGTCAATATGCAAATGGCCTTGCCATCTTCTTCGCCTTTTATATCGCCGCTGAATTGCCCAGTAATCTGGTTCTGAAGAAGTTCAGTCCGAGACTGTGGCTAGCGTTTCTCACCGCTGCATGGGGTGTTATCGGAATGTGCTTGGGTTTCATCCAAAACTACGGTGGATTCTTGACTGTCCGCGCATTTCTAGGTCTTGCAGAAGGGGGATTGTTGCCAGGTATGCCCTCTCGGCCTTCCTATCTTCTCGCGGACGCTGAGAAACAAAGTGTGCGGGAAATGATTCTAATCCCAATTACAGGCATGGTGCTTTACCTCTCAGGAATGTATACTAGGGGCGAGCTGGCCCTCCGCATAGGATTGTTCTATACCAGTGCATCTCTTGCAGGAGCTTTTGGAGGTCTTTTAGCACGTGGTCTTTCAGCCATTGGGCCCACTGGCAGTGTCGTGGATGCTGGGTGAGTAGGCTTCCTCCCTATTCTCTCTCCAGGCTATGTGATACTTATGCCACTCTTCACTAGCTGGCGATGGATCATGATTATCGAAGGTCTTCTGACGTTTGCTGCCGGAGTGGCTGCGTATTTCCTACTCCCAAACAGCGTCTCAACAGCCTGGTTCCTAAAACCTGAGGAGCGAGAGCTCGGTAAGAGGAGACTGCGGAATGATACCTCCGCGCACTTGCCCGATGGCCAGCATTCTGAAGGGGTTGAAAAGTTCCGATGGTCAGAGGTCCAACGAGGCATCCTGAATGTTCAACTATGGCTGACCGCGACGGCCTATTTCTCAATTCTTTCTGGCCTGTACTCTTTCGGTCTATTCCTACCAACCATCATCAAGGGCCTAGGGTATACTGCCAACGAAGCTCAGCTTTGGTCTGTCATCCCTTACGCCGTTGCAGCTGTCGTCACAGTGATCGTGGCCATCGCCTCGGATCGCCTGAAGCTTCGCGGGGTTGCGATGCTCTTCGTGTTGCCTCTGGCTATCATCGGATATGCAGCGATAGCCAATGTCGACGAGCATGACAACCATACCAAATACGGTATGACATTTTTGATGGCCACAGGGTTATATGCCAGTGTCCCACCCGTTCTGGTGTGGAATTCGAACAATTCTGCTGGACACTACAAGCGCGCCACAACAAGCGGTCTTCAGCTGGCCATAGCCAACGCGGGTGGATTCGTCAGTGGTGAGTACATTGTCTTGCAACAGCCAGACAAGACGTCGTGGTCGCTGATCTTCCAGTAGCTTTCATTTATCCATCCACCCAAGCTCCCCAATATCACAAGTCGCACACCATCATTTTGGGATTGCTGGTCTATGCATGGTTTGCGTAAGTCTTCCGAGAGCCTCTCCTCATTTTGGTCAAACACGTGGGCTTTCTGACAACCGAACACAGGATATTGTGCAACGTCTTATATTGCGCCAAGATCAATCGCGACAAGGCCAACGGCAAGTACGACAAGTATATTGGATACGGCGACGACCGGGATCCGGAGTTCAAGATGGTATTGTAATGGGCTAGAGATGAAATGATGTGCTACCAGAAAAGAGAGCTGGGTACTCCGTACAGTGTAGACAGATTTGAAGGCCATGATAGGGCTGGAAGACGCCCATGTATTTTCCCACTTGCGGGGTGCGAATGTGGCCTCTAGCCCCCAGACGCGGGGTATTTATCATTATTGCTCGGTATATTGTACAGGGCAGTCTTGCCCAGGTCAATGTTGGCTTTTGTACGACAATAGATAAAGGTCGGAAGTGAAAAGGCGATTTCCCCTTCTTACAGGACGCATCGGCGGCGGTGAGGCGACGGCAGCTCTTCCTCGCAACCTCAACCTCGCTTCTTTTCAACTTCATCCCGACCTCAACCAATTCAAATCGGCAAGCCATTTCCACCATTTGTCTTAAGCGAACATGTCGTCCGCCCGTCCTCCTAATCCTACCCAAATTCCCAACAATCTACCTGGCCTCACCACTCACATCACCGGTCACGATGGCGACACTGGCAAGGCCATCGTACAGGACAGCAGACCCGGCAACTGGACTGTGTTTGACGACAAGCTCATGGCCTTCAATGTGATCTACACGACCTCGGAATTCCCAGCAGACCTCAACAACGACCACGATCTCAAAACCCACGATGAAGTCCTCTCCAAAGGTAAACTCGGTCTCGTCAGCCCCAACGGCACCGTCTGTCGCGTAGTCGACTTTGCCCCCGGATACGAGTGTATTATGCACAGAACTCAGAGTCTAGACTACGGCATTGTCCTCGAGGGTACGATCGAGATGATCCTAGACAGCGGCGACAGGAAGTTGATGCAGAGAGGCGACGTGGCGGTGCAGAGGGCCACAATGCACGCATGGAAGAACGCGAGCGAGACTGAGTGGGCGAGGATGATCTTTGTGCTGCAGGACTGCAAGAGCCTGGAGATTGGGGGCAAGGCAATGAAGGAGGACTTGGGTAAAGGAGTCGAAGGCTTGCCGCCGAGTGGGAACGACTCCTAGACCACAAATCTGACTGACTGAAGGGAACGATGTGTTAGCAGTGCTAGGCCATGGATCAAGTGGAAGAAAGGAACGGCGCGACGTCGGCACTGGCCACGCATTGAGGCACGGTGACTGCGATGAAAGAGACACAATGAGGCACAAGACAACAAGAGCTCAATCAGCAAGATGATGAGACCAGAGGTCATGTAATAGTCTTTTCTGACACCTGGCTCGCCGAGGAAGAGAAATGGCCTTGTGAACGACAGAGTTCAAACTGCTCCTTTTCCTTTGCCTCATCCCATCCCTATCCAGCGAGCCAGGTCCTAAACTCCCCCTTTTCCCCCCTTCCCCTTGTTCCTACTCCACACCAACTACACCTTCCTCCCGCTGTTCCGCTCGTTGTTCGTGTTCGAGTGCCGCTTTCCCGGATTTGGGGGGACGTTGTGGGCCTGATGTTGACGGTGGATGAAAACCGGGACAACGATAAGGGCCTTTGGGGCCTTGTGCCCAACCAACCCTGGCGCCGACCAACACCAACTGGTTTGTTCCAGCTGTGGCCGTCTGCGACACCCGACTCTTCCCACTGTTTCTGTGTATATACTAGTAATTTTGTTTATCTACCGTCTCCTTGCATGCTTGTGTACTTTATTGACGAACCCGGAGAATTTTGTGAGGGTCTGCAACTGGAATCTTTGAGGGCGCGACACTTGTACGATTAGAACTCACGCCGAGAACTCAATTTGCATCCTACAAACCAACCTTGGATCTTTCTGCCACACGCGCCACCCCGATTTTGCGCCTGTACGCTCTCTCTTCTAGGAGTATTTTCAGCCCCTCTTGCGACAGAGCCTGTCCAAGTCAACGATGCGCCGAGGCTGCGGCCCGCAGCAACGAGTTCACGACAACAATGGGATGGCCACGGAGTTCGTCGTTAGGAATAGACAACGCAACCTCGATGGCACGAATACGGAGTCGGGGAGAATCAGATCTCGAGAAGGAAGGTTTTCTAAATCGTCACCCACACAGCAGCGAAGACGATAGTAACGACACCTTCGACGAGGAAGAAGGAAACCCTTCGGTCGCGTCCTCCCGAGCCACCTCTGCCTCCTACAAGCCCATGCTCATCAACAAAGCCTACAGCTCCAAACGATCCTCTTCCCCCTCCTACCTCGGCAGGATGCCTCGGTCCATCATGCGATATCTCTGCCTAGGGGTCGCCGTCACCCTCCTCATCTTCATCTTTTCGCTGGTGCGAATGAGTTACGTCGCAGAACAGGAGGTGCAAGAAGCCATTGAACAAGAAAAGATGAAGCCCAAACCTCCCCCATGGGAAGATTTTCCGTTTCTGCAAAGATATTATGGGGGAATACGGTCGATGGTGCCGGTCGTGGATAACGTGCCTGAGTATCCACGGAAGGAGGACGAGGTGGAATGGGAGAAACTGAATATTACTGAAGAAGCTGTTGAAAACTTAACGCCAGACGAGGCTCACCCTGCTAGAAAGGAAAGGAGAAAGAGAGCGATCCAGCCTAGCAAGAGATTCGAACCATATCCCAGCTACACTTCGCCAGAATATGTTGCCAAATACGGTGAAAAGGTGGACTGTTACCTGGATGCCGAGAATACCATCTCAATCCCGCAGGTGCGGATATACGAGGGCATTCCACGGGGGTTTCCGGACATGGTCATGGGTTCTGCGAAGCTCCTGGGTCTCAGGGACGACATCTGCTATGACCGATTTGGGCGCTTGGGACCCTATGGCCTTGGGTACAGCATCAACCGAGGTGGAAGTGGTGCCCAGCAGGAGGGCGAAAGAGAAGGGGCCGATTTGGTGTGGCAGGAAGCGCCCGAAGTGGACTGGAGAAAAGTCCATTGGGCCGACGCTCAGCAAAGATGCGTGTTGGCAAATAATCACCGTTTCAAGGAACTGCCCGAGAAACCACGAATCGATACGTTCCGAGCGATGCCGATCGGCACCGTCTACAACAAGAGAGACGATCTTGTTGATTTTGAGGCCATGCCAACAAAGACACCCGAGAGCCCCAAGAGGCCCAAGACTGGCTCAGAAAGACTTCCTCGGACGGCAGTTGTGATCCGCACTTGGTGGGATTACCCATACACGCCCGAAGACAAGATCTATCTTCGTTCCCTGATTTCAGAGTTGACCATGTTGAGCGGCGGTGAGTATGTGGTGCATTTCCTGGTCCAAGTCAAATCCAACGATGTGCCCATATTCTCCGATGACGAAACCTACGAGCGTGTTCTTCGAGACTCATTACCCGAAGAATTCAGAGGCATGGGCACCCTCTGGACCGAAAAGCAAATGGAGCTCATGTACGGCGGTCTGGAAGAGACAAACATGCGCGGATTGCCCGTTCACGGAGTGTATCGCAGTACCTTTATGCCCATGCAATACTTCGCCTATCAGCATCCCGAGTACGATTTCTTCTGGAACTGGGAGATGGACATTCGAACCACGCACCACTGGTACCATTTCTTCGACAGCGTCACGAAATGGGCCAAGCAGCAACCACGCAAACTCCTCTGGGAAAGAAACAGCCGGTTTTATGTTCCCTCCGAACACGGCGAATGGGAAGACTTTAGCCAAATGGTTCGCATCCAAACGGAACACGGCACAAACAGCGTCGCCAATCTATGGAGCAGTCTGAACCGCGCAAACAAGGATCCCAATGACCCGAGCTCCAAGACTACCCCTGCGGGAGCGATGAAACAGCAAGGTGACAAACCAATCTGGGGTCCTGAACGACCGCTTGATGACGACGTCGCCATGGATACGGACCCGACTCCACCCACCTCGTTTGAAAAGGACAAGTACACATGGGGTGTCGGCGAAGAAGCAGACTTGATTGTGTTCAACCCGCTATTCGACCCCGATGGCACGACGTGGCTTCTGACGGATGACACCACGGGGTACAACATCACGCGTGGCCGTCCACCACGCCGGACCGCCATAATAACGGCGTCCCGTCTCTCTCGCAAATTACTGTTAACTATGCACAAGGAAACCGCCCTCAAGAAACACAGCATGTTCTCCGAGATGTGGCCCGCCTCCTGCGCGCTGCAACACGGCCTGAAGGCCGTCTACGTGCCCCACCCAGAATACATCGACCGCAAATGGCCCACCAACTATCTCGCCTCAGTCTTCAATGCAGGCCGCAATGGCGCCACCGGCGGCGCCCGCACCTCTGTCTTTGGCGAGCGCGAGCATAACTTCAGAGGTACCACCTGGTATTACAATGCCGGGTTCCCCGAGGTTCTCTGGCATCGATGGTTGGGAATGAAGTTCAACAATGACGGCGGGGAACAGTGGGAGGTGGCAGGGGAAGGGAGGATGTGTCTGCCTGGCGTGCTGTTGCATCCAATCAAGAGGGTCGAGTTAGTGCAGGAAGGGAGGAGGGCGGATCAAGCTGGATGATGATGGTAAGGATGCCATCCAAGCCAGCTGAGGCAATCAATAGCAATGAGGTGGACTATGGGACCTTTCTTGGAAATTAGGTCGCGGGGACGGGAGTCTTGGATATTAGCGACTCGGAGTTAGCAATATACGCGCAACGTTTGCTGAGCCGGAGGTGTTAGAGCTCCATTTTTACTACCTAGGTAGGTGTACGTACCAAGGTCTTCATCTACAGTGTCGATACAACGCAACAACGACTTCTTCATCTTCTTCTCCTCCTCCAAAACCAATATCAGTTTCGCGACAGTCCATTAGATCTAGTAGGTCCAACACGCCTCGCATGGCGTGGCCTGGTCTGGCCAGTGAGAAACTCTGGTCACCCGATAAATAGCTACTGGGAAAGAACGGGTGTGAGCGAGCACTAGGTACACCATTTGGACATGAGTGTACACAGGAAGTCTGTCATTTCCCGAGGACAAATTGAATGGATGCGATGTGATGATGGGAGCATTGTCAATTTCATCAAGCTAACTAGCTTGTTTTTGCTTTTTGTTTTCGACATCAGCCCTTTTTGTTTGCACAGATGGACACAAGCAAGCACGCACGCACGGCAGATTTCTCCTTGCAAGCAAACACAAAGGTTCTTTTCGTTCTGGCTCAGATTACCCAAATCAAAAATATTTACACCCCCTCCCTAAACGCCGTATGAGTCGGACACCCGGAGGTATATGCAAGACAGTTGGTGGTAGCAGGGGGCGTCAAAGGTGTGGCAACATTTTGGGTGCCACTCTAGCAGTGCATGTCGAACTTGGGTTGTCGGTCAGAAGTGAAAGACCCCCAGTGCTGCTCGCTCGCAGATTGTCCGTTGTCACCAATGGCGTCCGCCTTGTTAGGCTCGTCAAAGGCCTCAAACCAGAACAGGTCAATGCCCCAGTCCAAAATGCCACAGACGGCGGACTGCCAGTATGTCTTCATGTTGTCGTCGCCCGCTTTTGCAGCGCCAGCGTCCGAGCCACCGGTGCCTGGCCAACCCGTTTCTGGGAGAATCGTTAAAGATGGCTCACAATGAAATGGCTTCAGGGCTTGTTCTTACCGCCGTTCATGAAATGGATCTTGTCCAGGCTGCCGCTGACTTCTTGAACGTGACCTAGGGCCTGAGCCATGTCGTCGAAGTAGGTCTTTGTTGCATTTGAGATATCTTGGTATTGCCAGTAAGCAAAGCCATTGGCGAGGCTGTCCTTGGTCAGCTTTGCCCCAAATAACGCACAGCTTTTGGTAGCTCCTACACTAGTTGAATGCCGCTCTGGATGATCGAATCCATGGTGCCATTGTTCCAACAATTCCAGCTGTCTGCAGTCCCAAGCTGCGTATTGGGATAGGACTTTTGCATGTCTGCAATCCAACCCAGAAGCTCGTCGGCGTTGTAGGTGCCTCGGTACATGCCCTCCGAACCGATTGTGATGCCGTACAGTGTATCACCGTAAGAAGTAGGGTCCGCTTCGTCAACTGCCGCCTTCTCCTTGTCGTAGGCACCACCATCAGGCCTAGCGTATGTCCATTAGCCAAGTTCAACAAGCCTGCGCCCTGGAGGATCACTCACCACATGCCCAACAACACCTTGATGCCTGCAGACTTGGCAGCCGGGAGGACTTCTGAGGGAGTGTGGCAAGGATTGCCAAACTGATCGGAGGAAGAGTAGGTTCGAACTAGCTGAGCATCGGTATTGCTCAGGATAGCCTTGAAGTCGGCTTCGAAGTCGGATTGGGTTTTGCAGGTGCCATCGGGATTGGTATTTCCGACGGCGAAGCCAAGTGTACCAGCTGCGGACACTGCCAGCGGTGCCGTAGCCAGAACAGTGGAAAGAACGTCGCGGAGTTGCATGCTGGAGTTGTTGTTCAAGTCAGATCTTCACAAGGGATGGAAGGGGGTCGAATTGTAAATCTCGTGCAGCAAGGGGTTGGGGTTGAGAAAAGATTGAAAAGAACTCTCGCGAGAAGTAGAATGGCCAAAGAGAGTGACTGAACAAGGTAGTGTTGCAAGACAAAGAGTGCGAATGGCTAAGAGAGGAAGAAAATGCTCGACAACTGAAGGACAAACACGGTCTTTCTCTAGAAGTTTGGAGGTTCATCCCTTGGATTGACGCGCATGAACCGCTGTCCCTGGACTATTCCATTCCAGGAGCAATGCGTTGCCGCCTTAATTCAGCCGCGCCTCATTTCGGCTGGCACCGGCTTGGCGCCAAGCTTAATCTGGCTTCGGGGTGGAAGGGATCCCTGTTAATACATGTCAAATATATTGCGTCTGATAGTCTAACATATCTGTTACACGGGTGTAGTAACGAAGCAGACGTTAGCTCATCAGGCAAAGCACAGCCCCAGCACATCCGAAGGAATCGTCCACGTCCTCATAATATCATTCCGGGCCTGGAACTGCATGAGGAGGCCTGCCTCCATATGCCAACTGATATGGCAATGCAAGGCCCACAGTCCCGGGTTGTCTGCCTTAAAACGAATGAGTGCCCAACCGTACGCATCAATCATGAGTGTGTCCCGTCGCATGACATTGGAAAGTGTCTTGTTTAATCCGTCGTAGGTCGACCAGTCGAAGTATTGATCAGGAGACGAGGCAAGAACCCAGAAAGTGTGACCATGCAAATGGAACGGGTGTGCTCCTTCGTCGTAGTTGGTGATCAAAAGATCCACTACGGCGTAGTCGGGGATGTCAATGACATACTGGTTGGCAGTGAAGGCCGAGCTTACTCCAGAAGTGGTAAACGAGGTGTTGGCCGCCTGGAGTCCCGCTACAGCTTGATTCAACGTGGGCACATCGGCCATGACCCAGGAGGTTCCATTGATATAGGCGCGATCTAGGGCATAGTCTCCAATCTGGAAGTTAGCCGCTATAGCATACAATGTCGTGGCTGGAGGTGCTTCTGATTCGAAGAATGGTGTCAACAACGACGAGTTCAGGCCAACACACTGAACATCCATTGCATCCTTCCAGTCCGTCGAGTTCGTTGGTTCATCTGTGTTATTGGCATACGTTATCAGAGCCCTCACGTTAGGGTCAAGGACTGGGTTTGGACCTCCAAAGCAAAATGTATTCATCTGCGCTCGCATCCAGTAGTTTGATCCTGCCGATTGATTGGCGTTGATGACGATCGAATATCTCTGCGCCACAGCAATATCAAGTCGGTGGACCGAGAGGGGTTCCGTGGCAGTCCCATCCGCTTCGATGACGGAGAGAGGATGGTTGTCTATGGAGAACTCAAATGTGGCGAATGCGCCCGTGTTGATCAAGCGATACCGATAACGCTTGCCGTGCTGAACCGTAAACACTGCACGTGTCGAATTTTGCTCGCAGACGTAGCCACTGTCAGAATCGAGCGTTGAACAGTTGAAATAGTTGGTTCCCTGGATCACGCCATTGTCGGGTACAGGTTCGCTGTTTTCACTTCCACTGGCGAGATAGTCGGGGAGAAGGGCCTGACTATAGTCGTGGTACCAATCTTGTATGAGCACAACTTGGTCCACATCATAGTACTTCTGCATCTTGAGTTCATCCGGCGAATGGATAATTAGCGGTCCGACTGGGCCATCTCCGTTTGTGGTCGAATAGTGGGTGTGATACCAATAAGTTCCGAATTGGTTTTCCACGGTGAAGTTGTAAGTGAAATTTGCACCCGGAGGAATTGGGCATTGAGTTATCCCTGAAGTCCCATCCATCCAATTTGTGCCGTTCTGATAAAGGCCATGCCAGTGAAAAGCAGTCCCATTCGGTAGGTTGTTTTGGACATGAATGAGGAGGCGGTCACCCACGTTAGCACGGATCAGCGGGCCTGGGAAGCGACCGTTGATGGCGACGACCGGGCGAAAGACACCATCCGGTGACAGCTCAATTTCGCTGACGGTGAAGTTATATTCTCGTGTAGTCGGCGGTGCATTGAAGTCCCAGCTTGCTATATCGAGAGTGTAGTCTTCCACATTTGATCTCCACGGAGGAACCACCATCGACGCTTGCGAATCCTCGCTGGGCGACGAACTGTTTGACGGCGAAGGAGACCCGGCAGCGCTGTTCGATTGTCCTTTGTTGGAGTGTTTTAGTCCCAAACCAAGACCCAGCCCTAGCGCCAGTCCCAGGACAACTACCACAACAACCACGAAGAGTGCGAGATACGTTGTTCTCCGCGAGGCTCTCGAATGAACTCTTCCATCTTTTGCCCCTGATACCGCTCCAGTACCCAAAGTGGGAGCGAACTGCTGCTCCTCAGCAGCCTTTTGCTCTGCAGACGTATCTTGGGCCATTTTCCTGACAGTACGTTCAAAGTCGATGGCACGCAGTCCACAACAGGGTGGTGTCGAATGACCTGTACAGATAAACACGAAGAAAATCTAATCTCACTAGCGGGGCGTATGTTCAAGTTCGCCACAGACACCTCCCTCGCTGATTCCTGCCGTGGCGGAGGGAGAGAGTCCACGAATGGTTCGCATGGCCGTCACCGGGCAGCGCGCCGGTCTAGCCGTTTGAACCGCTTGCAAATCCTTTGCCATTCCAACTGCCCAGGTTGGTGTAGGCGCACGTTGCGACTCGGATGGCCACCAACGCAAATGGCAAGGCTGATTTGGGGTCGGGCTCGGGTAAGAATGGCATAGGTACTTCCTTCCCAGGCGCTGGTCGATATTGCCCTGGCAAGCGAGACCGAGAGGCGGCCATACTCCGAAAGCCTCTGAAGGCGAGCCCTTCCGTATGCTCCATCCTATGAGAGCGAACACGTTTCCAAGCAGCCTGTCCCTGCGCGAAGCTTGCTAAAGATGCATGAGGTTGAAATCGAGAAGTGCAGTTGGAAGAAAGAAGCAAGGCCAAGCCGCACGTGCTCCAGCCTCACAATTGGTTGGCTCGATGCCTTGGCGTCCGCTGCTTAGCCTCACTAGCCTTGTTGGCAGCGTCGTATGGACCCCAACCCAGGCTCCACTGAATCCGCCCTGGATCCATCAAGCCTCCATCGTTGTCTCCACTCTGCGCTCAAGCTTCAACAAGCAAGACAAGGCATTCTAGAGATCGTACCGCTAAAAGCTTCTTCTGCAGCTTTGTTTGGTGGGTTCTCTGCCCCTCACAACATGCTTTGCAGCTACTCTAGTTACCAGGAAAGGTGACACTGAGATGTGCGATGGGCCAAAGCCTGCTCGAAAGATTCGCCGCGAGGGAGCGCATGCTCACAGCTGTGGACCAGCGGCAACGAGAGCTCCCAGGACCCTGGAAACGTGGTCTGGCTTGACATTGAAGCTCTGGTTTCTTCTACGTACCTCCACGGACAAACCATATAAGAGCTCATCGCTCTTGAGACTGTCTCCCTGGTTCTGCCAGATCCTGCATAACACGAGCTGTACTGGTAACATACTCGAGAAGCTCTTTCATCATGATGAACTCTATCGCTTTGCTTGTTGCTGCGGGCTCTCTAGCAGCTGCCTCTCCTTACGCATCCCGTCCTCCCGTCCCTACCATTGAGCCTACGCTCACCCAAATAGAGCAGTCCGCTGCGACCGCACTTAGCCTGTCACCCGTGAGCAATGTCAAGGGAGTCGCGTTCAACCGTTTCTACCAGATCTGGCTGGAGAACACCGACTACTCTGCCGCCGCCGGCGACCCGAATCAGCAGTTCCTTGCCTCGCAAGGCATCACATTGACCAACTACTTCGCCACGACCCACCCCTCTGAGCCCAACTACTGTGCTGCAGCCGGCGGTGACGATTTTGGCATGGACAACGATGACTTCAATCAGATCCCCGCAGACATTGCGACTGTCGTCGACCTTCTTGATACCAAGGGAATCAGCTGGGCTGAGTATCAGGAAGACATCCCCTTCCCTGGCTTCCAAGGCTTCAACTATTCCAACCAGGTCACCTTTGCCAACGACTACGTGCGTAAGCACAATCCTTTGATTCTGTACAAGTCGGTCACGAACAATGCCACCCGACGCGCGATGATCAAGGGCTTCAATGGCTTTGACAGCGATCTCGCGAACCACACTTTGCCTCAATGGGCATTCATCACTCCCAACATGACGAACGATGCTCATGACACCAACGTCACCTTCTCTTCTCAATGGCTGCGGAACTTCATGACCCCGCTCTTGGCCAACGAGTACTTCATGAACGACACTCTTGTTCTTCTGACCTTCGATGAGAACGAATCCTACGGAATCCAGAACAAAGTCTTCTCCATCCTCCTGGGTGGCGCCATTCCCGCACACTTGAAGGGCACAAAGGACAACACCTTTTACAACCACTACTCGACGATTGCCAGTGTCTCGCAGAACTGGGGTCTCCCATCCCTCGGCCGCTGGGACTGCCATGCCAACGTCTTCGAACTTGTGGCAAACAAGACCGGCTACAAGAACGCCAAAGTCAACACCAAGGGACTCTTCTTTAACTCGTCGTACCCTGGCCCCGTCTCTGACGACGAGTATGTCTCTGCCTGGCCAATCCCAACCAACGCCTCGACCTGTGCCCATGGTAAAGGCGTCTTGAAGTCTGTGGTCAACACGTACAAGGGAAAAGCCGCTACCTTGAACTACACGAACCCATATCCCTATGACGCCCTGACTGGCAACAACGTGCCATAAGAGCCCATGCGAAATGTCCGGCATAAGAAAGCGTGCTATGTGATTGTCCGTTTACTACGAATGAATCAGAGATAGCTAGTTAATAAGCAAAATAGTCCCAATGAGATACTATATCCCTCAGCTGATTCGTCGCCTGATCGCCAACTTAAGTAATTACTCTAGAAGTTTCCTGCTTTCAATTTCAGCGTTACCTAGAGACCAAACAGCGTACTTGTTAGACCTGATTTCTCGCCCCGGGAAGCCGCGTGCTGCAATGTAACTCCTTCCAGAAACCCAGTCCGGTACCTCGTGATGACCGCGAGAAGCGAAGGAGCCACAGACGGTATCCGGCATCAACTAGCATGCTGGATGTTTGCAGCAAGTAAATAGCTCATGATTATTTGACCGAGCGGCAGGGATTGAGACCCCGGAGGAGGAACCATGGTACCCACCGTGATCGCCTAAGCACCTCCGAACCTGAATCCTGGCAGCTTGTGTCCGGTCAGTGCCGTACCTTGACCCTATGATTGGCTACGTACATACGAGGTACCCAAAGCAGCAACTCCTTCCACAGGCCAATGACAACGGCAGAGATAACAAACCGTCCTTCTGGAATCCTTCCAAGAGGACTAGTCTACTGCAGAGAATTGAACAGCCTAACAACGCCCATGGCACAACCCGCTGCTGCGCCTCCAATTATCACCATCTGCCCCGCACCCGCGAGATTGCACTTCATGCTTCTCCAACCTCGCCAACCCTCAACAAACCCAGTCTTGACGTATCCAAAAACAAACAGTGCAACAACCATCACGCTAATACTCCATATCAGCCCTTCCGTGACGTGACTCGCGAAGAAATATGGGAGTAGTGGTACGAAGCCACCAATGAAATATCCCAAAGCGATCGTAATGGCACAGACTACCGCCCGACTGGGCGCTGGTTCTGGCGTGTTGTGCTGGAAGTGCATGAGGAAGTCCACAACGGCTTCTGGACTGTTGGAGGTAATGAGTTGATGAGTAAAGTCCTTGAGGAGGGAGGGTGAGAGATGGTAGGGAGCGAATATAGATGTGATCTCCGAGGACAGATTGCCGCTCGATTCCAGGACTTTCGAGCGTGTCGAGCGGTATGTGGCATTGTATGCTGCTTCTTCACTTTTTGCACCTAAGTAGCCGCCCAAGCCCATTGAGATTGCTCCTGCAATGAGCTCAGCGAGACCACCAAAGACAACAACTTTTGTATCGCCTAGAGCAGAGAGACCGGCGGTGAGGGCGAAGGGCACCGTCAAGCCATCTGAAAGACCGATGATGGCGTCAGATACTATTCTTGCATTGATGGGGCTGCGTTCTCTCTCTGGTGTTGGTTGAGGTCCTTCACAGACAGTTTCTGCGGAGGTCTGACTGCTGGTTTCGATCGAATCGTCTGCTTTGGTGTGGCAGGATGCTTGTCCCAGCATGGCGTCTTTCTCTGTGTCAGCGGGTACTGTTGTATACGAGCGCTTCATCAGAGCTCTGAGCATAGAAGCCATCGCATTGGTATCTTCGAAGCTTTCAATTGACATCTTGTAATGAATACGCTTTATGTGGATAGATCCTTGGAGGGCAACCTTTTCTACTGTCAAGCTAGAAAACTAAGGTCCTCGGTAGCTCTAGAGATTGAGAGATGAGAAACAAACAGAGTTCGACGAGGTATGCAAAGGAGGGAGGCTGGGCGTATCCAGGCTATAGAGATCCCTCAACTCCGGAAGCCTCACCGGCTTTACCTTGCCCGGTAATGGGGTGTTGTACGAATGTAACGCAATCAAGAGTTGAAGCCGTGAGGCGGCAAGCTTGCGTTCATCTCCTACCTTCCTGATGGAGATTCACGTCAACTACCTGACATGGGATCGATGCCAAAAACTTCGCCTAGTGGGAGAACGACGGAATAACTGTCAATTGAACGCCTGTCGACGGGCAACGTGCACAGTTTCGACAGAACAAAATTCCATGGCCCAGGGCTTTTAGCGTGGCGGAAGGAAGAAACTGGAAGCAGCTCAGGAACATAACTTCCATGCAGAATGACGATCGTGTTGCCTGGCCACCTGAGCTTCATGGACAACGTGCCTTGTCAGCTGCAAAGAAGAGCAGATGATTGGCGATTGAAACAAGAGTCGGGACAAGCATGTGCCAAGCTCCCCAAGCTCTCATTCCCACCAGGGCTTTAGCACAATACTAATAGTAAGCGGGTCACCAACCTAATGCACTCTCTGCCCCGCTGGGCTTAAGGTACTCGAGGTGCCCCACGACCCCCACTTCACGAGGCTATCAGGCTTTCCGTCAGTTCTCAATGGCAGCTTTCATTTGTATTCCAACATCCGGGCCATCAATGCAGCACCTTGTCCAAGCTCGCTACCCACTTGCTACCTTTGCATGTCCTCAAACTCGGACACGTTGTTTTCCCATTCTCAGAAGGTGACATGCCGGTCATCGAGCGCTGTCCGAATGCCAAAGGAACGTGTCGACGAGGATACACAGCATTGGCTGTTTGACCTCTGCACGACACCTGGGATGGGAGGTTATAGCATCATATTGACTACCAGCGGTAAACACCGTCCGGGGGAACGCCGCTGAGGGAAAATTTGTCTCTTTAATGCATGAGATAGAAGGCATAAAAGTAAGTGCTCTGCCTCCTCCTTTGGAAAACTGCCAAGCGCAAAAACCACACAAAGTAGCCCGTTGTCCAGAATGCTGTCCCCTCTTTCTTTCCTGGGTGCTTCCGCGCTCATCTCCTCTGCTGTTGCTGTCCCAGTCAACCGACGAGCAGCAACATGGCAAAATCTAAGCTCGAAAATCACCCATGTTGTATACCTCATGATGGAGAACCACTCCTTCGACAACATAGCTGGATACTGGGACTTTAACGATATCGACAACTTGCGCAATATCACTTTCTGCAACGAGTTCACCAACCCAAACTGGACGGTCTGGAACGAGCCTTTGCTGATCTGCGCCGGCAAATACGAGGCTGAAGTGCCCCTCAAAGACCCGGACCATAACTTTGCGGGCACCAGCTACGAGATCTATCGCAAATGGCAACCAACAGCTGATGATGTCCCTGACATGTCAGGTTTCATCGAGAGACAATCCGAAAGGTACAACGCCACGCCAGGAGACTCCTCTTTTGTCATCAAGGCTTATGACCCCAAAATGGCGACCACACTCTCCACATTGGCCCAAAACTATGCTTTCTGGGACACTTACCACGCAGAGCACCCTGGACCTACCAACCCTAACAGACAGTTCGCAACCTCAGGTTCAACATGCGGCTATGTCGACAACACCAACCAATCCGCTGGCTGGTTCATGAACACCACGGGCACGAGTTGTGCAGTCTCCATCTTCGAGGCCTTGTCCAACAAGAACATTAGCTGGAAAAACTACTACGAAACCGACATCATCGATGCGTACATGTACAAGTGGGTCCAGGACAACGCCATGGACAGACTCGTTCATGCGGACCAATTTTACAAGGACCTCGCCAACAACGAGCTACCGCAATTCTCGTACATCAACCCCGAATGCTGTACCATCGACTCCATGCACCCGACCAGCAACATGGCTGCTGGAGAATTGATGATTAAGCATCTCTACGACGCTCTCCGTAACTCTTCCTACTGGGACAATCTGTACGTCTTCTCCCCTTTTTTTGGGCAGACTGTCTTGGCTAACAAATATTCAATCTGAAAGGCTCCTCATCATGTAAGTCTCCACTCAGAAGCCAATTTGAGAATTGTTTCTCTCGGTCTCTCTCCTCCTTGAAGCCAAGTCTTTCCTGACATATCGCTCTTCGACGCTAACTCCGGGGCAGCAACTTCGACGAACACGGAGGTTTCGCCGACCACGTCCCTCCTCCGGTAGGTATCCCTGCGCCTGAAGACGGCATCACCTTCTCTGGCATGTCCGACGGCCACAACGTCACCTACGATTACACACGGCTGGGCGTCCGAGTGCCCGCGTTCGCCATCTCCCCCTGGATCCCGCCTAACACGCTCATCCACGACCAGGGGACCATGTACGCCGAGAACTCGGCCTACACGCACACGTCGTTCCTGCACTTCTTGCAGGAACTGTGGGGGCTCGAGGGCCTGAACAACCGTGTCCAGTGGGCCAAGACGTTCGAGTACATCTTCGCCGACACCCCACAAGAAGGCGGCGGCCTGATGAGCCTGCCCAGCCCTGTCTGGCACGCCGGATTCGGCCAGCCGGAGCCGGATGCCTTCTATCTGCTGAACCAGGATGAGGGCTATTACGCCAGCTTGGATTGATGAGATAATGAAATTAATATAGTCAGCCCTTACGGCATGAAGATTTCAAACTTACATAGTTAACTCGGAAAATAAAATCTAGATTCAAACTTCCAGAATCTCGCTGTGTCAGAATCGGCAGAACAAAGCCTAACGGCACTCAGTGAACGCCAGCTCCTACGTAGAGCTCGCTGTATTTGAGAGAGCCGATAAAGCCAACGTACTCAGCGTTAAGGCAAGCTAGGATATAAGTGAAATGCACACTGATCCATAGTGTCACATTTCCAATGCTTCTGGTCGTCGCCGTTGTCAGGTAACGCAGCTCCTTGTTCAAACCGGCTGACGTAAACAGGGATGGTGGTATCGCGGCTTCAGCACTCCTCCCCATGCAGGGTCTAGATTTAGAACAATCTAGTTCCAAGATCTTTGTTCCCCGCAAGGGCGAAAGAAGAGACCGAAAGCACCCCCATGTCCTTACACTGTTCCAATCAAGCATTGACCCGTTGCCAAACATCCGAGCCGCCGAGCAATGCACTAACCGTCCCTGCAACGCCAACTGTGACGGGATCGAGTTGGAGCCAGCCTACCGCTGCACTTGGTATCAGCAAATCACAGCTGTCAATTGCCAGTTGCCTGTACACAGCGCGGCGTTTTGCGGATTTAGCATGCCTTGCTTTCGACTGTGGCGGCTCATTGGCCACACCCTTGTCACCAGTCTTTTCGACGATGGTTGAGGTAGCCTCCTTCTGGTTGGTTGGATGGTCGCTCTGAGACGATGCGGAGTCGGAGTAAACAAATAAGAGTTCGTATAGATCCAAGGCAACAGAAACTGACAAAGCATAGAACCAGAATTTCAACGCTTCAGTTTGCATAGTCACCGCCCAAGGTCTCCAAGTCCCGAGAACAGCATCGACCTAGTTGATTGGATTAAACACCTTCAGTCAGCCTTATATCGGAGATAACTTGCGATGCCGTGACAGAGTACGCACAATTGTAAACATCTCCAAGAAAAGATATATGCCGAGCAAGGACCACTTTGAGACAATGAGGAGAAAATGAATGTTGTTTTGAGCTACTTGTGGCTGAGATTGTTTCGGTGGTCTCTGCTTCGCCGTCTTACTTGTTGGAAAGGACTGGTACTGGTTGTGCGCCAGATTCCAGCAGTCGATCCATTTGAGGAGGCGAAGATACCGACGTGCTGGACATCCGAGGTCGTCAGTCACAGATCTTGGGAGCACAATTTCAAGTTACCGCTGGTCAGAGAAGGTATGCATGGTGTCGTCAACCATAGTGGAAGGTGCTTACCGAGCGCAAATTGATTCTTAGCGGTTAGCCACTGGGCAGCCTCGTCGGGTGACAGGTAACCGATAGTTGCGGCGATTTGCGAAGTCGATTGTAAGAATTTAAGGCTCTTCTCAACCCCAACTGTTGTGTTCCAAAGAGTTGCATATTAGTACCAATGTCTCGTTGTACCGCTAACGCCATCGAAAGCAAACGGAATTGGCTTGCTCTGACGCCTTTCGACACTCGTTCGAGCAGGAGAGCCAGGGGAATTGATCGCTTACGGGCATCATTCGAGAATCTCGTTACGAACTGCAACATCTTCAAAGGACGATCAGGCCGGGAGAAGCTGACAGACTGGGGGAAGTGATAAAATGAGAGCGCAAATATTGCAGGTTCATCCGAACTTGAAAAGAAACCTGCAATGTCTGCGCTCCATTAAAGGGGAGAAGTGGCAAATTCGGCGAACCCCGCTCACGGGTTGGCTCCTTCGGCCTCGAGCACGCTATCACCACATACCGTGATATCGATCCATCCAGATAGCTGCGCATGGCTTTGAATCGGATACGGGAGTAGCCATACATCAGTAAAAGGTGCCATGGTCTTCTGGAGCAGAGACATTTACCGAGTCTAGTGACATCGAGGAGAAGACGGACAAATAGAGGCTGGAAAAGTAAAAGCGGCGAGGAGAGAACCTATTTTGGAACTAGTATGTTGTTTCCGCGCTCCACAGTTTATCCGACAATTCGAACAGAACTTCATTGCGTCTTCCGCAGGGCCAGTGCACTTTTGCGAAAGCTGTAACAAACAGGGCCGATCCAGCATGTCGGTAATTTCGCGCCTTCTAGTCCTTGTTGGACTTCTGTCCCTGTTCCATGCGTATGCGCGCCGCAGAACCCGCTTGTCAAGATTTCGAGGACTGACGAACATGATGCAGTGCCTATTCCGCCCACGAATTCTCGACTCTCTCCACGAAACTCCATAAGAACGCCGCTCTCCCGCTCGACATCAAGCTCGAGACCCTGATTTCAGTATTCCTTGCATGTTTCGGTCTTATACTGGGCTCCGAGCCGTTGAAACCCGTCAGCTGGAACGCATGGGCGGGGCAGATTGAGCGAGAAGGTGGAGGAGCGAATCCCTTTCGGGGGTTGGAGGAGAGGGTGGGCTTTATGGATATCAGGGCTCAGAGGAGAGCTTTTGCGGAGTGGGCGAAACAACAAGGCGCTGTGTCCAAAAGTTGAAATGGTCATGCGTGCAACGTCAATTTAAATCTTCCGCTTTGGGAGAGGGAAACCCAGGCGTACCGGGGGGATTATCAAACGAGCGGAGACAGAATTACACCGGTTCACGATTCTATACTTTTCAGTTATTGCAGGCACCGAAATGATGGCCGCTTCAATTAGAGCTATCTACTGCGACTTTCCTCGACCAGTGCAGTGCTCACCCATTTGCTGGATCCTTTGAATAGGCGGCGAACCACCAGAAAGCGGCTTCGGCAAGCAAGCGTCCATTCGTTCTGCTATTCGTTAAGGAGGCTAGACGAAGGAGCAAACAGCCGCGAGTCTCATTTCCACCAGGGTGCCAAGCGGCGGAGATGATGAGACCCCGAGGGAAGGAGTCGTGGAACGTGAAGTGGGTCTATATACGGAGTACTTCAAAGATGTCGGGTAACGATCGATGGATGTTTGAATTGGTCAAGTATTGGACATCCTGCACAAATGCAATTGAGAAAGTGACAGGAGATCTATGTCGATCCAGAAAGAGGACGCGCAAATCGCGACACCATCTGAGAAGTGAAAATCGAGAATGATGTCTAAATTTGATTCATTCGTTTAATTCGTTCAATTGGAAAAGCCTCCTTAATGGGGCGACAATCTGCTCTATCTAGGCCATTCGCAAGAGACATTGTTCATATGGCGTGTCATACGCCGGGGCACTTTTCTGTCGTGATACATTGATTGATACGATCCATTTCCGCATCATTGGAAGTCCTGTTTTCCATCATATCCTCATTACAGTCATAACTTTCAGGGCTGAAATCAACTCCCATGTTAGCCGTTTTCAATATCCACCATTCGCATCCGCTATGCATCCAAACCCCGAGGTTAGAAAATTCATCCTAGATGACGAGGATTCCTCTTTTCCCCCTCAGGAGGACAATAATTTATAGGTTCATTTGCCGAGGAGTTCACAGCAAGGAGAAGCCAAGAGCAGCCACAAGAAGACCGAGACAGGCACCGGCAACTCTGTTCGTGACTGCTGCGCCAGTGACTTGGGCGAATGTGGCCATGGAGGTCCCTGATGAGGTGGTGGAAACGCCATTGTACGGGCTCTCACCGACCGTGCTGGTCACGAGAGTCGTGGGACCGGACGAAATACTCTGGGCCGATGTGGTGCTGGATCCGTTGCCGTAGTAGTATCCCGAGTAGCTGGGTAGAGTTGGCGAAACGGGCTGGCTGGTGATGACGGCGGGCTGCGTGGGCTGAGACGTCACGACCGAAGGCATGCCAGTGATGACTCCCAGGGAATTGGTCATGGAAGTGTAGATCGTGAAGGGATTCTCGTAGGACGATGTCGGCCACGATGAGACCTCTTCGGTTATGCTAGAGGACCACGAGGTCGAAGACTCGGTAGGCAAACTTGTTGAGGCGACTGGGCCTTGGGGCTGACCGTCTGATATCTGGGAAACGGCTGACATGGTGACGTCTGCGCGGGTCGTTTGAAGGAGGAAAGCGATGGCAAGGGAGAGTGAGGAAAGCGTTGTCTGCGAAGTGTACATTTTGTTGATGTGGTAGACGAAAATCTGGCCTGTCTGCTCTGTCGACTGGGAGCCGATGCGGTTTGGGTTCGCTCAAATCCTCTTCTCAGAAATGCGTACAGGTACGTTATCAGTGCAAGGGAGTCCGTTTATCACAGGGTGAACAATTGATGTTGCTGGAGGGCGAAAGACTCAGACAGGAGGATCGAGGTTGATTGAAGTGAAGGAGATCTGGCCAGATGTTTGCGACGGCTTTTCTTTCTCAGAGCCTATATATGTTACCCCTTCGCCGCAACCGCCGTATGTGCATATCAGCCAACCCCCCTTCTGGCCTTCTATTTGTTCTGTGGCGGAAGGCTAGAAATGGAAAAAAAATGTTGGCGGGCCACGACTATTCTTGTTTGCAGATGGAAGACGCCAATGACGCGCAGTTAAACGCGAATCAGGTGGGTCTATACTAGCCTAAAGTGGTAGGGCGCGAGGCTGGTTGCAGTCTTATTGGAGGCTGGAGCCCGTTGGGTGGGTGATGGCTGGGGTGTGTGCGCTGGGTTTCAGGTGTCCGCCCTTGCCCGCGCTATCCCTTACTATAGCTTTTCAGGGATGGAAGAAGGGGGCGAGGGGGGTTACAGAGTGGAATACGGAGTACTGAGTACCTCGTACTGCGAACGAAAAGCAGCATTCTGCCTACCCAGCACGGAGCAGGACAAAGCTCGATGGGCTCTCAAGGTTTAGTGGTTCACGATCCCCATGAACCTGCCGCACCAGCCAATTTAGCATTCTCTAAACAATCTAGTCCATCTTGGGTGCAGATTACTCTGTAACCTAGGATCGAGTACTCCAGACAGGTTATGAATGGTTCATTTCCTCTTGACTGGAATTACCGGGCCACGTACCTGGCAAGTCGGTGGCAACATGGTGTCCCACTCCAAGGTGGCATACCAACGACATGACACGAGCCTCCCGTTTACCAGTGCTCACGGAATTCGCTTGAACGCTCTGACCAATACAAAGAAGATCTAGAACAACCTGAACATCTTCCAACCCGCAAACTCAAAGTCTCCGGATGCCTATCCGCGGCAGCCTTTTCTTCGCTGCACTCGTGTTCGAGATTTTTCGTGCGGCGGTCGATATCGACGTCGGCAATTGGCAGGGCAGACTTGGCTTATTTTGTGCCATCATGGTTTGCTCTTCATGTTCGTTTTTATGTGTCTCCAGTTCACCAGAGACGGCTGGAAAAACTGATTTACTCTGGTCAGGCGCAGAGGCCCGCGTTGTTTTAGGTGACTTTCTCTTCGGTTCAATTGCTTCGGACGAAGTTTGCACGTCACTTTCTTCGGGCAAGGCTATTTCCGAGAGCGCGCGCTTGTCTTTCATCCTGTTTGGTGCACAGTTAAACGCTGTGTTTGATTCACTCGGCTCGTTCTCTTTCGTGTCGTCCTCTAGAGACTTTCCTCGAGAAGATGAAGGTTTCTCTGTTGACCCATGCTCAGGCTCCTCCCCACGGCGCTTCGCTTCCTGGACAGCATCAGATAGATGCTTCGGAATGGGCGCATGAATTCTCGTCATCAACTGTGCTTGTGTAGAAAAGCTGTCGTAGCTTTCTTGTATGAGAGCCCCTGCAGCAGCATTTAATGCAGAGTCAGGATTGGGTTGAATCAACAAGCATGATATGGTGACCAGGATGTCTTTCAGAGTTAACTTGGGATCCCAATCTCTTTTCAATGTCTCAAGACACACCGCTCCAGTCGTAGGATCCACATTTGGATGGTAAATTCGGGTCTGGAAGGCGGCTTTTGGAGGACTTTTGGGATAGTCCGGGGGCATTTTCAGATGGAGACGCCATAATCCTTCGGAATAGGGCGTGCCCTCAGCGCCGGTGATACAGACGACGAGTTGGGTGAGATCGTCTTGGAGCGATGAGCCATGGTCGCTGTCTGGGAACAGGTAGTTTGGAGGTAGGGCAGATCGCAGTGCTGCATGATCTTTGGCGAGACGACGGAGAGAAGCCTTTCATGTTGTTAGACCTGCGCGACACGAAAATCGCTGAGGGGAGTGGATCCGGGATTGCACATTGGTAACGGGGCTCATTTTTGGCTGTGCTGCGACAGGCATGATTGTACATACCATAGGATTCTGTACTTTGAGAGGGCGTCTGTGAATACGCCTATGTCTCTTTTCTGGATATGGCTATGTTTGTGTCTGATCGACGCAGCCCCACTCGGGGATACCGCGTCAACGCGTTTCACTTTCTCGGCCGGAACAATATTTCTCCATTTACCTGTTTGATGTCACAGCCCGTTGCTTGCATTCGCGATTCAGCGACTCGGAGACGACCTGGGCTACTTTTCTGCAATTTACAGCGACGTTCAGTATTCCCTTATTCCTCATCCTCTTCTTCATTTCCATGGTACTCGTTGACCTCTCCTGTGAGTTTGGGACTCAACGGTCCCTCTCTTGTCCAAATATTCAAGCCGACCTTCTCCCCAGTAGTCACCACGTTGCCCGAGTGGATGACCCTTTGGTCCCCTCGGCCACCAACCAGATTCATCCAAAACACCGCGTTCCCAGGAATGGGAAGAAACTTCACACCTTCGTCAAATGGGGTGTCGCAATCGATATATTCACACCAGCGTTCGTCCTTCGGTGCATCCAGCAGCGGGAATGTAGTGCCGCCGCCGGAGATGTCTGCACTTGCTTTCACGTATGCAAAGAACGATGTCAGACGGTTCCCGCCGTGCGAGCGGGTCGTCTGCGCCGCAGACGTGAACCAGTCCGTGTGAAGATCGTAAGTCTCGTTGGCATGGTATCGCACTAATTGCAAAGGCTCAAGGTGTGAGTGCGGGGTGTCAAATCCCTGAAAGCGCAGAGCGCGCTCTTCAATGCAGCGTGTCACAGCATCGCGGGAAGCAGTGGCAGACTTAGAACGTCGCGTGCTACGAAGGGTTTGAGTACCGTCCTGGTCGGCTGTTTGGGAGTCAATGAAAGCTGAAGAGCTGTGAATGAAGGTAAGCCTGAGATTAGGAAACTTAGGGGGGGGATTGCGCACACGACCTACCTTGTTTGAAGGAGGTGTTCGCGCTCGGAAGTGGTGAGGAAGTTGGCTATGTAAACCACGAGCGGATCGCAAGAGAGGAGGTGGATGGTGTAGGGAGGGTGTGTGCATTCTGGAGAGAAGTTTGCCTGGTTGTTGAATGCGGCAACATGGGCGGCGGTTGACATCAGGCTGGCGATACGATAATAGCTCTCGAAGATCTTCATCTTGGAGGTCAACATCAGCGCGGACAGATTCCAACCTTCACAAATGGTCGACAAACTTCTAGAGTCCGCAGTTTACGATGATGAGGCTGTGAATCCCCGTATACAATCAGCTCTCTTGAAGATGGAACAGCTGCGCTACCTTCCTTTACTTCTGCCCCTTGAAGCGACTCCTCCCCCTCGTGCGTTTCACCACTGCAGCTTTACAAGGCATCTCTCAGCGGACACCATGAAGAGTATCAGACTCATTCCTCACATCTCTTCAATGTCCTTAGCTCCCTATTTCTGTGGAAATGTTGGTCTCTGCTCGAATCATCCTTGGTAGTTTGGCTGCCGTAGTCCATGCACAATGGCACCATGCCTCCAGCGCCGAGTTCCATTCACTTCTCGACTCTACCCGTCTCACGCTCGCAGCGGTCGTCGTGGTATCTAGTCTCCCTGCTTAGGGCTCGTGAATCCTTTTTCCTGACGTGGAATTCAGCCTTGGACAGCTCCCTGCAAATCCCTTGCCTCAGAATGGGCGACCGCGAAGTCCCAACTCACTTATCCGCTCGTGAGCATAGACTGTACTGCGGAACCATCCCTGTGCGTTGCGCACGAAGTGCATTCCTATCCTGCTATACGCCTCTTCCGTGGTCCCGATGAATCGACCCGATACAGGGGCCCGCGCAAAGCATCTGCCATCGTTTCCTTCGTTATGCGCGCCTCGCTTCCAGCAGTCTCGGAGGTAAATGTCAAAAATATTACGGACTTGGTTGGGATAGATCGTGTGACGTTCGTGGCACATCTGAAGAAAGACGACGGTTCTATGAGGTCAAAGTTCACAAAGGTTGCAGAGACATTCCATGACCAGTTCGTCTTTGGGATTGCGGACGACAAGAGACTGGCAGCGAAAGAGAAGATAGAGCTTCCCTCTATCATTGCTTATCAGACGGATGTTGGCGATCAAGAGGTTCTGCATGGCGTCGTAAAACCCTCCGTCATTGAGAGCTTCGTCCGTGATGCAGGCAAGCCCCTCATAGATGAGCTGACTCGACGAAACGAACTCAATTACATGAGCGTAATTTCCATCAAACATTTTTCTGATGCGAGATGGATGCTGACCCCTCACGTCAATAGTCCAATAAACTCATCGCGTATATAGTCGTCAGCGACGAAGCCGACCGCGCCTCACTCCGTCGAAAGCTTCACCCTGTCGCAAAGCAGTACAAGGGCTACGTCAACTTTGTCACCATCAACGCCATTGAATATGGCCACATGGCCGCAAGCCTTGGGCTGCATAGGGGCCACTGCCCCATGTTTACCTTGTACAGTGCCTGGAAGGATCAGGTGTTTCCATATCCGACGGTCGAACAAATCGAGGCGGACAACATAGAAGAATTTCTGTTGGAGATCTTGCATGGGAAGAGGGCGCCATGGAACCCGGCCGGTGCGGGACATGGACAGCATGACGAGTTGTAGAAGACAACGATACCAAATCGCCCAGCACTTCGCGGAAGTGGAAGCGACTGATACGGACTAGGATATAGGGACACGTGTCGGGGCAAGAACGGCAAGGCCCTCCGTACCGAGTAACAAGAGGAATATGGTCTCGACATCTCATAAACAGATTGTCCAAAATATCACTTTGCCTGGCCTCCTGTATGTCGTATGTCGGAGCCGTCGAGGGGGTGGCTGCGTTCGTGTCATCAGCCACTCACCACAGGAGCGGCTGCTCGATCTCATACCCGTCTAGAGACAGCTGGGCGCGAGCCGCTACGAGGATCTCAAACATTGCTGTCCAGGCATGATGGGGAATTTCAGCAAGCTGGTCATTCTTGAGAGATGTGCTCGGTTCCTCCTCTTTGACCAATCGCAAGGACCGCGTTCCTGCAGCCTCGCACCCGGCTTGATTGATTGTTTGCTCGTGCTTTTGTGCGTGTTCGGTAAGGAAGTGGCAATGCGTCGAGGCTACTCCAGACATGGTACTGGGTGCATGTGTGATTCCATCATTGTGTAAGACTGAGGTTGAGCTGCGGTTGCACAGCCGCCCCGCATGGCCAATGCAGTCTATCGTTACGAGCCAGCCAATCAAATGGCCCGGACTACACAGGCGCAGGTCGGCCTCCCCGCTCCGTGGACACAGGCGGAACAGACGACTCTCCCCGCCAGCAAAGCTCCTTCTGGTCCTTTTGTCTTTTCTCTTCCCAACCTCAACCGCACAAACCACACCAAACCACACCAGCTCCTGCCCCAGCTCCTGCAAAAAGTCATTCGTACCCTTTTGACGCCCATTCCGACCAATTTGGCCTCGGCCCATATTTTGATTTGTTTTTTTTTGGGCCTCTGGGCCCATCTCCGGGGCGCCCACGAGTGCCCCCTACAGACCTGCTACCCACTGTTCACTGACAAGTGTCGGCGACACCGCCTAAAGCATTGCCATTGCAGGCTTGTCGGGCTTGCTCGTCCTTGCCTGTGCGACTGCCCATCAAGCGTCTGCTGGCTTTCATTGCCTGGGTGATTCCGGCCCCCCGAGGCTCTTTGCTACAGCTGAAGGCTTCCAGTGCTCCTGGAGCTGCCTGGCAGGCTATCTCGTCGACAAAGGACCTTCAAAAGTTCGGCCTCGACATTGACAGCATTTCACGAACCCTTCATTGGTATATACGTACAATAATTTCCGCAAGCTTGCTCCGTCGTAACAGTTCCTGCTTCATCATCCCTTCCCACCCCTCCAGTGCTGGGGGTACCTGCATATCACGCTCACTCAGAGCCCCTCGCCGAACCGCTGCAGAACCGACCACTACTGTACCAATCTCGGCCGCCGCAAATCTTCTTTTGCGAGCTTGCACATCTCCGCCGCCCACTGTTGGCCACCTGACTGCAAAGTCCGCCACTGGTACCCCTCGTACTTTTGACGCAACTCTGCTTGCCACCTTGTTCCTACTCCGGCGCCCGCCCGCCATGTGGCCAGAACCTCAAGCTCGCCCCTTGGCTATCCATCTCCCCTCCCACTCGCTTGTCCCACAGTACGTGTCTGTGCCTGAGCCACATCCTGATACAGACCTAGTGCTCGCCCTCGCTGGCTCCATGCCTGGCGGGATGGGTGAAAGACATGGGTTATCCAATGGCACCTCGCATGTCTTGGCGTCGCGCAGGAAAAGGGCTAGCAAACCAAAAGTACGAACGGGATGCAAAACGTGCAAGGTGAGTTTCCTCCGCCCGCCCGTCTCCACCCAATCGACCTCTCTTTACATTCCCCCAAAATGCCGGCTACATTGGTGGGTAGCTGAACGATCAAAAACCTCCCGGTGTCGACCCATGTCTGACTAAACCTGTCTCCTGCCACGCCCTCCTACTGGTCTCATCGCATGCAACTGACATTAAGAACAGATCCGCCGCATCAAATGTGACGAGACAAAGCCCAGCTGTAAGTGTGCTTCCCCGTCGCCTGGCCCGTGCCAGACCTCTCGCTCTTGTCCTGATTAGTGCTCACTTGACCTCGCAGGTAAGCGATGTACCTCCACAGGACGTAAATGCGATGGGTACGAGTTCCCCAAGGAGAGCTCCAGCAGCTCACCATCAACCGCATTGTCGCCACCGCAGCAATCCACGGTGCCTTACCAACATCTATTTCAACCCAACTCAATCTCAAAACCGTTTCAAGGCAACACACAAGAACGCCGTATCTTCCATCGATTCCAGTATTGCACGGTGCCCGCTTTCACTGGGGGCTCCGAAACCGGTTTCTGGACAAAACTCGTACTCAAAGTGGGTCACGAAGAACCGGTGGTCCGGAACGCAATCATTGCCTTGGGGACGTTGCATGAAGATTACCAGGACCGTTGTGGCAAATACAGCCCCCGGTTGATTGACGACGAAGGCTACCGATACGCCCTGAAGCTATATGGGGGGGCGCTGCGCGAACTGAACCAGAGACTCAACACACCCTCGAGCACCAACGCCAAGCTCGCCATCATTTCAAGTATATTATTCGCCTGCTTCGAAGTTCTTCGACGCAATAACATGGCCGCCGTCATCCACTACCAGCAAGGAATGAGAGAATTGATCAGACAAATGAATCTGCCTCAGGGTGACGACATATCACTCGCACCCTATTCACCAGAACAACAGTCCGGCTCGCGACCAACCTTCCGCGAGATGCCTCAAGATGAGCTGGATGAACTGCTCCGAGTCTTTGCCCGATACGACATTCAAGCATGCACATTTTCCAAAGAGCGAGCGGAACCTTTGTTAACCCATGTTGGCCAAGTGCCTCGGATACTGCCGACCAACCTTAGCTTGAGTCAAGTTCGCAATCATCTCGACAACCTCCTTGTTTCTGTATACCAACTTGTCAAGTCCGAGGCTCGTATGTACCGATATTGGAGGAGAGATGCCGTGCCTGTAGAGTGGCAGACTCGACGCCAAGAGGCAATCGACATCTTTGATGCTTGGGTGGCAGCTCTGGAGAACTTTTTCTCGGCGCAGGCTCCGAGACTAAGTCGTACCGACATCAAAAGCCTGCTGGGTCTCCGCCTCCAGATCAGGACTGCAGTCATGATGCTCAAAGTGTGCATAGATTGTGGACCAGAGAGCACCTTTGACGCCTTCAAAGATGACTTTGAAGACATGGTGTCCAAAGTCGAAGATGTGACCAGAGCTCTGAGCTTGGCCGAAGCAACGCCCTTGGAGGACGAGCTCACACCTTTCACCATGGAGCTTGGCATTATACACCCTCTCTTCTTCACGGCTTGCAAATGTCGAGACTGGGGTATCAGACGCCGGGCCGTGGCCCAACTCAGGAGAGCCGGCAGAGAAGGTGTCTGGGAGGGACCTATAATGGCCGTCTTGGCCCGGAGAATCATGGCTTTGGAGGAAGAAGGTCTATCTCAAGGAGACTTGGTGCCCGAGGCGAATCGATTCCACGACATCAGGAAGAACGTTGATTATGACAGTCGGCAAATCTTATTCGAAGCGACCAGAGCTTTGGACACTGCCTGGGAGAAATTTTCGGTTCACAGGGAGGCGGTTCCGTTTTGACGTGTTCCATTTACGACCAGCAAGGTGTTTCGGGAGAAATTGTCCCATCGACCAGGAGGAATTTAAAAGCATCATCCAAGACTGCGACTATCCAGGTAACAATCACGACGTAATGACCAAAGATAACGACCAGGACGCGGGGCCTTTTTCTCGTGGCACGACAAGGAAAATCTCTGCAATTTGGTGTCTGCGAATTACGCGATTTGGCCAGGGTGTGGAAAATCGCTCCAGAAATGTACTGTAATGAGGATAATGTTGGTGTGTGTGGTAAGAACGTTGGATGTTTGTGGGCATAGGTGGGGAGCGGCCTTTGGGACGGGCTAGGGTACTCTTGGTACCTAGGTACATAGGTACATAGGATATAAATGGACTGTATAAGATATACATATACCCCGTTCTCTTCAGAGGGAACATGCCATTGATCCTTTTTTTTTTCCTGGTGCTGTATCGGAGAATTTGTGTGCGTCGGCCCTCGGGAGGCTTGCATCCAGGCTGCGACCCTGATCCCTGGCGCTTGGAGCGATTCCAGTTTTGACCGCGGACGGCGCCGCCGCTTGGCGGGCACTGGGCCAATTAGGGACTGCCAACAGAGCTATTAGAGGTATTAGAGGCACTTGGGCGGGTGCTCAGCGGGCCCTTAGGCAACATTAGGCAGCTCAAGTTTGCCCGCGATTCCCACTGTAGCGTGTCGCGTCACTGTCACTAATGAGCAGCGTTTCTCAATTCCCCGGCTGATTTCCCAATCTCGATTCTCATCATGCTCTCTAATTTTGACACCTCGACACTCAACCCGACTTGTTCATTTTCACCATCCTGTCCTGTTTTCCATGGCGTTGTGCGTGATTTCCAGTCCCTGCTGTTCTGCCATTGTCCACCTGAAGACCCTGGGACTTGATTGCTCTTCCTCCGCCCTGCCACGACAAACCTCAACCTGCCACGACCTCCGTTCATGAACCTCGACAAGCTCAGCCATTTCGAGACTTCTCCTTCTGGCAGTCACCGCATAGGCCTCTACCCTTTCCGAGACTCTGAGTCGTCACTGCATCCACTGAAAGCTCATAGTCTTTCGTCCACTCCTTCAGAACACGACTGGGTCTCTCCTTTTACCCTCCCCCCGTTACCGACCCTACGGCGCGACCGCGATCCGTTAGAGTACCGCCAATCGCCAGACAATCTTCGGCATCGAGACGGGAGTGGTGCCTACTACGCCGCTGCTTGGGGTTCACCGTATGCTACTCCAAGTCCTCGAAGAACGCCTCAGCCTTTCGACTCCGCAAATCAGCGCCTGAATATTGAGGCAGTAGCCCCTTTCGCGTGCTCAATTGGCCGATCCACCATTACCTCCGCCCCCGGTGACGACATCGACAGCCTCGAGTCGCACATTCGAAACCGTCTGTACAGGAAAACTCGTCTAGGTTCGAGAAAAGAGCTACGAAATCCTCGATCCGAAAGACCCAATTGGCTGAGTGACTCTGAAGACAGCGGATCCGAGACAGGTGTGGAAGAGGGGGACAACACGCCAACCCGCATTGCATACCTCGACAGCTGGGGAGCATCGCCTGTTGCGACCGTGAAGAACCGCTCCCCCGTAAGACACAGAAGCAGCGAAAGCCTTGCTACCATTACCCCGGATACGTTCCATGATTCCGGAAGGCTGTCAATAGCGCCAGAACGCATTCGCATGCGGCTTTCGCCGTCTGGGCAGCACAGCATGGCTGAGCACAATTCCGAGAACGTCCAGGCAGCGGAAAAGCCGCTCCCAGTTTTACCTCGCCAAACATCCCAACTGGAGGATGACGAGAAGGCTCCCGAGAGCCCAACCTCAGCAGTTCGCCCACGGCCCACGTCGATGCAATCATATCAACGCCCTAAGAAAAAAGTCATCTGGAAAGGCAAGACCTGTATTATAGCCTTGCCACTTACAGATCGGGAAGCTGCCGGGCTCCCTCCTCTGCTCACGCCGCAACAGGTCAAGGAACGAATAGATGGATGGATTGCGGCCGGGTATTCGGTGGATGGCTTTGGGCCGACTGATATGAATGCTGGGGCTTCGGGAGAGAGCAGTGGCCAGAGCCGTCCCGTGTACCCTGACACTTCAGAGATACACGCAGAGCGCAAGTTACGGGAGTTTCAAGTCCACATACCCAATCAGGCAGAATGGGAATCATGGGTCAACTACCTCAAGGAGGAGAAACTTCGCGCGTTGGGGGTCAGTCCAAGTAACTCTGAAGCTGCGCCATCGACGCGATCGCCCTTCTCTCCCGCATTGAGCCGCATCTCATCCGGGTATCCAGCACTTGCGACGTCGCCACCCGTTGCCCCTTCTTCATCAGCAAGCAACTCCCTTAGAGCTGCAAGCAATCCTTTCTCGCCATCGATAATGTCGTCTGCTGGGATTAGTCCTCAGCCTGGATCTCTCGCGACTTCGCAGTTTAACGGACCGCCGAAGAACTTGCACGGATACAAGCCCTCGATTGCACAATCGAATTTTCATGGACGAATCCCATCCCCACTGGAAGCCACCCTATCTCATTCTAACTCTTTCGGCAACGGCGCACGACCAAATATTCAACGCCTCTCCTCCCGACAAAACAGCTTCTCCCCAAATTATCCGTTACTTCTTCCAAATATGGGAGAAGTTTTGTCCCAACAACAGGCCATGCATATGCGCAAGGCAACTGTAAACTTTGCCAGCGAGCAAGGGCGTCCAAATCAGATGCAACAGAGAGGATATTTACCCTTTCCGCAGAATGCCAATCAACCTTCGCCGAGCCCTACTCTGCCACAGCGAATGGAGAGTCTGGTGCACACACCCCAATATAGCGATTCCTCTCGGACGCCCATTGAAATCGCACATCCTACTCCAAAGAGCCACCGGCATAACCTTAGCATAGCCCTGCAAAGGGAGATTGATGAAGCTGAAGCAGCTTTGCACGAGAAAGGAGACGGCCTGCATCCTGAAGTCGCAGACCATAACGACTTGTCTTCAAGAAAGGACTCGGTTCTGGACGAATCTGTGAACGAAGAGCCTCCAATCCTGAGACGGCCTGAGACGATAACAACAACAGATGAGAAATCAGAAATTGAGACAAATCCAAGCATAGCCGCCACACCCATGTTGATGGACGACAAGAACCCATTCGTGAACTGGCAAGCACTGAGCGATGCGGCGAAAGCAGAACCTAAGCCCGCTCCTGAGGCTCCCCCGACCGTTTCCAAATTCAACGTGGAGGCCAAAGAATTCGATCCGCGAGCGGGCTTCTCGAGCTCCAATTTCTCATTTGCTGGACCCAGTTCCATACCGTTCGGCCTGCAACCACCGAAGCCAGCGCCACCTGTCGAGAGGGCTGCAGCGAAGAACCGATTTTCCTTATCGCATCTTAACGCCGACGCCCCTGCCTTCACTCCGTCATTCATGGCGCAACCGATACCGAAAGTCACCCCGTTCGCGTTCAGCTCTGCAACATTCAATGTAGAAGCTCCAGTGTTTAACCCTTCTCAGTCACCTGGTGCCAATTTCAAAGATAGTGTGTCCGTCGCCAGTGAAGGACCACCTGACAATTCGAACAGCATATTTGGCAGTGTTGTTATAGATCCGGGCTCCAAGGCCGTAAGAAGAACGAGCAAAGGAGCACCAATTGTTGGTCCGAAGTCGAAGGACGTTCAAGAGGAGGATACGAATTTGATAGATGATAAAGGTCGACCAATGGGTCCTATAGACCGACAAAAAAGAGCACGAAAGAATGACAGTGACGGCGGTCAAAGTCCCGTCTTTGCAGATTCGACGCTGTTCCACCACAGAAGGATTCTCTCGGAGATAGTGGATGATGTCGATGTGAATGGGCCTAACCCAAACAGTTCGAAGAAACATTTCGACGGTTGGGCTTACATACCTGCAGACGATATGCAGCCGACCGACAACGCGGAGGTGACCAACGCCCATGAAGGGAACGATGATGCTGGCGGACCAGATTCGGGCTTTACTTTCTCGAATCAGAGCGACGCCGCTATCTTCAGCGAAGTTCGACCACCTCTTGAGGGCGATCACTTGAAGTCTGAGCAGACGATCGAGCCAGACTCTTCAGACAACCTGAAGGAGGTAGAAACTCCAGTGAAACCGACAGCTCTGCCAGACGAACCCAGTCGAAAGCCGAAGTCTTCTCTTTCGGCACTAGCTAAGCCTTTCGAGTTCAACCCAAGACTCTCGAGGTCGTTAGCCTCCTCATCATTTGCTATGCCAGAGAAATCTCAAGGGCTAGAAGATTCTAAATATGCAGACACATCAAGTCCGCCGTCTGAGCTTAAGGCTGCTCTTTCTTCACCACCCACAGATCTACCACATTACGTAGAAAAGGACCACGGATCAGTCAACGACTTAGATGATACTGTCGAAGTCTTCGAAGAGAAGAGTACCGAGGACGAGGCTGTCGAGGTCATTGAAGAGAAATCCACCAGCAACGAACCTGAACCGCCTCGACAGCGAAAATGTATATTGAAACCAACGGAGATTGATACAGAACCTGACGCAGGACCAGACCGGTTTGACCTGCCGGGAACCTCATTGCGACGCGAAGATCAACCTGTGCCATCCTTTGAAGAAATCGATGCTGTTATGAAACACCTTGAAGTCCATCCGGAGCTTGGTGTAGAGCGCAATGATACACCCGTTCAGTCTACGCCACTTGTTGACATGCACATGGGAGGCCACTTCCGAAGCGACGCTCCAAGCCCGAGCCCTGCCAGGCCCCATGACGCCAAAGCTGCTCAGAGCGACACCTCATATCCACCGTCGTACGGATTGGGCATTGGCGTGCACAACCTGAATTCGGGCAGAGACGATGTCAGCGACTGGGGTGACGCGTTACCCGCCCCAGAGGCGGCTAAACTTCAGCTTCGTTCGCAATTCTTTGACGGTCACGTTAATGACTTGGTGGATGGGCTGCTTGAGAACCGTCTTGGACCTCTTGAGCGCACGTTGCAGACCATTCAACACTCCCTGGCATTGATGGCTACGCAGCAGAACCTAAAGAATGATCGCCGGAGTATGTCAGCCGGCCAAAAGGATTCGGACGCTGATGATGAGGATGAGTACGATGCCTTTGAAGGTTTCTCATCTTACAGAACCCGGTCGCCGAAGGCTAAAAGAGGCGAGCGGAAACAAGACCTGATCCGTGCAGCTGTTGCCGAAGCATTAGTTGCACATCAACCACCTCCCCCGCCACAGCCTTCGATCGATTTGACAGAGTTCAACGCCGTCCTGCAGGAGATGAGAGAATTGGCTAAGCAACACGGCTCTCAGAACACTCAAAACGAACTGAAGACAATCATGGAAGATGTCATTTCTCATCATCCCAGACTCCGAGGTTCAAGAGTGCAGCAGGAACATGAAAACGTTGAGACGAAATACAAACCCCAGATTGATGGCCTTGAGACGATGCTGAAAATCTCTCAGGAGCACGCTGCCGAGGAAGCTCGCCTCAGACGGACGGCGGAAGAGGAAATCAATGAGCTGAAATTACGCCTACGCATTGCCGAGGAGGAGGCCGCACAGTTCCGAGAATCCTCTGAAGAAGCTCAGCACACATTGGAGGCCTTCGTCGAGGAGAAGGACTCATATAAACATCTTGAACGTGAGCTGGAAGGCATGACTCTCAAGAATACAGCCCTCGAACATACGCTTGAAGAATATCGTGTCTCAAGTGATCAGTGGCGAGAAGACATCCGCACGGAACGTGCCAGTAACAAAGAGCTTAAGCGCACCTTGCAAGAACTTCATCAACAACTTGTAGACCAGACACAGTCTCGACAAAATCTTCGAACCAAAGTTGAGCGTCTGCAGTCGCAAATCACGCAGGTTGTGCAAGACCTGCACGCTGAACAGGAAGATTGGCGAAACAAGGAACACAATCTGCAGAGTAAACTCGCCGTCCTTCAAGATGCGCTTGAGCAAGAGCGCCGGCACCGTGAGAAGGCGGAACTGGAATTGGACACCCTAGACAAGGAACACAAGGCTAATCTCCACTTCAAGACCGTTCTGGACCAGGCTCAATTGGATGTCTCACGACTTAACGAGTTAGTTGCGTCACTCCAGGAAGAAAACAGGGCTCTGGATAACAAAGCTTTCAACCTCGGTCGAGAATTGGATTATGTTAAGAACAGCAAGGATGCAGAGGTTGCGACATCCACGGCCAAGTTACAGGCCGAACTGGAAAGTGCTTTGACTAAACTCCAAAGCATCCAGGCTGATTCCAACGCTCAAATTTCACGCCTACAAGGCCGTCTAGATCATGCAGAATTAGATCTCGAAGAACAAAAGGCAAGGCATGACGCACTCCTTGCCGAAACTATTGAAGCACACAAAGAGGCTCTTCGAGAAGCTACTGAGAAGAAAGAAACTGCACTGGAGGACCAACATCAAGTTCATGAGAAAAAGCTTAACGAACTACGCGACCGCCACACAAGGGAGCTGCACAATTCGTTCGACACCCGAACGAGACTGGAGCATCAGTTCAAGGAGCGGCTCGGCTTGAGCGAGGACAAAGTGAAGCACCTTGAAAGTAAGGTTGCGGATCTAGAGGAGAGGTTGGAGATCACGAAATCTGCTGCAAGAGCAGCCGTGGAAGCTGCGACTGCCAAAGGGGCAAACCTGCCCACTCCAGCCCCTTCAGTTGTGGCATCGCCACCACAGCGTGCGGCAACTGCTTCTATGTCGTTCGTCAAGGGATCGGATGTGCCCGAGAGGATCTCCCCGCAAGCCCTTCGGGAGTCAATCATGGTATTGCAAGATCAACTGCAGAATCGCGAGCAGAAGATAGAACAACTGGAGTCTGAGCTTGCCGCTGCGGATAAGGATGCTCCCAACAAGCTCAAGGAGCGTGACACCGAAATCAGTTGGCTTCGTGAACTGTTGAGTGTAAGGATCGATGACCTCGAGGACATTATCAATGCTGTTTCTAAAGCCGACTTCGATCGAGACACTGTTAGAGACGCCGCGATTAGGCTCAAGGCGAACCTGCAAATGGAACAGCAATTGAAAGAGCGGGGTACAGGAGGCGGGTTGACCAGTTCCTTCCCGTCAATTTCGAGCCTATCAAGCTATGCTCAATCACCCCGTGCGCTTCCAATGGCGGCCGCTGCTGCTTGGGGAAATTGGCGAAGAGCTCGTGAGAGCTCAATTGGTGCCATATCCGAGCTGGCCACAAATTTAGGAAGTCAGACACCTTCCAAATCTACCATCGGTAGTCCTGCAAGCTTCTTGTCTGGAATCATTACACCGCCAGGTACCAGTCAAAAGACGCCAGGCTCGAGTGAAACAGTGATCCCACCACCGCCAAGCATGAGAAACACAGCCGCAGTCCAGGTGCAAGCTCGCAAACCCGGCGGACCAGAAGCTCGGCCATTGAGGGCATACAGTTCGCAGCCCCGAACACTGTCAAATAGGCAGGCAGATAAGCGCCCTGAGAGTTTGCAGTTAGGATCCAACTCTTCGCCAACTTCACAGCTGAAGATTGATCCACCGCAGACTCCAGTTCAAGCCAGGGATGACGCGAACCTAGATCTTATGGAAGATGTGGATGATGATGCCTCACCGCTGGAAGGGAAGACTGTCGAGCATCTTGAGGAGGCAGAGCCGCTCGCTGAATGAAGATTTCGTGCACAGAGTTCTTGATACGGGGGAGACGATGTGCATTGGTCATGCCAAAACAACTCATCCCCCTTCTTTTTCGATCATTTGGTTTCCCTGGCGATTGTTGATATTATGCGCCTTGCATGGACATGTGTGCGCATGGATCTCACGCGTGGTGCCAACAAATGGAGGAAGTACAGGTTGAAAAACACAGATTGTTTGAAACGAGAACGAAATGCTGAGCGTTGGTATGAGACCATGGCAATTTCTCCTACACGTTCATCCTGCTCACTCATTTTCTGCCTCTCGCCGTGGCGACTGGATTTTGTATAAGAGGAAGAACAATATACCCCCTTCTCTGTTGTGAGCGTCTTTTTGCTACGATATCTCTCTTTTGTTTAGTACTCGGGACGGTCACTTGTGGATAGAATGTTGTCGTATTTACACATAGCATAGCGATCTCGTACATAATATTTTGACACTGAAATATGGCCGGAAAACGCCATTCAATACATTGAGGATGAGTTCCATCGCTGACCGTTGCTCGGAGACCTCGAAATATTGCAGGGACAATTGCCCGCGACGTTTGAAGATATCCTGCGAGAAGGGCGAGCACCATGGATATAGCGAGTCTGCAAGTCCCCACGTGTGCAGCCTCGCAGCCTCGCAGCCTCGTGTGGGGGATGCATTTCGAATATCTGGGGTAGGCCATCAGTATTCTCTTCCTCCACCTCTAAAAGTCGAAGCCTACAGGCAGACAAGATACAGAGTACTGGCTTCCTTCTCTAGGCATTCCCAACTTATCTCTAGGACACAACAGACTGAATCTCTACCAGAATCATTCCGTGGGTATTCGGAGGGACTTCCCCTCGTGTTGTGGCTCTCCCACAGTCGTCATGGTTGTTTTCTTGCCACGAAAAGCTAGTGCCTTATCGACTACGAATCATACACAGTGTGTTTTTAGATGAACTGTGAGCTTCTAGTACCGTTGTACGAGGTATACATCTCCAGACCAACTTCAAAGAAAGCCAACTATCTCTACAACTGGCATACCTGTTGTTATCTCACAAAGCCGCTTGCGAACCAAACAAATATCCAGCCGAGGACTTAACAACCCGTTGTCATGATGGGTACCCGTTTTACGACAGCCATTCTATTGACGGCGATTAATTTCATCACTCCCATATGTACAACCTGCTCGTCTCAATCCCCAGCTTTCCCACCACCGAGTTATTCCGGGTCTCATCCCGAGCTCTTCGAAACATTTGAGCAAATTGAAGAGTCTCTGGCATCTCTGTTTGCCAACCGCTCTGATCTCAACACGTCATCCTACTCAGTCGAGGTTACTTCCCCTCACTCAACACTGTGGTCTGCGTTCCACACGGCCGTCGAGAAAGACCCGGAGAGGCCAGGAGCCGAGCAGGTCGACGGAAGCAGTGTCTACCGCATCGCGAGTATCACCAAGGTGTACACAGTCTTGGGGATATTGCAACAACATGCTGCTGGAAATCTGAGCCTCGATGACACTGTGGATGAGTACATTACAGTTCTGAAGACTCTTCGGTACCGAAGCGGCGGGACTCATAATATTCCATGGGGAGATATTACCTTGAGGTCGTTGGCGAGTCAGCTCTCGGGAATCCCGCGCGATTGGGCGCAGGGCGATCTCATCACAGCTCTCCCAGACCCCAGTGTCGTCGGACTGCCTCCACTGCCTCCATCTGCTCCAGAACGGTCGGACCTCCCAAAGTGTGACGAGTACGGCAAGTACATGCCGTGCAAGGCGAGGGATCTTCTGGACTATCTCCTCGACAAACCGCCCGTGTTCACGCCGAACCAGAAGTCCACATACTCAAATATCGCCTTTGAATTATTGGGACTCGTCCTTGCCAACGTCACGGGGGAAAACTATGAGGATTATATCGAGTCCTCCATCCTCCGCCCTCTAAACATGACATCAACCTCGTTCCAAAAACCGTCGGATTCCGTCGCCGTCCTCCCCAAGGGCAATGCCTGGTACTGGGACGTCGATGAAGGCGTGCAGAACCCCACGGGCGGGCTATATTGCCCTGCGAGCGACATGTCAGTGTTCCTGCGCCACCTCCTGAAAACGTACAGCAACATCGCCAATGCCAAGGTCAATTGGCTGCTGCCCGTCTCTTTCACGCCCGGTTGGAAGTCATTTTACGGCATGCCGTGGGAAATCTACCGCACAGACCGCATCCTCGGGAGCAGCTCGGGGCGAACAGTGAGCTTCTTCACCAAGGGCGGCGGACTACCGGGCTATCGCACGTTGATTCTGCTCGTGCCAGAGTACGACCTGGGAATCACCATCTTCACCGCGGGCGAGGAAACTTTTATCGACCAGGTCATGGACATCGTGACCACTTCTTTGATACGCGGCGCCGACGTCCTGGCGGCACGGCAGGTAGCACACAAATACACGGGCACGTTCCTCGCCGCCGGACCTGGACCTGGCAGCAGGGCCATCAACTCGTCGCTCCAGCTGTCTTATTCCGACACACACGGCCTGGAGGTCACAAAGTGGATCTCCAACGGCACGGACATGCTCTCGGCCATCCCTTCGCAATTCCATTTCCCTAAGGACCGCCGATTCCACGCTCAACTCATCCCCACGGCGCTCTATCGGGATCCCGAACGCAAACGCGGCGAACTGTGGAGGATCACGTTTACTTTTGATCGCTTGGGCGGTGATGTTGATGATTACGATTATGGTGACGACAACGACAGCGATACAATCCTCGATCGTGGGCCGTCGAGATCCGGCTCGAGCTCAAGCTCTGCTCCTGGGGTGTGGGCGGATTTCTGCGTGTCTGACGTGGACACGATGATGTATGCGGGAAAGCCATTGAGCGAGATCGTGTTTTGGGACCCAGATATTACTACGGGACCAGATGACGAGGGGGGTACGGAGGAGGAGACGCTGGGCGCGAGGTATGGCATGGTAGAAATGACTGCTTTTCGGATCAATATGACCCGTCGCCACAGCGTCGGCGGCAGCGTCGTCGGCGGTGATTGTTGCGGTGAGGGTGGTGTTGGTGGTAGCGGGAGCGTGAGTGAGAAGAACGTGCTTCATCATGGCCGTGACCGTGATCATGATCACGAGAAGCTGCTCGTTCAAGACAAGACAAGGACAAGACAAGCGTAGAGCCAGTCCGTGAGAAGGAAGACTTGAGCCGAAAAGACCCGAGTTGAGAAGATCTGGGCTGAAACCTGATTTGAATTGACCCATTACCTGCACTGAGCTGATGGTATACCAGAAGAAGACATGACGAACCTTCGACAACTTCTGCAGGACATCGAGACATAGACCACATATACCCATACCCATACCCATACCCATAACGGCAAAGACGATGATCATCGGGACGGGGGATGGAGTACGAGATGTCGACGGGTAGGGAAGGGACAGAAAGGGGGAAATCAGGCCACAAAAACGAAACAAGACGAGGCGAGGCTATGCATGACAACAGTTTGTGTCTCTCTCTGTCTGTCTATTTTTGGTGATTGAGCCCTTTGAAAACAACAGGGGGCTCACAGGCCAGCTCTTCTTGTTTAAATGTCTAAACCGCTCTGTTTCGTTCTGTCGTCCTGTTTGTCCTGGTTGGGCACGGCCGCGCTTTGTTGAGCTCTGAACTCTGAACTCTGAATACCACGAACCTCCAAACGCCACTAACAAACACACTCTCCTCTCTCACGCACCAGACACTGCATAACCACACTCTGCAGAAGTAACTGAGTCGGTGGGCAAACGCAGAACTCGACCTCGACTGACTCTGATCCTACTTCCCTGTCGGCAAGTCCACTCTCGATCCGTCCACGGCGGTCTCGGTGGCCGTGGTGGTGGCGGTGCTGGTGACGGCGGCCTTCTGAGTGGCTTTCAACACGGCACTGTACAACCTCCCGTCCCTCAGCGCCGCATAGATGACCGAGATCCACGACCCAATCGTCTTGACAGGCCGCTCGTTCAACACGTGCGACAGGACAGGATCTTCGACCTGGCCGCGGTAGAATGGCACGCCCAGCTCCTCGCGCACGAAGCGATAGAGGACTTTCGTACCTTTGCCGAGGTACTCGGGCGTTGTGGGATGGTCGAAGAAGCTGGCGCGGTGGAGCAGGAATGAATTGTACGTGATCTTCTGCAGAGTCTTGACCCAGGCCTTGTGCTCTCGTGCGAATCGCTCAGGGTGAGATCCGTGGTGGGGGAGTGGTAATTGATCAAGAACGTTCAAGATTGGTTCGACCGTGGCCTTTGCGACCTTCTCGCATCGATCCACCGCGTCACTGTTGGCGGTCGCGTACCAAGTCTTACGGATCGCTGCCCATATCTCGCCCGTCAACAGCTGCACCCCGTCGTTTCCTGCCCAGCTTTCAAATGTCTGAACGATGGTTGCTTGGGCAATGTCTTTGAACTGCGCCAGGAATGTCGTGTGCATGGTGCGAAGATCGACGCCCTGGAGCCCGACCCAGATTGCTGAAGCTGACATCAGCTGGACAATCTCCACGCTCTGCATCGCGTAACGGGCCGACACTAAGGCGAGAGAGTTGATGCCCTGATTGTGCATCTCCGCCGACTGCACGTGAGAACTGACCGGGTTGGCCAAGAATGCCAGCTCTGACTGATATGCCGCCATGTTGATGTCGACGCCCTTGGCGCAGAAGGAGAGACTGGGGTCATCCGGGGCGAGGTTTGGTGGCAGCCCGTTGTTGAAGGCTGGATTGACCAGCTCGCTCGTCTGGGCGAACAGCATCTTGCCGATCATCTGCAGGCAAAGCCTAATCCTCTCGGCGACCATTGTCACCGTCGTGGCCTGGAAATTGCCTCCGCAGTGAATCTCGTGGGCCTTGAGATCGACAATCGGGTTGTCGGTCGTCGAGTTTAGCTCGACCTTCAATTGCTCGCATGCGTGAAGCAAATCTTCCAGCAGAGGGCCAACCCACTGGGAGGAGGTTCTTGTGGAGTATCGATCCTGCACGATGCCTTCCTTGTACCGATTTGCATGGTCGAGCCCTTCGACGAGCTTGGAGCCCTCGAAGAAAGAGCGTTGATTCTGTGAGACTTCAATCTGACCTGGATGAGGGCGGATTTCTGCAATGTACGGATGAGTCCATTCGACGTTTCCAGCCAGAGCTTCAGAGGAGAGGCAGGTGATGAGCTGTGAGAGAACCGCAAGGTGGTTCGCCTCATACATGGCAAGGCACGCGACGGCGGCAGAGGGCGCGGTGCCGTTGACCAGAGCCAGCCCTTCCTTTGGCCCAAGGACGACGGGTGAATATTCAATGCTTCTACCATTGACCAGTTGCTTCCCATGCTTTGCCTCTTCCACGTTGAGCCGCTGGATTTCTTTGAACGCCTCGCGAGCGTTTACCACCTTGGAGTCCTTACCTTTGCCGGTGCGGACGAAGGTGTCAGGATTTCCTTGCAGGGCTCCAGCAATGTATGAGAGTGGCATGAGGTCACCAGACGCGGAAATCGAGCCTCTCAAGGGAACAATGGGCGTCATGTCTCTCCGGACAAATTCAACAAGAGTGTCGGCGACTTGCAGCCTGATGGCAGAGTGGCCACGAATGTTGGTGTTGCACCTTATCAGCATGGCACCTTTGACCCAGCCAGAGGGCATGGAGTGAGAAGTGGTCTCTCCTTGGCCATCGCTTCCTGCTCCAAGGTCTTGGCCGGTGAGGACGGCGGATTGTTGATGTTGGATCAAAGCTCGTTGAAGAGCCACCAGCGCGTTGGTGCGAAGGTCTGCGTTGCCTCCAAAGCCGGTGTTGATGCCTGTGACGCACAAGTCAGCCTCAGAGGTGCCGACGAACCCCAATGAACATCAGTGATTTCACCATAGAGCTTGCTTCCGCTCTCGAGATGAGCTTCCAGGATGTCCTGTCCCGCCTCGATGTTGTCCACGAGCTTGGGTGTTTTCTCAATGAACGGCTTGCAACCAAATCTGATGCATCGGGTTAGAAAAGTGCGTAGCTTCTGGGGATTGGAGAGCAATCAACCCACCTCGAAACCGCCACGACGGTGGCGATATCAAGCTCATGTCCATTTATCTCGACTTCACCTTCTCTGACCAGGGTCTGGACGCGGTCACCGAGCTCCAATGTCGCGTTCAGATGTGGCGTCGGGCCCCTTTTGCCTGCGCGAGCCCGGCCGGGAGACGGCGTGTTCACCGTCATTATGTCCGAGGGGGGGTTGACCGTGTCAGCAGTAGGAGCAGCAGATATTGAACAAGATGGCAGGGAGACCGTGTGTATTAGAGTTATGGAGAGGAAAGGCAAAAGAGCGTTTGATGCAAGCACTTCGCTTGGCGCGATGTGGTGGGTAGTGGCAGGGGGACGCTGTTGGGGCAGCCTTGCCGACCATCACCCTCGTATTGGGCCCGCTCTCTCCTTTTTTGTAGCGTTCTGTACGGAGGAGCACTGGGTACAAACATGCGATTTCGCCCATCCTCGCCATGATACAAGTACAATGGGCAAAATGGGGTACCAAAGGTACTCTCCCGTCACATTCACTTGATGTTCGCGGAATGGGAGCAGACAAAGCCACCTGCCTGTCACATTGTCATGACAATGGCATACTGTTCTTCTCACGCGGCCTGGAAGCCAGTCTGATTGAGAAGACAAACAACGGTCCACATAGGCGAGTGTTTGGACATGTCTGGTCGGACAGGTGCATGCGTATTCGTTCCGCCGCGGCCTTCCGAACACCAAAACAACGAGATTGGGCCGCTTGTTGACACGTTGCTTTCAAAGGAAAGAGGGACAAACACGCTGAGAAAGGGACAATTAGATAGGATTGCCACAAGGCTGGGGCTGGCTGTACGCCAAACACTTATACCCACCTTTGGCCCTCATGGAGGCTTTGGGCTGCTCCTTGCGATAAACCACGGTAGAATCTCCTGCTGAACCGGAAGCATTGAAGGGTTGGATCTTGGGTAGAGGTGCTTTCCTATGGATTGAACAGTAGGACAGTATTGTGTCGTACATACATGGAATCGAGATATCAGTCGCATGCCCTTCTCCGACAGCCCCCAGACTCGTGGAATATTGCAGCTCAAGCACACTTGTATATGACCTCCAGCCCAAGACCAGCATACCACCACGCTTCGTGAGCGGAGCGCAAATTTGTTTCCGTTGTCACGTTCTTTCCCCTGCCATACTTGGGTCGACCTTATGTCCGGCAACATGTATATCCTTCCTATTCGACCAGATGGATGTTATTCCAACAAGTATTGAGGCCTTCTCCCCCAAGTCCAGTGTTCCATCTCGTCAGCAAGTGTTTTATTCGACGTCGAACATCAGCCCAGAACCTTCACTCTTTGCATCTTCCTGCGTGTTGCCTCCGTCAACTTCAACAATGATCTTTCCCTGCCCTTCTTCCATCTCCTCCAATCGTCTCAGCTCCTCCTCGGTAAGTTTCTGGCGCTCGTCGAACTCCTCATCAGCCAAGTCAGATGCATCGTCCTCTTCCTCGTCAAGCTTGACATCTGGCATCTCTAGAGGGTTTTCCGTCATGGCGTGTGTTTCTTTGTTTCTCGCTACCTCGTCTGCAACGGTGTGGAAGGGATGATCTGATGTCAGTACTTTTCGTGTACAAATGTATCCCATGGCTATATATGTGAAGCTCTGACCTCGGCTTCTGGTGCCGAGCTATGCGTGGAGGAAGATCAGCACCTTTGCAGCCTTTGTTTTAGAAACCCGTGCCTGCTTGGTTCTGCTGTGCCATCCGTGGTCTGTTGTCGTTCATCCGCAAGTGGCTGGTTGTCATCGGAGCTCTCTGTTTCATTAATTTGTAACTCTTCGGTTTTCGAACCCAGTTCATTGTGAGGTCGAATCAGCTGGCTATCCTGCAGCTCTAGGAACACCCGGATTTGCTCGAGCTCTTCGAATGGGAAGTAAAGGCGACCAGCGAAAATGCCAATCTGAATCTTCAGCTAGGACTGTGCAGACGACCCGATGGGAGCGGGTGACATGGCGTAATAATTCAAGTCGTTGAATTGGAGCATCTTCTGCGTGATAGGTGCGGCATAAGTCAGCAGATAGACCACCTTCTTTCGGGAGCCTTGACATAGGTAAACCAAGAGTTCTGCTTCCTTGGGGCTGACCAGAATTTGCTATTTCGGTGGCCATGCTACAGAGAATATAATGAACAGGTCGATGTGTTCAATGTCAGCAAAGAATTGCGAGACAAGGATCATACTTAGCAAGAATGTGTCATTAGGTCTCCCAAATGGCACTATTACCGCACGCCGGAATTCTCCTGAAACAAGCAGATTAGGGGTCTCCGGGAGGTCTGCAGGATACTTTCGGCCTGTCTCCGTCGGGGCCATGTATGAGAATGCCCTTTTGCAAGTCATGTCGTCAGGCCTTAGAGCTCCGGTCAGGGCAAAGTCCCTGATCTCCGTGGCGAGTCCGGAAAACGTCTGAGGATGGAAATATAATGGATTCTGTCTTTTGTGGATCGTTTCTACTTCGACGGCGACTTCGCGCTCCTGCTCAACATCCTGCAACGCTGAGGCGTGAACCGCATTTTCTGTGTCCTGAAAAGCCTTTCGTCATCATTCTAGTTGCTTGATGTGCGCGGCAATACTCTCGTCAAACTTTTACATCCCGAACACGTTTTTTGGCTTTCTCTAAACCTGACTCAAACAAAGCTTTCAAGGAGAGCTGTGCGTGACTCTGGAGAGCATCCAAATAAGCAATACGCTCAGCTTCATCTAGCAGGAATAAAGAATGGTCACGCTCTGCCTGTGTTCGGTGGCAGTAGTTTACGCCTTGGGCATAATAGAGTGGTTGGAGATTTTCCAGACCCTGACAAGTCTGTTCCAGGAGCCAGCACACTACATCATGGGAGGTTATATGCCGGCCTTCTCCTCTGGTATGGAAATCAAGGATCGATTGATGGTCCTCGGGTGGTGCAAAAAATGTGACAGATTGAGTAGTTGCCAACTGCCAAAGACGCATAACGGATTGAAAGGTGTGATCCTTATTTTGACCAAGACTGAGCGTCAATGCGCCCCGAACCATAGGTGGGAACTTATGTCTGTGGCCCGGGTGTGAGATTCGTCCAGATAAACCAGACAGCCACTCAGATCATCTGCGAATGGTGAAGCTAGCAAGGGAATCTTCCTCCCAGATCGAGTCAAAATCATGGCCTTGTTCTCGCCGTCAAAGAACACAGCAGCTGTCGCCTCCGTGTCGATGTCAAGCCATATCTTCGCTAGCGTGACATTTGTCATCTCCAAAAGCGACTCGCCAGAGTCGATCAATACGCGGATTCTTTCATGACATAGCTTCCCTAAAAGTTCGGGCTCGGTCATTCTCCGGTAGACAGCTTGTCCATGAGAGTTGTCTCTCCAACCCGCAAGGCTGTATTCTCGGTTCGGATCTTGCAACAGATAAGTCAGCACTTCGGAATTGGTGTGCGACAGTCCTTTCAGATCATCCTGTTTGATAGTCAGAGGCAAACACAAGCGGTTGCTGTTGGTGCCATTAAAGCCTGTAGTAAGGCTGGTTCTGTTGCAAGCCAAGGGAAGATCCCATCCACTAGCCTGTAACTTGACCTTAAACTGCTTCGCATGTTTTGGAAATACGAAGTTGTTGAGGAAAATGGTCGATTACCATGGTATTGTGACGGACACCACACCAAATCTCGGTCAACTGAGGGTTATCTTCAATGTTGATGGGAGTCCAATCCCGGAGTCGGTCGGAGAGTCCATTAGAATCTTAGGTCCACCGCTCAAATTCTCGCGCCGGATCGTCCGATTTAAGTACCTGCTCCAGACTCTGTTTCAATTGCTGCGGAGACAATCCTTGATAGTAAAAAGACAGACAAGTGAATAGCAACGACACATCAACGTAACCCCATTCTGCAAGACGTGACGGAATGCTTTTGGCCAGATATGGTACAGCCACCGGGTCTCGAAGAGGATGATGGAGACAATATTGGACGTTCCATCGTCTGCTTAATGTTAGGATGAGTATTCGATAAACAAGGAGGGCCCGAAGAAGATAGATGACATAACCATCGGCTTGACTGCTTTTGTGAATGTCCGAGATACATGTTATAACAGTCTCTTGCGGTCTCGCCTCTGTAATGAATACCTTGATTGCCTGCTTCTCACATGTCAAGAAACTCTCAACATTCAACAATGGTGTTCGACCACTGCAAATGTCAGTTGCTATCCGCTGTATCAGAGCGTTCTGAACGTCATTCCGGAGGAAGTAGATGAATGGGAATCCTCCCGTCTCACGGTGAACGATCTGAATGCTAGATTCATAGGACCGCTCTAACGAATCGCGGTGGGATGTTGCAACTTTGAGGATCATTTCTATGCTCTCCCACTGGTAGTTGCCGCCATCCACGGCGATTTGCGGGCCAGACGGACAAATAAGTTGCGTCTTGACCGCCATTGTGAAATCACTCTCATCAAATACATCTTTGCTCTTTTTGGCGAGCCACTTCTATACTTTGATCATTTGGGTGGCTTCCTAGGTTTTCCCGTCCATCAGTCGCTGTTGACCGGAGAGCATAAATGACATGATGTGGCCTGGAAGTGCTATGATAATCCCCGGACTCTTGATAATGGCTTTGTGGATCTTTCCCTTTGAATATTCTCTGGACTCGAAGGAGTGCGACGGGAGAGAGGCACATGGCCTAGTTCTCTACCCAAGAGCCCACCAAGTCGTGATTGCAGTAACTGGGCAGTCTGCAATAGCAAGGCTTTTGGGACGACAACTCTGCACAGCGACTGTCCATTTGATAATACGGAAGTCACTAGAGGAATGATTGTCGACGTCTTGCCTTGGCCCATGTTCAACTGCAGTACGGAATTTTGACCGGATGGTGGCGAGATGGTCGCCAACGCGACCTCGACTTGTATTGGTCGGATGAGAATGTCTGCATCAATCTCCAGAAGCAACCAGTCTGGATACTCTTTGGGATCTCAATTTGTATGGCCTGGGCTTTGCACTTCATCATTGAGGTGTTGGCCCTTGTTGCGAAGAGATGCATCTTGAATACGAAGAAACCGCTGTAACCAAGTGACTTCAACACCAAAGTCCACAACTGCAGCCCGCATTGACATCGTCAATGCGACAGGATTTATGCTGCGTAGCGTCTCAAGAACAGAGACATACGTTGCCAAAGGCCAGAGTGCAATTCTACACAGCCAAAGTCCACCTGGCTCGTCCTTTTGGAAAGCTCTTATTAACACGACCAAGCGTGCACTTACGGCATTCTCCGCCTTTGCGATGAATTGATTTAGCCGATCCAGTAAATCACTGGAATTTTCTCAAAAGGCTGTGATCGATAGCCCTCGAGGGCTGTTATAGAATCGAGAAGACCGCGAAGGTACCCCTGCCTGACAAAGGACTTCGAGGTAGACATTCGCTGAACGATTCGTCTCAATCCACGGATGTCCTGATGCGAATGACTGGCGGGCGTCCTCGCTGCGTGACAAGAAGCTCGATTTTGAACCTTTGTTTGGTGGGCTTTGACCCTAGGCCCGTCCTTTTTGAGTAGGTGAGGGCATATCAAGGGGAATCCACGTGGTACAGTTAGTGATGGAGCGTGTTTGGAAAGGCCTCCTTCTCTTAATGGTTCGGGCGAGCGATGCTTATCTAACACTTCCTGAACTTGTCGCATATGTTCTTCGAACTTGTGATTCCTAAACATGGCATTCCATTCCACTGCAATCAACGACGATGCCTTCTCCAAGTCTAAGATGTCGGTTGAGAACCCATCGAAATTTGGTAGAGGACGGGGCCACTGATCGCACAAGAACTCTGCGAGAGCGACCAGCCGTCTGGCGACACTGACTTCGTGTAGCTTTCTTGCAGATTCAGCTGCTTTTCTTCCTTTTTGATTCTGGGATTGCGCATTTGCGGGCGGGGACGGTTGAGCACAGGGGGTTAGCAGTTGTCTCAGGTAGTCAATCTTTGGGCGAAATCCTGGACGAAATTGCGAGTATGACGGCCACGATGGTAGATCGATAGTTTTGAGGTCGTCAAGGATGGCGAAAGCGATCAGAGTTGGGATAGCTCGCATGTTTATCTCTTCTCCGAAACAGATCAATGCCGTCAGAAACATGAGTTTGTACTTTGCTTCCGGGCCGCAGCCTTCCATGCGGTAAAAGTGGACCAGTTGGCCCCACATGGAAGCCAGGTCGATATCCAAGGCAATCAATCAGATGCAACAGTTCATATCTGGCAGAATCATCTCCATAGCCGCCAATAGACTGCCAGTTCTGTAACATCAAAAACAAAACTTTCGTCAAAGGTAGCTTTTCTGGCCATGTATGAATCAAGCGGGCTGCCTGGAAAACATGCTCTTGGCTTTTTCGATAGTCGTGATATCCACGCGGGTTGTAGAGAACGTCTGATCCACATTCGGGAGTAGCAACCAGCATTTGGGACGGTTGATAAAGACCTTGACGCGTTCGACTTCTTCGTGAAAGATGGCTGTTGGATTCTTCTGTATTGATGCTACCCATTGCCCACAACAGTTCCTGGATGCCCGGTGCGATGTTATCATTCGTGTTAAGTCGAGCAAGCAGGGTAGACTTCTGATTGATCTCTGCAACAAGAGGGCGATATTCATCATATTGTATGTCAGAGGTGAGATCTTCGTTCCACGACACTTTTTCGAAGACTCGCAGCCCTGGCGGGTAGAGCTGCCGTACTGGAGCCAACTTTGCAATGGCATCAAGGAGCATTCTACTTGCATCACTGAGCGGTGCGTATTGTTGACAGCTCCGGGATTGCAGAACAGGGCACGCCTCCTCAATTCGCGTCTTCTTTGTCAGTGGATCTGGAATAAAAAATGAGGTGTATGCGTGTAATAATGTCTTGTGTAAAAGAGTCGGGGTTCAGATGCACAGGTCACCCTTCCTAGTACGCTATCTAGGAAGTAACGGGCGTAAACAGGATCGCTGTTTCAGATCTCGAAGTTTGCATGAATCCCCCTGCGCGTAGCTGTCGGAAATCCTAGTGGCACGACAACACTCCGCCGCCTTCGATTTTGTACGTCGCGCAAGACAATCTTTGATGCAAGTCCATATCAAGTTCCTGCATCTTGATTCGGATCGATTTCTGCTCGTAATTGCTGGCTTTCCAGGATGCCGTTGTGATCCACAAAGAAATGAGCTCGAAGCGGCGAGGCTCGACAGTAATGGCGCGTCCGGCAGGTTGGTACACCGTAATGCGTCGCGGATCCTCAAATCCTTTAAAGATGCTCAGCAAGCGTCGTTCAATTTGGCTCAACAGACGTCTGCGAAAGCTAGCATCACGGAAGACAGCATTTACCACATGAAGTGGGTCCCTTCGAGGTGGGCCTGTTCGGCAAATCAGGGCTTGAGTCAAAACCATAACTGCCTCAGAGCTGAAGTTGAGGTTCGAGGAGCCCAGCTCAACAAGAATTGTTTGCCGTAGGCGGCGGCCTCCACATATGAGTCCTTGAAAGGCCAGAAATTCCGGGAGACCAATAGTCTGCGGGCACCGAGGGAGGCCAGCAAGGATTCCGTTGAACGTAATGTCAGCATCGACACTCAAGAATTCGGCAGAGGCTCCCAAACGAGTCTCGCTTGCGCCTTTGGCAGACACGGTGTTGCCATTGGCCGGTAAGATCCTAGAAGGAAAGTCGATTTTGGCAAAGGGGCTGGGCGGCGGGAGAGGAATCTTGCAGTGGTGGTCAATCGCGACTCTGTGTAAATGTTCGGCAGGCCACACTTTCCGAGTACGATCGTAATATTCAAATCTCAGGCCATTGTTGACAGTAACTGTTTCCCAGGCGATGGAAAGTGGCTGAACCGGTAGTGAGTCTGCAGGAATGATTTGTTGCGGGAGGCTAGAGTCACTCCTTTCTTGCTAGCGTGTGACCGTCGTTCATACCGAAACTCTGCATAATAACCTTCTACCAAAATGAGAGGTTCCTTATTTGGTTTGACATCTGGAAGGCCAAGACTGGCGGCAAATTCCACGTAGCACCGCGATATGCAGCGTAGGCAGGTGAGAAGAGCCGTTCCAATAGTACAGATGTTCCCTTGCCGCGGCTTGGAGGCATTGCCTTCCCGACTCTTTCGATCCGCATTCTAGCAGCTGCCTTCTCCATCAAGCATTTCTTGCATTGCTCATCTTCCTTGGGAATCAGGGGATCGCCGACGAGGGTATGTTGGTGAGCGGCAGTGGAAATATCTCTCATCAATTGTTGATGTCTTGTATTTTTCTCTGTCCACTCAGTCTCTTTCTCCCGCTTTCGTTTCTCTTCTGCCCGCTGTCTATTTTACTCCAGTCGATGGATCTCGGAATTCGGGGGAAGACTTTCGTAAAAGCGATCAGCAAAACAGCCGGAGACAGGAGGATCCAAGCAGGTTTGCGAAAAGACGGCATCTGAATCTCACTGAGAAAGATACGTCTGGATGTCCTTGAGGCGACAGAGGTTAGAATAGGAGGATAGCCATAAAAAGTCAAGAATATGTGGGGCGAAGACTGGTTTGAACCTTGACAACACGGGCAGAAAGCGACATAACATTATCGTTCGAATCATACAGCTTCGATTCTTCCGTGCCGACCTCGAATGATTCGATCGACTTGCCGAGATCTGCTCTGCAAGCTGTACGCTGGAATCTGCCCACGTTCTATGGTTGGCAGGAATGACGGGTCCCTTTTGGGTCAAGATATCTGATTCCATCTGTGCGAGCTCCGAGTACTTTTCAAGGAACCGCAGCAGGGCGGGTCGCGTAACATATGCGCCTCCAGGCATAGTTTTGACGAGGGGCTGCTGACGCAACTGGTCCAAGTAAGGAGCGTTATTTGTCAAGCTGAGCCGCACATGCTCTGGTCTTGCCGCGCGGGTTCCGAGAGGGGTGATTCGACGTTGAATCTTCGATTTGTAGTTTTCACAGGCATTTAGGAGTCGGTCGGTCGCATCTGTTGTTGCTTTGATGAACAGAGGACGAAGATTTTCCAGAAGGACATTGTATGCGACCGAGATTCTGATGTCTGCAGCAGCCGCAAGAGCCCGTCCTCTAGTTTCGCGATTCGCCGACCAAGCTTTCTGAACAAGAGATGAGCGAGTTCCGGAGCCTGAGAATCAACTACCGGCCCAGCAATTGGGCGTGCAGAAAACACATCAGGGCTTTGTACATGGCGTTTGAAACAGACGGGCATGTCAATTGCTCCAGATGACGCAAGATGCCAACACGCGGAAGCAGCCAGAACGGCGATCTCCTCCGTGGGATGCCCGAGTCTTTCCAGCGAACTTCATTTCTGACACGTTTGCGGATGGGCTTGTAGTGGGCAGCTGGCCGAGGCCCTCCAGTAATGTGATCAACAGGCCTGTAACCAAAGCAGGGTCATTGGTATCCCGTGCCTCAGGGGTTGGAGACTTGGCCCGAGAATGCTCGCTCCAAATTTATCGACTCTTTCGAAACTCGCTTTCTGTAGAAATTTGGCAAGATTTTGCTGGAAGTTTTCGTCTGCAAAGACTTTGTTTGGAATGGCTGCGGCAGAGGTAGGAAAGTCCCATTGTAGTGCGCCTAGGGATTCGAGGACATTTTCTGATTTTGCAGACTTCGAAGGCTTCAAAAATGACATGCTCTTTCAACTCGCTGAAAACCTTGTTAGAACTGTAGCGCAGGGTATCTTGATGTGGATCTTGCCTGGTGCCATGTCTTACCAAGAATCCCGCGTTCTGCTCGGAGACATGGACAATAAGGATCTCACTGACCTGCAGTCTATGAAATGTCTCGCTGCAGTTGCAGGCTGTCGCGATGTGCAGAGGCGTGGATATTGTAACAATGATCTAATGAGCTTTGGAGCAGGCGCAGCTCTTGTTGGAATTCGCCTTTGGTGGCGCTGTCCAACTCCATGCAGGCATTCTGGACGCGTAGCAGAAGCTCGCGGCTAACCTTGGCAAGGTTGTTGTTGACGTTGTTAGGTAGATCCGGTGGCAGGACTAGGTGGTTGACGATCGCACGAAGCAGTTTGGCAGAGGGCGTTGCCGTGGTTATGAGCTCAGGTAGGTTGTGGGCAGAGAACCCAGTCAGAAGGTCTCGAGAGATGAATCGTGTGCCCTTGGTCAATATTTGTCGTCTTGAATCAGCCTCGAAATGCCTTTTAGGCCGGTTTTTGGATGTCGCTCTCAATCGGCGTGGTCCTCTTGGATGGTGAAAGAATGCATTGTTGACATCCGGGTAGAAAAGGACTTTGTCAGTCGTGAATTGACAAGGATGAGATGAGCGAGAGGGTCGAGCGAAAATGGAGCGCGGCTTGGGGCTGCCGCTCTAAATTTGCATGAAATATGCATGCGCTGTAACGGGGTCAATCGCTGTGAAGCGTAGGTACTGTTCATGCGAGACACGTGATGTTTTACTCCCGAACCAAGAAGCCTCTGGCAACGTTATCATACTCTCCCATGGCGTCAAAAAATTGGGGGATGATAATGAAAACCAAATGCATGAAGCCGCAAAGCCAGCGGTGGCGACGGCTTCCAGTTGTATTCCAAATCAAACAGCATTGTACCGTGGCCTTGATGGGACTGTGCAATGTCGCAGCCTTGCCTCTCCCGGCGCCTCTCTCTCTCCTTCACTCACAGTCCGTTCGCGTTCCTCACATTGGAAGCCTGGACCTGGACATTTGAAGTGAGCCTAGCAATTGCTTCATGTCCATATCTTCACAGTCAACATGCCAAACCGGTGGCGGGGTGTATGATCAAACTGCGTCGAAGCTTTGGATGCGTTTGGCTGTTGGAAGCTCATTCCTCTCCAGCCCCCTTATGGTACCCATGCCCCCGCCACCTGCGGTAACTGACAGCTCGCGTGCCGTGTTACCTTGTCGAGACAATACCCGTGGGACATCACGCCCCTACATTATAGTCAGACGAAGCCAAGGAGGGATGCATCGATGGATATAGAAAGATGGCAGTTGTGAAAGTGGCTCTCTCACGGAGCAGGATGGAGCTCAAGAGCTCAAGCTCTAATAACTCTTCGGCCTGTCTTCGGGGGAGTTTTACCATAACTGGCGACTCAGAGAGCCGGTGGAGCAGGTGAGGGGAAGCTGCGGGGACGACAAGCGACCAGTGGGCAGCGGTGGAATGCCCACCGATGCCGGCGAGTCCGGCAAACACCGTCCCTGCCATCCAGCACCGGCTCTCCAAACATCTATATACCCATGCCACACTACTACGTTGGATGTAGCGGACACTCACCATCAAAGACCGGTTGCAGCCATGCCTATCTACCACATCGGTGAGACCTTCATACTGCACCTCTGTTGTTACCATTGGCCTCGACGAAGGCGCTGACCGACCCCGCAGTTCTATTCAAACTCAAACCCGGGGTAACGCCCGCTCAACTCTCAGCCTGGACCACGCAGGCAAAGGCAATGGTGGGCAAAATCCCAGGCCTGAGAAAACTTGAAGTGAATACTCCTTTGCCCTCAACGGCGCACAGGGGTCAAGGATTCAATATGGGACTGGTTGCGATCCTAGACAAGGCGGATGATGTAAAAGTCTACGCCGAGCACCCTGCTCATTTGGAGTATGTTCTGATCACCTCAACTCTCACCCTGGTCCAGATTGTGTTCTTCAAGGCATTTTTGGGAGCCTCCTAAAAAATGGTTCAAATTGATCTACTGTTGCGCCTGTGCTGACTGCGTTTGATAGAGTGCACAAATTTAGAGAGGAACTTTGTGACGATACCCTGGCGTATGACCTTGAGTTTCAAGAGTGAAGTACTGGAAAGCAAGGCCAAAGAAGAGTCTTCGCATAAAGAGTCTTGATGTAGTTTCGAACTCACCACTGAGTACTTGGTAGTTTATAAGGCTACAGCCGTCGATCCCAGCCCTACGCGGTCGTGCGTTGAGTGCAACAAAATCCCGCGTACTTTCGTCTTCGTCGCAGGAGTATGCGATTGAGTATGGTCACTGCTTCATGTCATATCATTGGAAGCAGTGATTCTTCGTGATCAGATGCCTCGTGCCACATTTCCCTGCTGTGCGCGCGGCAGAACCATTATCCGGGCGGACGCACAGACCACCCTCAGCGACTCGATGTCGATACGATCGAGCCTCGCCTGTCATCCTTCTTCGCTCGCTTGAGCCCAACCAACTGCAACATCTCAGTCCAAAATCCAACAGGAGGCGAGATGAAGGTGGCCTCATATGCGTCGACAATTGGTCGTTCCCAGACAAGATCGGCCTCTGAGGCAGATACGATCTTTGTACGCTTGATGAGTTTCCACCCCATGTAAAGCACAGGAGCCACGATGACCATTGTGTAGTATGAGAAGAAAGTCCCAACGTCCCAGGGCGTAAAACTGGAGTATCCGTAAAATATGACGATCAGTGTCATCCAGACCAGCCCAATCCATCCACAGTAAGGTTGGAACCATCCAGTATAAGGGAACGTATTTCGATCGACGCCTTGAGCCATGCAGGCGCGGTAGAAGAACAGATAGGTCACGCACATGACGATATAGTCAATAATGCCACCAGCCGTTATCAAGTTGATCAGCCACGTCAAGACTTGCGATGAGCCGCTGGATACCTGCAGGAAAGACAGGAGTGGGAACAGCATGACAACGCAGAAGGACCAGATAGGTACGCCGTTGCGGGTGCACTTGGTGAGAAATTTGGGAGCTCGGCTCTCAAGAGCAAGACCGTAGAGACTGCGGGTTGCGCAGTAGGTATAGGTGTTTCCGGCGGAGAAAATACTGGTGACCAGTAATGCGTTGGTAATGTGAGGCAACACTTCGACTTTCAAATTCTTCATGGCAATGACATAGGGCGAGGCAGCGGCGGTACCACCGCCAGACTGAGTACCATTGACAATGGCGACGAGGGTCGGATCATTATAGGGTATTACCACCCCGACGCATAGCGAGCCAAGGATGAAGAAAAGGCCGAACCGCCAGTAAATGGTCTTGAAGGCCTTCTTGATGTAGATACGAGGGCGTTTGGCTTCAGCGGCCACCATGGCTAGATATTCCGGACCCTGAGGTACGAGATGTGTTAGTGATGTTGTTATAAATCAATGAGACCTCGGAGATGACGTTCTGCCATCTGAGGAGTATAGTTCGAACCTACCACAACACAGAAAGAAGCGCTCCAGAGGCAGGCTAGGAAGCCCTCAAATCTCCCTAAGGCGCCGGTTGTATGGTATTCCGCCATTGGGCCAGGGTTATTCCAGTAGCGGAAGCCGTAGGCATCGTGACGAGGATTACCTCCAACCATAGTGATAAAGGTGAACATGAACAACATGAAGATCAGAATGACTTTGCCCCCCGAGAGCCAGAATTCGGCCTCTCCGTACGCCCTGACAGCCAGGATGTTTATGAGGCTAAAAAATGAGGATTAGTACATAGTACATGGCCGCGCGAATGCCAGTAGTTCTTACGCGTAAAGGACAATACAGGCCGCACAGACGGCGGCGGTTGGGATGTCGTCTCTCCAAAACGATAAGACGAGGTTGAGAGCAGTGATCTCGAATGGAATCAAGAGGGCTTCATAGAAGAAAAAGTTCCACCCGGCCATGAATCCAAAGGCGTCATCGACCCATTTTCCAGCCATCCGAATAAACCCCCCGGAAACTGGTTGTAAGCAAGTCATCTCGGCCATACAGTTGTTGACGAGGCCCAGCATCGCCGAGTATATAGTATAGGCAAGGAACAACGAGAGAGGGCCTCCCTTGGCAAGTCCACCGCCGATACTGACGAAGAGCGCTGTGCCGATCGAGCCTCCGATTGCAATTAACTGGATTTGCCGGTTATTGAGGCGTCGTTGTAGCTTGTCAGCATTGTCTGAGACTTCGCCAGGTAGCACGTCGACGTATGCGGTTTTCTCTCCAGGGACGGCATTGTTGGCATCGATATACTTGATCTCTTTGTCATCCATGGTTGTCGAGGGTTCCAAATGTCTTGTGGGGGAGCAGACAAATTGAGAGGACTCTGGATCTGGAGGGAGCGGTTGCCACGCAAGAGAGCAATTCTTCCCTATATACACCAAGGCAACGGTCCGAGCCCAGCCTCTAAATCTCGAAGAGGCATGTCACCGCAGAGCAAACCCCGCACCTCACGCGACCATCGACAACAGTTTTGCCGATCCAGGCCAGAGTGACACCAAGGGTAAAATGAGCTGCATCGCAAAATCCTACCATCTATGGTGGAGCTTTCCGGCTGCAACGGCGAACCTCAGGATGAAACGAAAGCATTGTGGCAACCCCAGAATGCACCAAAAAAAAGTCAAATAGAAGTAGAGTAGGGCTGGCATCATCCCTACAGAAATAAGGGAGCAGGAGGAGGAGCACTAAGTTCGATTGAGCCTCGTGCAGATCTCGACTGGGGTTGATCTTACGAGGTACTGGGGCCGGGAGTCGCGATCGGCCTCCACCGCCGGAGGATACAACGGGACGAAGTGCCCTGGTCCATGGGTGGTCTTGAAAATTTTCCCTGCAAGATGGGGTGTGTCTGTCGTTGGCCCAGAGATTGCCAGTGGAACTACTATCTCTTGGCCCTGCATGCCAGGTTGGTGTCAGGGACTCGAGGACTCGGGTGGAATTGACGTCGAAGGCTGTTGAGAATTCCACAAAGAACTGTGGCGCGCGGAGAAACGAAGTCTGTCGGTTTCGAAAGTCTTGGCAGCTTTTTCTTGGATGCTCATCGGGGAACGATTTACGTAACCACCAATCAAAGCCAATTGCGGCGTGGGATCTGCCAAGGCTGATCGTTCTGGGCGCTTTGCGGGTGCGTCAAAAGTCAACCGCGGGCAAAGACCAGGAACAGTCGCAAAAGAACAAGGACTGCGTGGGCGAAAACTGGCGACCAAACCCATTTTCGCCTTGAATTCTTGAAACTTTAACATGCTCACCTACTACCACTACTCGCCTAGTTCTGATTGGATGCGATAACCGTGGCAGCGAGCGGCATTGTCAGCTGACCGGCTGACTGGTTGCCGATCCCGTAGTCCGTCCATCTTTGCCCGATGAGAGATCCTCGGATGGATCGAGAGGTTTTCGGGTTCTAGCTCGATGATATCCTTTGCGCGGGGAAACACATCGAGACGGCATCATTCAAGTTTCTCCTCTTGCTCGGTAATAACAGAACTCCGGTTATACTACCGGCTCGACAGATCTATGAACCCCAAAGGGTGGCATGGAAAGCAACAAAGAACTGTCGAGTCGTATCCAAAGATAACTGGCACGTACTATATGGCTTGTTACTAGCAAAGTAAAAATGATTCATTGCTAGCAGTATCAGGACGACAGTGATTTTATTTGGTAACACCATAGAATTATAAATATCCCGCAGATGTCCCTGAGATGTTAGGATACCAACAACCAAGCCAGGTTCCAGCACAACATCACAGCAAAGACACCAAAGGCACTAGACGGAGGAGGCACGTATAAAACGGCACACTTCTCGCAAGCTCCTGAAAGCCTCCCTAGGGCTTTGAATCTCTGTATATACGCCTGCTATACAAAGGATATTATTACTTGATACTTCTATTGATCCGTCTATCCCTTAATAGCCTTCCCTTACAGGTGAATCTATACATCTAATGTTAGGACCAAGTAGGAGGCACCCATTAATTCCTATTCACTGATCAAGAGAATTATTAATAAATAAGGGATAATATATGGCATTTCTGATATCGTAAATCAGTTACCTTTATCTCTTAATGGAGTTCTCACATCCTCTTGTGCCTCTTGGCTAACGCACCTCATTGTCTCCATCATAAGTCTAGCCAAAATATGGCGTATTTATTTTTCATCGCGATAAAGAGGACATCTATCTGTCAACACCTTCTATAGATTCTGGGAACCCCCCGGGGTGGGGGAGCAAGGAAATAGCAAGAAGCAATTGTCACGGGCCACCCTGTAAGATATGACACTCTTGTTGAAGGGGTAATCTAATTGCCTAAGGGAAGGAGAACTACCTACGGGCAGTCCACTCATACTTGTACATGTGTACGGTTACTTCTCTTTATCCACACAGTTTGCGGACGAGATGTTTGAGTACCATTGTTCAACAACTCTTGAAGACTAACCAGGCAACTGTCACGAGCCCACCGTTGTCCCCAAGTACTCTACGCCCTCCACCCGAATCGGGTGGACGGTATAGAAAGAAAAGGAAAGGATAAGGCAAAGGACGGTTGAGGCACAAGGCTATCGGTTAACGCTGCCTTACCCTTTTCACGTGACAGAAAGAGGGGAAGCTATAAGAGTCTCCTCTCACCTGAATCGGCTGAGAGAGAACTCTTCCTTTTTCTCAAGCGTTGAGTCGTTGTCAATAGGGCTACGTGAATAGAACAAGGCATTCAGCTACTCCAATTCCTTTGTACCTACTGCGTTGCGTAGGTCCCTGATAGCAAGTCACTGTGCAAGGAAAGAAGCGGCCGTACTCTTGCAGTAGTTTCAACATGTCCTACCTGACTCGCCCACCAATTCGGCAGCAAAATCACTGGTTGTAGTTTAGCACCACCCATTACTGTGAGCTTGTCACCTCCCGAGGAGGTATCTAATCGCGCTTGTGTCCACTGTATGGACTACCATTACCGGGACCTCGATGTCCTTCACATACCCATACCCATACCATTCTTTTCCCTTCCATTAAAGCATTAGCCTCCCCTGCCTCCCCTTTCTCCCCTGTCGGCCTACTAGCCCTCCTTCTCTAGAACTAAATGTGCCGGTGGATAGGGTATCATCGATTGTTGGTCTAAACAGGGGAGTGGCCGATGTCCCGCAAGGACTCGATCGAACGAGCAGTATTCCCAGCAGTAACAAGTCAATTTCCTCATAATGACCACGGACATAGTAGCCCTTGCAACTTTAGCGGGTCGGGTTGCGTTGTCATTCTCTTATCTCTGTATTAACCAATTGTGTTTGAATATCATTGATACAGCTTTAACGTGACTTAACAAGACTCGATCTCATTGACCCGATACCTCCCGATTTGGGATATTATTGATACGAAAGATCGCAAAACTTCTTTGCGCTGTATACCGCAGATTGCATAACCAGGTTCCACCGAAGCCATCTCAAAACATGTTAAAAAGGACTTCTTGTCCGAGCATCGAGCACAACAAAACGTCTCTGCAAAATAAAGCAGACCATCGCCATGTTCGATAATCCAACGATAATCCACAATGAGTGCCACAGCAATCAAGAACCACTCGTTTCTGTTGAGAGGGAGTCGATAACTGAAGACACGAGGAGTCTGGCGGCGTCCGAATGCATTGATGTAGTGGCTTGTAAGCGGCGAACAAGAACATTTTGTGACTCAAACAATCCTGAAAACATATCTGCCATCTTCCACCTTTCCCAGATATGCATCGGATGACAGATCGAGCGCTGGGTAGCACATTTGCTCGAAGCTCGTGGAGGTCTCCCTGTGGAAGAACTTGGCATACCCAATACGTTTGAAAACGCCAGGTGGCAAGACCGAAGTTCTTGCAAGTAGCAGTCCTATGGAATGTCGTCTGCCCTCATCAAGAAAGGGAAGCGTTGCAAAACGACCGAAGTATATTACAAATCCTGCCAAAGTCTCACCAGGTGAATGGTACATTGAACCATCATCGAGGTACTCTGCCAGAAAGCCTCGACCAAATCGACGTTGTCCTACGTCGATATACTGAAGGCGAGGGGCACGCGTGCCAAAGCCTGGGCCGAAGTTGACGGGACAGAGTGGCCCACATAGCTCTATACTTGCAGCTGATACTGGCCCGAGAGGTTTTGTCGCATCCACGAGGGATATGTCGATCTGGAGGACGCTGCATGCTAGGTCTTTATTCGGTATGCTTCGCGCACCCTCCGGATTCCAACTGACTGTGCCTTTCACTGATGCCCACGACCAAGAAGGCGCATGATACTTTTCATATCTTGTACTATGCGGCTCGGCATGCCATAGCAGATCTTCTGGAAGATATGCCTTCCACATCCCCGCCGCATAGTCCGATGCCAAGCACCCAAACGCGTCCTGGGTCACTTGTGCGTACCCTGCTAAGGCGACGAGCTTGTCGGAGTCTTTCGTCAGATCGCAGCCAGAGTAGGTGTTTATGGCAGTAAGCCAATGCTGGTCGATTCGCGACAAATCAGCATGGTTGGGCCTTGCTGCAGACGCGAGTGCCGACAGCGCTCGCGTCTTTACCGTGAGGGGGTCTTCGGGAACCCCCTTCGGCCACGTCTCGTTTGCCCGAACTCTCGCACACTCCCATGAGACCTGGTCGGCTGCGAAGTGGATGGTTCTTCGGGACAATAGCCGTTCCTGCAAGACCCATGCTCGCCTACTAAGGACGGAGCGCTCGATTCCAAAGTACCATGCGTACCGGTCGTATATCACATACTCACCGGCAAGCAGCTCATTCCACTTTGCTTTGACGATACAGGGGTTCGCAAGGTATTCATTACGTGCCAGAAAGAGGCCGCCGTCACCATTGGGGGATGCAGTGGCTGCGATGTTGATGCAAGCATTCGCGTATATGCTCGCCATGGCAAGTGCTTGGTCCAGCCAGTCACCGAACGAGTCTTGATTAATACAGAATGCGTCGATCCACAGGTAATGCAACCCTAGCTCTCGAGTATAAGTCACGGCATCCTGGAATGTCTTTGTGAGTTTTGCTAATGGGATGTTCTGCGCAAATTCTGCCTCGTTGCTATGTCGGAGAACTGCCATTCGAGTTGTGCCCCAGCAGTGGCTGAGAGTGGCATATGAAATGTCTGGTGGAAGAGTCTGACCTTCAACGATTCTTAACCTCGTCGACGCTGGGCCATCGATGATTTCAACCAACCTGGCTGGCTTCACAGTGGATGAGAGTGAAGCCAATTGTCGGCATTCGTCGTGGTTTTGTTGGCAATCACTTATCCACTTCTTCACATCAACCAAAGTACGGCTTCTGACGGCAACTGCCACATCGTTCTCAATGCCTAGGTAGTACCATTGAAGCTGTCAATACCGAGTAACGTTGCTGCACCTGCGGTGACTTTACATACTGTGGATTGGGAGTAGAGTCACCCCTATCGGACCATACACATGGACAGGAGCTCCATTCTCGTTGATGTAATACGAGAGCCTCAGGTCCAGAGCATCCGAAATGTTCTCTTCTGGCAGACGGTCTATCGTTATTACTCCATTGAGGTGAGGAGAGTGCTCTTCCAAGAGTCTCCGGTGCTCTTTATTCGCCCATTCGAGTATTGCGGTGTCCTGTGGAAGGCGCTGCGATAACAGATTGCATAGGTGGCAGCCACTAGCAGCAGCCAGGACAAGAGCAGCCATGTTGTGATGTACGAGGATTCGAGATGTGGAAGATCGACTGACTCTCGGTGGCAGCTTCGGGCGTCTATCACGATCCTCCGGCTGGCTGTCACCAGATATTGAGACGAGATCTTCGTCCGATGCTTGATTTTCATCGTCAGAAAGTGCATCTATGTGTTCAAAGGGCACGCGGTCTATTTCTGGAGGCTGATTTGGGCCCTCGAAAAGTCTTCGACACTTTTCGCAAAGGTTGCTCGGTCTCATATTGATGATCCTTCCATCCAACACGATACACACAAACCTATTTCAAGCAATGGGATTGAAGCAATTTAGTAGTGGGCAGCAGTATGATGGTAGAGGCGAGGCTGTTGAATGAAATTCAAGGGAAATATGGTTTAAGGTGGCATGATACTTGTGCAGCACTTTGGGAGACTGCACCAGGCTCGGGAGAGTAGCATGGCAGCAGAAGGAGGTTATGGACTCCGTCTTAGGTAGACAGAAACGTGATTCGGGACTTACAAAGGGGAGGTTAACCGAATCCCCCTCCCCCCGGTGATGTTGCGTAGCGCCTGCAACAATTGGAATCGTGATAACACTAATACCTAGCTAGCACATGTGTACTTATTAGGAGGTCAACCGACGCTAATCCATATTGGCCTACAGCGATTCTGGTCGTGGCTCCATCCCGAGACAAAGATTCTTCGGAATTTATGCTTCGGTGGAAAGTAGTTTTGTAATCTACTACAAGACAAGGTATAAAAGCGCACAAAGTTGCTCATTGTTACATCTGGAGGATAGGATCTAGGGTTTCAAAACTGAAGCTGCCAAAAGTCGCGTCCGAGAAGATCTCCGCTGTATAGCCCGCCATAGCCTGATCGGCACCCCGCAAGCCTGCATCACGGCCTGGAAGATAGTCCATCGAGCTCTGCGCCCTATGGACTGGCCTCTGCTGCGGAGTCATTTGACCAGTAAATGCTGGATTAGAGAAAGGTAATGCTTGAGCCTGGGAATCTGTGGGTATTCTGAGTCTGCTGTACACGTTCTCGGTGTCTAGAATGAAACCCTGAGCTATGGTCAGAGGCATCATTAACTCAAAGTACTGCCGGCATTGAGTCAATGTCGGGTTGATGTCGCCAAAAGAACGCAGTAAGGTCATGGCTTTTTCGATGGCGATGTTGATGGCGTTATCATCGAGGCACCTCAGCAGATTCTTTCGTGCCCGGACTGCGAATAAGGTGGCCAGCGTGGTGAAGATGACTTGGTGAGATCAGATTGGCTCCTGAGGACAGAGAGAGGGAGATGGCCTGTTTAGAGTGCTTACATTGTAGAAGAAGCCACCACGGCCCCAAGCTTTTCTGTTCATAGTATTCCTCAACGAGTCGGATCAAGTCGCAAGAACATTGGACACATTGCTGAATGCTGGCGGTTAGAACGGCTTGCAAAAAGCCGTCATTGCCTTCTAGGCTCTCTAGTCCTTTGTCCAGGCGAAGGACTGATATCATGTTCGGTCTATGAATCATGAGCCTGGTGTGCAAATAACGAGTCTGCAGACTTCTCTGCTGTTTGCGCAGCTTCGGGTTGGAATTGCTGTAGTCAAATCGGAGGTGTTCGGGAAGTCCTGAAACCCAGGTAGCAAGTTTGCTCTCCTGTTCAAGAGCCCCTGATATTTGGGTATAGATGACTTCTTTCGTAACCTCCTTTGCTAATCCGCCGTTTGCTATCCTTTTGGATGAGACATTGGCGGAACTGGACGAGAGTGCTGTTTCAGATATATGGATCAGTTGCATTAGCGAATTGAAAAAGTGAAGCTGTGAAGGCTGTCGTCTTGGATCTTGGGATTTGGCGATGTATGCAGGTAGGATCTGGTCATCATCCACCGCCGCGGGTTGAACGCAGTGGCCAGCTTCGATGTTCAAAGCAGGTGGTCGACCGTGCTTTAAACTAATGAATCTGGAACCAGTCAGAGTTCATCAAGAGCACCATGCAAGCAGATATCGAATACCTATCAAGAGAATAAATCGACCACCAAAACCTTTTGCGCAGCTCTTTCTCCATCATGCTGATATCCCAGTCCGATGGGTCCAGATGCAAATTTAACGCCTGCGCAGTCCTCACGAGCAAGCCAGTGTTGATCCACATTCGGTGAAATTGCATGCTGCTATTGAGATGCAGTGTCACAAGAAGAAGAGCTTGAACAACTTCGAGGGACGCCAGCTCGTAACAGACAAGAAGAATCAAATCGGTCGCTCGTTCGTGAAACGTCTGAGCCAGTTCGTATGTTCGTTTCAAGTCAAGGTCGAGGTAGTCACATCCATAGGCAAAGACCACGTTGATGACGCTGCTGAAAGCTATGCTTGCTGATTTGTGGTCATCGTAGAGTGCGTCCAACTCTTTCCGGAAACTGGGCTCGTGCACCAATGGCAAAATTGGAGCCACATTGTCGAAGAACAAATCGACTAAGCGGTGGGCGAGTGCACGTGGAGGAAGGACGAAGCAATTCTGGTCCGGGATTTCCTCTCGGATGTCGGCATCTGTGTCTTGGTGAGAGAAATCGTCGTCAGGCATATCACTTGATGCTGTTCGTGTCGCGTCCGAGGGCGAGGTCCCAGATGGCGCGACGCCAAAGTCTGCCAATGCCGAATGTATCGACACTTCTCCTAGTTCACTTGTAAGTCTATTGGGACAAGTCAAGACCTGGGACGCTGACTGTATCTTATGACTTTCACTAGGTCATGGTCCTTTTCAAGCGAGGTACTGTTTGCGTCAGACAAGACAGGTTGGATGTTTTCGACCTGAATAGTCCTCGTCCGAGGTTGAGGATTCCGACAATGGAATTCGCGCACAAGTGCGTCATCAGTCTGTCGAGGGAGAGAAGGGACATCAAAGCTGGACCTCCCTCCAATTTGCCTGAGTTCTTGCTCGAGGCTTCGCACCTTGTGCTCGAGCGTCTCGACATAACTGCAGTACCGCACAATCAGGACGACTCGTTCCTCTCAAGTATACATGACGCTCACCCTCTATCTATACCAGAGAACTTGCCAGGACTGTCGTAAATGCATCTCAGGCCCCTCTTATTGCAAAAAGAGCAAGCCGGACGGGATCCGTCGCATTTGTTCTTCCGTTTCCTGCAGGTGAGACAAGCTTGGCCAGAACGCAAACGGTCGATGCCACCGTCGTAAAGTTGGGAGGTATGTGCATCCATATCTAGGTTTACGTGGGTGTCATGCTGCTCTGCACAGAGAAATATAAATTGAAGTCAGTGGTCGGAAGAGGCACTGGAGAGGCGCTGGTCAGAAGCCCAAACAGCATTTTAAGCGGGGCATGACTGGAAGCCTAATTAGGCCTAGGCCCAGTGAGCCTAAGGCTGGGGAAGGTTGCGGGGTTGGGTGGGTTATTGTTGGCCTGGGGAGAGACCACGAGATCACTACCATGGACCCTCCAAGGCTAATGAGCTCGGGACCAATCCCCGAAGGCCCCTTGATAGTGAGAGCTGCGCAACTGAAACCAAGTCTACATAATCCTATCAACAAATTTGGGTTCCTTTGGAGGTTGGGACGGTTCGTTGTGGCCATTTAGGTCTATGTTCTGATTTTGCCATCGGGACAGACCACTGTGCCTCTGATGTTATACAATACAACCGAACTTCCAGTGCCTAGAGCTTAAAGTCGCGCGTGGGGTTGTACTTCCCCTTTGACCCATGGGCTTGCATCCTCAACCTTGAAATCAAATACTCGATGGTTCTGCCCCTGTGGAGGGATGTTCTTCGGAACATACTCAGTTCTGTTCTGTATCGATTTCGCAGCAGCATCGAATTCTTCATACGCATATTTCTGAGGGTCATGTCCGAATAACCAGCTGGGAAGAGGCATAGACAGAGACTGAGGATTCTTCTTAGCAAGCTCCCAGTCAGTCTTATGCCAGATCTCCCGCGTTTCTTTGCCAATCTGTTGTGCCAGTGACGCACGAGCATATCTGTGATCAATGAGTGGACGAAAAATCATCATGGACGAAGAAGATTACCTCAGTCTTTCGCATGTGCGCAAGGCCAGCGGCACTTTGGCTTTCCCGGCAAGCTCAAGGCAAATGGCAATTGTGGCCCCGTCTTCGATCGCCTGCCCGGCTCCCTGGGCGCTGGTTGGTAAGAATGGATGTGCAGAATCACCAATGAGGATAATCCTGGCGTGCTCAGAAACCCATTTTGGGAGAGGATCTCGCCAAACCAATTTGTAGTCGACCAGTTGGTTCTTGGGGGTAGCCAGGACAACGTCAAAAATACGCTCGTGCCAACCCTCGACATAGTTCAGCACATCCTCGTGTTTTCCAGGGAACGACCAGGACTCCGCCACATTATCATATTCGTCCTTGTGCGTTATTGTCCATACTACGCCCTTCATCCCAGAGCATGTCCCCAGAATGCAGTGCATGTCGTTTCCAATATATGTTTCCATCTTGTCGGAATCGCCCTCGAACATCCATGCGAGCTTGGGATTTTTCTTGGCCTCGGTCGCATCAAACCAAGCTCGATAGGTAGCATAGCCAGTCGGGTACGGTCGATCGCCAATGCCCACCACGAAACTGCGTGCCTTCGAATGGACACCATCGCAAGCTATGACGCAGTCTGCGGATATCTTTTTACCCTCGACCACGATACCAGCGTCGGTTTCCGTCTCGAAGTAATCTTGAATGCGTTTGCCAAAGTGAACGGGGACACCCAGATCTCGGAGATGATTCGACAGAATAATCGCCATAGGGCCACGTGGAGCGGTGTATCCAGAGCCAGCATTGTAGCCCACCATAGGTTGAGGGTAGAGAATCTCGCCAGTGTCAAATCTTCTGATATTGTTCGCCCGCCATGAGGACAGGATGGGTTCAAGTCTTCGGTGAACACTACCGTTCCCCCATTTGGCGACTATTTGCGCTGCGTTGCCAGTGATACCAATAATATCGCCAAGCTGTGAGATGCCCGGCCATTGTTCGTACACGACTACGTCGTGACCTTTGCGATGGCATTCGACAGCAGCAGCTGCTCCAGAATATCCAAGTCCAACTATGATGACTTTGATTCCGCTCGATCTTGGGTAGGCAACACCATCCGGCCCAACACCCTTCATTTTGCGAGTGCAATACTCGAAAGCAGAGATTGAAAGTTATCGGCTTTGGGTTTCTGGATTCGAAACACCCTCAAAAGCAAGGGCCATTCTAGACCCAACATCGGGGCGTGCGGTGGTACTTCTCGAGTCCATTTTGGGGGCCGGTCTCTCAGCCTCGAGGCATTGGTCAAACATGGGACATCTACAACTCAGCCGAGGGCCCCTCCCTCAGAGAAGCTTATCGCAACCCCGAAGGCGTGGACAACATGTTGACGGTAATCGTTTCGAGCGTTCGGGGCCCACTCCGGGCATTTGGAGCAAGATTCGGGCCCACTCCGACGGTTACTCCAACATAGCCATCCAATTATGAGCTTTGAAGCTGACTGCCTCAAACATAGAGACCGTTAGCCAATGAGAGATGAGTCAGGCTTGATCAGCCCCTTTTTCTCTGCTATCGAAGGAGCAATTAGAACCCTGAGATTAACAGTTTCTAAAACAGAAAAGCTGACTCATCACTTTCGACACAAGCCCGGCAAGTCCTCTGGCCACCGACAATGTCACTTGCCAATCTGCTGGGAAATATTGCGTATCAAGGAGAGAAGTTAGAGAATTTCCTTGGGAACGACACGCCTTCTCTCTTCGAAACTGCTGCGTGGAAGTACGACGATGAACTACTGCCACGTGAAGCATGGGAAGCGTCCCAAATGTTGATAGCAGACTGCCAACAACTGATAGCGCTTCTCATGCCTAGAAAACTGAAGTTGATGTACGAGAGCATCTCAAACAATGCGGCAGTGGCTTTGGCAGTTGCGTGTGATCTAAAAGTTGCCGACAAGATTGTGGAGAATGGTGGAGAGATGACATTAACTCAGTTGGCCAGAGCCTGCGAAACTAATGAGCATAAACTTGGTGAGCACCACTGTTCTGAGAGAACTTGATCCTGTGTTGACGGTCTTGTTTCAGGATGTACCATGCGAGTATTGACTCATCGCCATGTCTTTACGGAAGTCGCACCTGATGTGTTTCGAAACAACCGCCATAGCACAGAACTGGTATCTGGAAATGGCGCGCGAGAATGTTGTCTGCTCGAGTACATCTACCGTAATGCCCTTTGATCCGCTCTGTGCTAAATATCTCTTGCAGAACTCACGACGCATATAAAGCAGGGCCGGCCTGGCTTACCATCATGAAAGACCCAAAACGGGCGCACAGCATTGACGCAAAGGACGGAGCGTTCGCTGAAGTTTTCGGCAAGAGTGTCCTCGAATACATTTTCACACCCGAAGGTGCCTCCTGTATGACAAACATGACTGTCGGAGTACCGTGGATGTCGACCATCACCGTAGCAGCCACACGTTCCGACTTACCGTGGGACAGCTACGGATCGACAATCTGTGACGTTGGCGCTGGTTTGGGTAGTGTGATGCTAGAGGTCAAGAAGACGTTTCCGTCCTTGAACGTGATATGCCAAGAACTCGAGCACATGATTCCAGTCCTGAAGAAGGTACTTCTGACACTCTATGATTCCCTGGCCTGTCTTCTAACACTTGCAGACTTTTGAAGGCTATGAAGAGGAAATGGAACGAGGAGAAATAAAGCTCGAGGTGCATGACTATTTCACTCCTCAAGAAACTGTCGCCGAGGTTTACTGGCTACGTGGCGTTATGTAAGGGGGAATTTCTCCGTGTATCCATCCCGAGGACTGATTGGATGCACAGACGAGAGTACGAGGACGAAATCGCTGCCAAAGTATTGGCAAATCTGAAGCCTGCCCTGAAAAAGAACCCAAAAGCAAGAGTGTTTGTAAATGAGCTTTTCATTCCTCGGCTTATTACGCCCAAAGCAGCGTCCAGCAGCACAGCCTCACAAAACATGTCAAGACAACAATCCGGATGGCCTGTGATCACACAGATGCAGCAGCTCGGTGGCCAGCAACTCTTCAGTGGAAAGGAGCGAACACTGGAAGAGATCAGGAATATTGGCGAGATGGCGGGTTTGCGATTTGTCAAATATCATAGATTCAGGATGTTTACTGGAGTCGCCGAATTCGAGCTCCCTTCGAGCTCGAAGTTGTGAGTGGTTTGAATGGTCAGAGCGGCCTTCGAACCTGTGGTGCCAGTTTCCTAACGTGGAGGAACAGTGTGGTAAAGCCTCGGGATGGAGGTCCTCAAGACCTCGAAGGAGGGAGAAAAGACCTATTCAGAAGTAACAACAAGTCAAAGTAACATTTCTGAAAGGTTGATCTGATGTTTGACAAGGTTCCCTGATATGCCTTTTCTTGACCCTTTTTAATCGTAAACCACAAAATTGCTCCCGTCCAGATCTATAACATCCTCCATCGTCCAATTCTTATGCCGATAACCATCAGGAACATTCTTTGGCTCAAAGTCCCGGTTGTTTCTTATGCAGTCAGTCACTTCGTCAAAGGACTGATAAGCGTAGGCTTCAGGATCCCCACCAAACAACCAGTACGGCTGCCTGAAGTCCAGGATCTTCGGATCTTTTTTCACAGCCTCCCAATCTGTTCGATGCCAGAGATGGCGCAACTCCCAACCCATACGTTGAGTTAGATTTGTCCGAGTGAAACTGGATGAGGTCAGTCAGGGCGCACTTGAGTCATGAGAGTAGACAGGAGAAACTCACCGGATCTTTTCGTATGCACGCAGCCCCAGAGCGATATTCTCCTTGCCAGCTCGATCAAGCACTGCTCCCACGGTCGCACCATCCTCAATTGCCTGGGCTGCCCCCTGACCAGAACTAGGGAGGTGCGGATGAGCGGCGTCACCCACAAGAGCGATCCTACCATGTTTGGAGACCCAGGATGAGGCGGGATCCCTCCAGAGTAACTTCCAGTCGATCAGCTTCTCGGGTGGTATTGATTCGAAAATTGTTCTCAATTTTTCATCCCACCCTTCAATAACTTTCAGCAAGTCCTCTTTCTTGCCTGGAAAGCTCCACGACTCCTCGGCTGTGTAAGTGTCCTGTATAGCCCCAGTTGGCATAGTTCAAGAGGATACGAGAGCATGCAAAGGGAGAGAATATGTTTGTTATTAAGCACTCACCTTGTGCGTACAGAAACATGCCAACCACTGCAATTTCACGTTGGTCATGACGAGTGCGTGAACGTCTGGTCCAATCCAAGTCCAATATCGGTCTTCTTTTGCATTGATGATGTCGCCAAGTAGAGGGGATTTGGGCAGAGCTTCAATTGGAAACCAGCAGCGGTATGCTGCGAAACCACTTGACTTGGAATTTTCGGGGCTTCTATTGACCAAAGACCTGGCTTTACTATGCACTCCATCTGCTGCTATCACGGCATCTGCAGTGAGCTTCTGATCCCCGGAATAGACCCCGGCTTCATGCTCGTCTTCGAAATATCGAGATATGCGAACACCAAAGCGAACTTCAACACCGATCGATTTTGCATAGTCAAAAATGATTCGGTGCGCACGACCACGGCTAGGGTAAATGATGGGGAAGCCATCATAATTCAGAGGCAAGACCTGTTTGTTAAGGAGCTCTCCTTGAGAGTTCTGACATTCTAGGAATTTCGGTCGGGCTGAATCTTCTGCAACTTTTGCAAGGACATTTCCCCATTTGGCTAAAGTCCTAGATGCGTTCGAAGGTATTTGGATAGTGTCACCTGTCATTAGCATCCTCAGTATCATGCTATGCTGACGCGATCCGGGACCGATGATGACTGACCTTGTTCAGTAAGTGTTTTGGTGCTCTCAAGGACCAGGACAGATGCCCCCTTCCGCCTCAATTCTATTGCGGTGGTGAGGCCCCCAAATCCGGCACCTACTATTATCACGCTGACGTTGTCGAGATTCGACATATCTTTAGTGGTAGAAGGATTCTAAGACTTCAAAGTCCTCTCAAAGGAAATCTGCTGGTTCAGTACCGAGTGATCTTCCGATGCCGGCACACTAATACTGAGATATTTACTGGGTAGGTGATCTGAGACTGGCCCGCTGAATACTCCATGTGCCTATAAACGTGATTGCCACAAAGATACTACTTCTGGGCAAGTACATTCTAAGATGGGGATATGCTGCCCACCCCGAGCGTGGAGACTGCATGGGGATTTTGCGGTGGGATACTAGGTGGGGTTGACCTTCTTCTCACTCGGATTGCCACTGCAGAAGTTTACTGAGGAAGCCGAATGACTCCCGAGGAAGAGATTATCTCAATTTTTGCTTACCAGACTCCTTTCTTGATGTACGAAGAGTAATAATGACGGCTGGCGAGAAGTTGATCGTCATCATCGGTGCAACTGGCACGCAAGGGGGCTCAGTTGTCGACTCCTTTCTTAAACTGCCTGGCTGGAGACTTCGAGGTGTCACGCGTCACCCATCAGGCTCAAAAGCCCGGAAATTGGCAGCTCGGGGCGTTGAGATCGTCGAAGCAGATCTCGACGACTTGGAATCACTTATACGTGCATTTAGTGGAGCTCATGTCATATTTGGAGTGACGGACTTTTGGAAGCCGCTGAGCGACGAAAATCTCAGCAAAAATCGAAATCAAGCACAAGACCTAAGCCGGTGGGGTTATGAGTACGAGCTTCAACAGGGAAAAAACATATTCGACGCAGCAACAAAAATACCCACCTTGGAGCGTTTCGTCTTCTCTACCATTGCCGACGTGGCCGAACATAGTGAAGGAAAGTACACTGGTGCTTATCACGCAGATACAAAAGCGCATGCGGAGCGGTATGGAAGACAGAGATACCCTGAGCTCTGGAAGAAGACGAATACTATTCAAGTTGGTGTATATTTGTCAAATTTTGCAAAACTTTCCACAGAGATGCCCAAGAAAGTACGTGCGTCGAAGACCAAACTTCCGAGAAAGCAACTAAAATTCAACTATCCAGGAATCAGATGGGTCTTTCAACTTCGTCAGTCAGTTTGCTGTTGAAACTCCACTCCCATTCATTGCAGCGGACGAAGACACTGGCCCACTAGTGAAAGCCTTGCTCAATGAGCCTCCAGGGACAAAACTCATGGGCTACAGAGCCTGGATGACATTTGGAGAATTTGTCGAGATATGGAGAAAAATACTCAATGTCAAGGCCAAAGTCACTACAATTCCCATCAGTGATATCTTGGACAAGATGCCAGGGGACCTGGACTCTGGTGTTAGAACAATGTTGGGAGAAGGCATGGCAAACATGACAGAGTTCGGGTACAAACTGCGAGAAGATCCCGCTTTGACACAACCTTACGAAGTGAGTCGAGCCTTCTTCTTCCCTCAAGAACACCTAAATGCACGTCAGCTAATTCTCTGCCAGCTCCGACATCAGCCTCGACTGGGTAGTGTGGAAGAATGGGTGAGGAAGCAGGACTGGTCTGCAGTGCTGAATAATGAATAAATTCTGTTACATGTTTTGAGCGAGCATGCCGCGGTCTTGTCGTTAGTTCCGCGAAGACACCCAAAACCAATGATCGTAGCCTTTAGAAGTGTCAGAAAGGAAGACATACCCAAGTCCCTGATTTACTGTCTCTATGGCTAGTTGGTCGCAGCATCCCACAGGCATTCCACAGGCAATCCACCGTCTCAATCTTTGAAAAGAAGCAGTAAACTCGGGCATAACTTCCACAAGCTCGCCCCCGCAGCCCAGTTCCGACAAGGAAAGTTACTTTCTGTGGCTCCTGCAAACCAAGCCGATGTGGAGAATCGGGGTCTTGCCGCCGAGTGTCCGGTGGGTCCTGCTGAAATCAATCAAGGCCACTGTTGGAGTACCGAGATGCCCGTTTCTAGCTAGTCATAGCCTCGACGCCCAAAAGTGCAGATACACCGCAGAAAGATTTCATAGCGTCATTTTATCCTATTTTGATCTTATTTGTGTTTTTTTTTTTTGAATAGAATATTGGAGGCCTATCGACGCTTTGAATTCCTTGAGAAAATATCAAAACCATCATGGCTAGTGCTGCGGAGTCAGAATGGATGGACGAAGTATGGCCATCAACGGGTGGTTTGAAAGGAAGTATACTGGCTGACCCAATCTCCAGAACAATCTGACAACAGTCAAAACGCTGCGAGAGAAATTAGGAATGCCCCCAAGCAAGGTATGTCCGCCGAACACGCTCCCTTCTCCTTGCTGAGCTGGCCACGGAAAAAAATCAACAAAATATCAACAAAAACAAAATAGAGATCAATTCACAAAATGTTGCAACCTAACATTCTATATACGACGCCTACCAGTATCACAATCCGTCCCTAGAAAAAGAAGAAGAGGAAATCCTCGCACACTACAAAGCCTGGATCCACTTCAACCACACCGACTTCGGCAACAAATCACGGGCCAAATCCTTCTACGATCTCCCAGAAACCATGTACTTCGACCTCATGAAGGTGATCCCCCGCGGTGGCTTCAGCCAACACTACGATAGCATTGACGCGTACTACGACGACTCGCACCTCGCGTGTAAGGATTTGGAAATCGTCGCCACGTCTAAGCAGACTGGGTACGCGACGATGATCCAGCGATACTGGGGCACGGGGACTGATGGGAGGGAATTTTCCTTCACGTTTAGGATGACGAGTTTGCTGACGAAGGTGGAGGGAGGGCAGTGGAAGTGGATTCATGAACATGTTTCGTTTCCCGCGGATTTGGAGACCGGCAAGGCTGATTTCACCTGTGGAACGGGCACGTCAGGAAAGCCTGCTTGATTGAAATTTGTATCAGGATTAGGTCATGATTGTGAGTATATCCTGTGCACCACTCAGGTAGTAGGCTTACAAGCCCCCTTAATCATTGACTGCCCCTTACAGCATTAACAGTGGTCTCCATTGGTGATGGTCTTTTGCATTGCATCCATCTGGAAATCTGATCCTCGTAAGCAAACGTTGATCCACGATCACAGCGAGGCCTTCAGCGTCGACACGACATTGGTGTCTTCCAAAAAACAGTCAATCATCCGATGATACATGCCCGGATTCTGAATAAAAGTGAGATGTCCCGCGCTCGGCATCTTGAGATAACTCGAGTTCGGAATGAACTTTGCCATGCGGTCATGTGTCTCTGGTGGAATCCACTCGTCATGGTCACCCGTCACGATCCAAACGATCGGAGCGTCTTTACTCTCTCCTCGGACAGGAACGTGCTTGAAAGTCTCGGCGGTCCAAATCGGCTCCCGCGTCCACATTGTCATCCACGCACCCAGAAAGTCGTCCCATTTCTGGCCCGGGTGCGTGTCCTCCCATTCTCGCCGCGTGCGAGCAAAATACTCCCCCACCATCCAAATTTGCATGACTTGCTCAGCATCGGCTTTTCTGTAGTCGTCGAGGGCTGAGTAGCAGAATGCGCGGTCGATGCGATGATGCTGGTCGTACGCGAGCATCGACCAGGCAAGCATGGTCCCTTCAGACCAGGAAATAATCGCCACCTTGGGAACTTTCAAAACATCCAGGACCCCCGCGACGTCTCTGGCGAGCTTTTCGTAAGAGAGCTCTCGGTCGTCGAATGGTGACCGCCCGTGCCCCGGCAGATCAAGCACAATCACCGTATGATTTGGCGCGAGGTATTCGACCTGTAGTGCGTTCCAGTCGGAGCTGCTGACCCCCCCATGCATCAGCAAGATGGGTACTCGTCCAGCACGCAGCGTCTTTTCGAGCGGGATTCCGAATATTGCATGCCAGAACCGGATGCCTCTTTTCGTCGTTACGAGTCCTTGCTGTTCGGCTCTAGATAGGTCTAATTTCGGGGTCGGAGGGAACACCTCCCAGGGGACAATATCTTGAGACATCTGATGAAGGGAAAGAGGAACAAATGTGCCTTCTCTTTCCGAGCTCTATTCAGTTCGGTTCAGTTTAGTTGAGCTCAGCTCATTCAAGACTTGGACGAGGTGTAGCACTCTATGACAGCTGACGGCGACCCTTGCCAAGATGCACGGGAAGCACGCATCCACGAGCTTGAAGATAGCATCGTCCTCTTTGTGAAGCACACCAGCCATAGCTCCCCCATCTGGAATGCCTTCGGGCAACATCCGAAAAGAGTCATTGCTTAACCTTTGTCATGGCGGGTGGGAGCCGACGTCGTCCCGCCGAGATATAAAGTCACATGGAAAGGGGGCACCCGACGCCGGACTTCCGGTTTTCTCCAACGCTTGGAGATTTTCATATCAAACTGCGCTTCGGGGGTCCAACAATGGCCGACAAAGCGGTAACTATCAGCCTGGTATTCACTTGAAACTTGTGTATGGAAACTTACTCCCTTTGTAGTGTTTTATCATCGTTTGCTCCTGCTTTCCAAGGGTGGCTAGTGAAGATTCGAGCAGAGACTTGGACAAGCTAGTCTCGGTTCACATTCGAATAGAGAATTGTGGAGTCTCACAGCCATGTCGGCATATTGTTGGCATTTCTAAAGTGACAACAGACAGCTAATATGATTTTGCTGAATTCTCAAGAGAGGAGTGAAATATTGGCCTTCGAGATACTAAGATCTATCAGGGTCTTGTCTACTAGATCTTCGCCCGCATAGGGGCAGTTCCGTTGTGCAACTTGTCGCTCTGTGCGTCCCTGAAGTCGCTGATTCGGTGGTTCACTTCAGGCGGCGGCACGTTAGTTGGCACATAAGTCGAACCAGTTTCAACAGCGTGAGCCGCTATATCAAACTCGTCGTAGGCGTATTTTTGAGGGTTGTGTGCAAAGAGCCAGGCAGGATTTGGCATGGAAACCATCTCTGGCCGTGACTTTACCACCTCCCAGTCGGTTTTGTGCCATATCTCGCGAGTTTCGATGCCCATCTTCTGTGCCAAAGATGCTCTGGCATGCCTATGAATGATAGCTCATCAGCCATGGTTCCCAAAATTGTGGAATTTCTATGCTCACCTGAGCTTTTCGCAGACTTGCAATGCGAGTGGAACTCTCTTCTTCCCTCCCAATTCCAAACAGATGGCGATAGTCGCACAGTCTTCGATTGCTTGGCCTGCTCCTTGGCCAGAAGTCGGCAGAAAAGGGTGCGCTGCGTCTCCCAATACGATCATCCGATTGTGTTTTGACGTCCATCTGGGCAACGGGTCTCGCCAGGCTAGTTTATGGTCAAAGATCTGGTCTGGAGGTGTGTGCTTGATGACTTCGTGTATCCTCGAGTCCCAGCCTTTGATGTAGTCCATGGCGTCCTCGATCTTACCTCGTTGGGTCCATGATTCGACAACGTCAAGGGCGTCTTTATGGGTGACGGTCCACGTAATGAGCCTCTGCTGAGAGCAAGTCCCGAAAATGGCATGCATATTGGGCCCAATGAAGACTTCCATTTTGTCGTAGTCACCTTTGAATAGAAACTGGAGCTTTGGGTTGTCGCGAATGAAATCAGCATCATACCAGGCGCGGTAGGCTGCATAGCCCGTTGGATAAGGCCGGTCCTGCCAGCCAGTAATGGTACCTCGGGCTTTCGAATGGATTCCGTCGCAGGCAAGTACACAATCCGCCTTGATCTTCGTACTACTTCCTTCAAGGATGATCCCCGCCTCGTTCTCGTCTTCGAAAAAGTCAATCACTCTGTGTCCAAAGAAGATGGGTATTCCGAGTTTTCGGCAGTAGTCCGCAAATAGCTTCATGAGTACAGGCCTTGGAGCGAGGTAGCCTTGGAAATCCGTGTACCCTGACATTGGTTGACTGAACAGGATCTCGCCGGTGTCGTGCTTGTGAATATTATTCTCGACGTATTGACCTGCATGTGGAATGATTTGCTCGTGGATCCCGCCTCTGTCCCATTTCGCAATGATTCTGGCAGAATTGGGGGAAAGTCCGATCATATCGCCTGGTAACGTCAGGATCGTTAGCAGCCGCAGAGTTCCTCGCATGACACCTACAGACCCAATACTGAAACACCTGGTGTCTGCTCATATATCGAAACTTTGTGACCTTTCCGATGGCATTCAATCGCCGCAGTCACACCGGCATAACCAAGTCCAATGACAATGACGTTGATGCCACTGGAGCCAGGATAGGCGATACCGTCTGGCCCAGTTCCGTTTCGAGTGTAATTCATTTTGAGGGTAGAAGCAATGTTGATGTCGGTATTGCTGTGTTGGTAATATTGATATCCTGCTTAACGAAAGAGACCAATGTTAGATGAGATGGGTGCCCTGCGGAATATATGATGAGAGGACCATACTAATATCGAGAGATTTTGGAAAGTACTATGTAAGAGACTTTTCCTGTCAGCGCCACCTGCCACAACTCCTGCATTGTTGAGAAAGTAAATGTGGAGCTGTGCTGACTCGAGGGAAATGCACCATCAACGGGTCCCGACGTTCAAAAAACGCCCGCCCTTGCAATTTCCCCATTCTTTCCTACGGGCAGTGCGGCGGTAAAAATGCTTGGGGAAGAGACTCACGCGTAGGCTCTAAGTCACGCTGAAGGTGTGAAATATGGCCCTAAAAAATGCAACTATTACGTTCAATTCTCTCGTATTAAGTCCCCTGGGGAAGAGGGGGAGGGGGGTTCAATCAGAAGATAGAGAACACTTCGAGAGAAATATAGCGAAACTAGGAATTCACCTTGTGTGATTATGCGTTTTGGAGGAGCATTAAACAGCATCTAACACCGTAGTACGCTTCGCCCTAAGTCGGATTCTCAGACTCTTTGTCCTTCAACTGTCTCTGTTTCTCGACCGAGCCCGAGATGTGGCTTAAATTGCTCTCAAATCGATTCCACATGGTCATGTACCTCTCTTTGCTTGTCCTCAACTACTACATTCACTCCGATAGCACGGGAATTCTCTGCACGCGTACACTTATAATTCCTGAATTTGCGTGCACCAATTTTCTCGTCAAACATCTCATCAATTTCTTCCAATGTGCGATCTTTCGTCTCAGGGACAACGAAATAGACGAAGATGAGGATAATGACGTTGGAAGCAAACCAGACGTATCCGTATTTACCACTCTATCCTCGTGTCAGCTTCAAATAGATCCCATTTTGAAGCTTTTTACTTACCCAGTTGAGGTCTAAGGGGTTCAAAAAGTATGGGGCTGTAAAGGTGGCAACCCAATTCCACGCGAAGGAAACGCCGATAGCCATACCTAGAGTATAGCCGCGCAGTCGTTGTGTCGGGATCTCTCCTGCGCAGAGATATAGATATGGGGCAATGCACATGTTGTAAAAGAAAAGGTAAATGATTGTAAAGGCAACGAGCACCCTCCCACCTGTCGCACTGGTTGAGAGATGTTGGAATACCACAGCCACAATAAGCATAGAGAGTGCCTGGGCTGCAAAACCGATCATTAAGATCGCCCGTCGTCCGAGGCGAGTAATCAACCACATTGAGAAGAGAGTTGCGACCAGCCCAGCAGCGGTCATTCCTACACTTTCCGCAAAGGCATTTGTCTGGCCTGCAATGGCAAAAAAGTAAGTCCCGTAGACCAGGATGAACACTGCGCCTGAGCCGGTAAGACAGGTCATAAGTGCCACCGACAGGAGCGTTCTGCGAAGGTTTGTCTTGCGAAAGCAGTCGAAAAGTGCCACGTTCCCGGTCAGTGTGTTTTCCGCCTCGAAGGACGTGGTTATCTCTCGCATCTCTGCCTCAAGCAGTTGAGGGCTGGTGTCCTTGTGTCGGAGCCTGCCCAAAGCCTTTCTCGCTTGCTCTGGTTTGTTATGTTCGATGAGCCATCTCGGGGTCTCCGGGATGAAAGGCAATGCGACCATTAACATAACCGGAACGACGAAAAAGGTGTAGAGTGGGATCATGTAGGCGTTTCTGCTCATGAAGGTTGATGTGTAGTTGTCCACGATGGATCCAATGAGCAAGCCAATGCTAACAAAGACATTGAAGGCACCAAGAAGAGACCCTCGCTGCGTTGCTGGAGCGCATTCATGGATGTATAATTGGGGCAGTACGTCGAGAATGCCAACTGAAAGGCCCATGACTATTCTGCCAGCATAGAGCGTTGCTAAATCTTTTGCAACTATCATGAGAATGACGGCGAGGTGATTGATGCAGCAGCCGACGAATATGACCCATTTTCTGCTGAGGTATTTGCCCATTATGCCAATACAAAGGCAGGCAACAAAGGAGCCGAGTAGCATCAACGAACTGATAAGTTGTTGGACTGTTGGGTCAATGCCCCAGCCAAGGGCTGAGGTTTTCGAGGGAAATCCGAAAATCATGAGAAATCCGGGCATGGCTTGAAACCCAGCTATAGCCCCAAGATCAAGACCTTTTGACGTAAGTTAGCAGACAATCTGCGGATGAGGCAGCAAAACAGCTGTGACTTACCAAGTTGAAACCCTCCGAGAGACACTAGTCCACAGTAGAAGAAGGCACGATAGTGGTGGAAGAACTTGGCCTTGGTGTACATCAGCTCCATGCGGTTCGCTTCATCAGGCATGATGGTAGCTGTGACTATAGTACCAGGCTTCGACATGCTGAATTGGAGTTGGTGAGATTGCAAAGGGAGGGTGATCGTCTTGGAGATCAAAGCAAGAGGGCGTGTGCTCGCTATAACAACTTGATCTTGACCAGAGTCTGAAGAAGATGAAGATGGAGAAACCCAAAAGCTTCAAGTTGGAGTCCTTTACGAGGTCGTTCAGCAGCCTCTGTCTCTCCGCAATGAAGACTAGATGTGTCTGAACCTCAGTTTTTGTCCAGTAGTCACACTTCCGTCGATGCCTGTCTACATAGTATTCGAGCCCTCCAGAGCCCAAAGCACTACCAGGTTCAAAGACGTTAGTCGCACACCCGCGGTATCTTCCCCATGGGGTTTTGGCTATTGGCCAAGAAGATCTGGTCGAGGCTGAGGGGACTGGGCGCCTAGTCCCTGGGATCAATAATATGACCGACCGTTTGTTCAAAAGGCAAATCACAGGTGCGGAGCGAATGGACATCGCTACCAGACTTCTTTCGAGATGTGACCCGGACCTGCCCGGTGAATTCGGCAATCTCATCAAGCCATGATGTGGGAGGCCTGCGGGTGGAAGCCGAAGTCAACGGAGTGGGGTCCCGATGCTTTGGAGCAGCAATAATCCCCGCAATCGCAACCACGGCCTCGCACGAGTGGTTTAAGCTCGAAGTCTCTGACCTGTTAAGAAAATCGCCGCTTCGGTGATGATAGACCGCAGACAGCACTGGCAAGAGCACGGACGGCCCTAATAGTTGGCCGCTATGGCTGACTGACTATGGCGGCCCCTAATAAAAGTCGCCCAAAGCGCCATTTGCGGGCATACCTGGACCTCGATTCCGACAACGTTGCCGTCGACTATTATCAGGATCAGTCTGCCTGGCCATTTTGGTCCCGTTGGCGGACGGCCGAGCTGCGGTATACTACTATATTGCCCGCCCGTCTTGCGTTAAACCGGTTCCAGCCCAGTTCCAGCCCGGTTCTGGCCTAGGTCGGACTCGATTTCAGGGGTTTATAGGTGGGCTAGATTGATTTAGCCTAATTCGAGATCGGTCCGAACTAAGTCGAATCGATTTATATATTTTATATATTTAATAAATTATTATATAATTATTAATATACAATTTTTAAAAAAAATTATAAAAATTAAAGATATCTACTATGGAAATATAATTCTATCAGGGACCTACGCAACGCAGTAGATATAAAGAATTAGAGTAGTTGAATGCCTTATTCTATATTATGTAGTCCTATTGACAACGACTCAACGCTTAAGAAAAAGGAAGAGTTTTCTCTCAGCCGGTTCGGGTGAGAGGAAACTCCTATAGCTTCCCCTCTTTTTGTCACGTGAAAAAGGTAAGGCGGCGTTAACCAATAGCCTTGTGCTTTAGCTCTCCTTAACTTATGCTTCTAACCATCCTTTGCCTTATCCTTTTCTTTCTATACCGTCCACCCGATTCGGGTGGAGGGCGTAGGGTACTTGGGGACAACGGTGGGCTCGTGACAAATTCTAATATTTTAAGACTAAATTTAAAGATAAAAAATTTAAATCTCGAGAATAAGTGCTGCCGACTGAGATCGAAATAACTCTCTTTTTTTATTATTTCACTGTAAACTAAGTCGAATCAGCTCGAATGGACCTGGAATCGGTCTCAGACCGGGCTATAACCGAGTCTGGCGCTTAAATCGCTGATCAGACTGACTCGATTCGAACCAGGTCGAACCGGTCTAACACCTGTAGGGAAGGCGACATGGAAGATCTTCTACTAGCATCCCTTGCGAAGCTCCAACTTGAAATTACTATCCCTTGATCCTTCGATGCATTGAGGATAATGCGTATACGTGCTTCACTTCAACTTCCCTTCACGACCAAACTATGTACGACATGACACACTAGCTTGCAACATTCTCTGGCCTTTACAGTGAGAACGGCTGAACCTTGTCAACCTCAGTGAAGCCAGCTACAATGAATATTGGGAGACGACTTCAATGGAGCCTCTACCAGTACCCCTGACACAGTAGATCTGGACGACGATGACAGTTCCATGGAGATGAGAGACAATGGTCTGCCGATGATGTTCGGCCTAGTCTACGCCAATCTACATGAAGGCTATGAATGTTACCTTTGTTTTAGGGATTAGTAGGAATAGAAGGCGCTAGTGGTGGGAGGATTGGCGTACGTACGTGCTGGAGGGAGGGGAGGAGCGACTGTATTAGAAAGTCGAACAAATGATTACTACCATGGCTTTTAATGCAGGGAGTGATGGCAATGACTTACAAATTGTTTCCGAAATGCGCAAAGGAAAATGAAGGGACGGACAAACGCAGCACCAAAAGTTCCCAGAACAGTCTAGCTGCCAGTCGTTTCCAGCGCGTGGCTTGTGCATATGGTAGCGTTGTGTAATTTGGTGTCTGCGGAAATGAATTTCATCACCACGTGACTATCACTCAACGATTGATTTCAAAGTAGTAGGAAGATGGGTTGGTTGGTATTTGACAACCGATCCGAGAAAGTCATCTGTTTCATCCAAAGAAAGATCCAGTTTGTAATCTCCAAGCCACCGTGGGAGCGGCCTGAATCTACCACGGTAGCGAATGCGGTACCCCATCAATTTGCCCCTGCTTTCTGGGGAACTTGATGTAGTGGTCGTCGGCTCGCCTCGGGTTAGTCCGTCACTGTCATTTAAACTTGGTTGTCTAGTAAGCCGGCCACCGATCGAATCAATGTGAATTAATAGAATGCAGTGCGAAAGACTATATTGCATCTGAAGAGGTCGAGGTTTCTGTGGGCGGTTGACCCCCGACGTGAGGTCAGGTGACCTCCACGTGACTAGTGCCTCTTGGCTAGTCCGTGGCACTCGGTCGGCAGCTGTCATTTAAAACTGTCCAGACGCACATATAAACCGCTTTTAATTGTTCACCTGAAGCCGACCCCCCATGTAGGGAGAAATTGTTGGCGTGCCCACGAGGAATGGCATCGCCGGCTTTGCCGCTGGACTTTTGGCGTCCTCTGGCGGAGTGAAAACAATCTGGAGCCTGTTTTGTGATGCTGCTCGTAATACCCGCCCACCCAGATGCTGGATCCAATTGCGGCGAGGGTTGGACCTCTGTTTCCGTGCCAGAGGTTCGGCTCGCCTTTGCGCACAGGGCATTTCGCTTACCCCAGAGGTGGGTACTTCTAGATCTTTCGCGAGCATCGGCAATGTTATCACAGTTATCGAAGGGCTCGCCAAGGTCTGCTCTATCTAAGCGCCTCGGGGACACGGGGTAGCCTTGTGGAGGGTTTTCGATGCGCCACGGGCAAGTTTTCTCTTCGATCTGGGACCCAATGCCACGGGGCAGACCAACAAAGAGACGGCAGCAACTTGTGCACTCTTCTCTCATCCAACGTCAAAAGTCTGAATGCAGGGTCGTGTGCAGATCAATTCTCGTCCAATCACGGCCCGTGGACCAGCATCTTCGGAACGTGAAACGCGAAAAGCAACCCCTAGGGAGCCCTGTCAAACGCAGGGGGTTCAAAGTTGTCGTCAACTCCAATAATGCGGAATGCAAAAAAGGAATCACGACAGCTGTGAGACTGGGCGCAAAGTATGGCCATGTTCGCACCCGTCTATCACTACTCCTTGTAGAAGTAGTGCGCTCTCCTGCCGCGTGCTTTCAATGCCTAGAGATATGTATATAGTGCTATTGCGTTCCCGCGCCCTACCGCCCCATTTCAACTCTGGCCACATTCGTTCGTTCAAGTTCTTGTTGTGCGCGCAGGTCGTGCATCTTTCATTCTGCTGTAATTTACTTATAGTCGACACCCTCTCTCTCTCTTCGCATCCGCAAGATCAGCTAGCCCGAACTGCACTCCCTTGAACTGCCTCAGATTCAGCGACAGAACACCAAAACATCAAATAATCAACAATGCGCCTCGCTCTTCTGTACGTCCTCACCGCCGCTTTTTCGGCTCTTCCAGTCCTTGCTCAAAGGGGCCGTGGCGGCGGTGAAGGTGGGTTCAACCACGGCGGTGGCAACGCTCCCAACACCTTCATCACCAGAGTCTCTGCCGCCCCTCCTCCTGCCGCTGCCACCACCGCCGCCGCCAGCCCTGGGAACACTGGGAGTACTTCTACTGGCGGCAACACCGGCGCGGTCGATGCTTCACTGATTCCTCCGTTTGGCATCACTCCTGGAATCAAAGCCACCGATGGAACCGCGAATTGCGTGGGGGACAATGGGGTAGACATTCCGTAAGCGGCCGTCGGGCGTCACTTGTACAGCGACCAAGTTCTGATATCGAGCAGGTGCAACTGTCCACCAGACTTGAACACTTTCATCAGTGCTGTCGAAGCCTCGGTGGCAGGCGGAGCGGCGTTCCCACCTGGTAAGTCGCGCATTCAGTCACCCCATGTCGGTCTCCTAATCACTGCGACAGGTAATTCAGCAGCAGACCAACTCACCCGCCTCCAGACGTGCATCGTCACCCTACAGAACTTCAGGGGAGGGGCAGGGAGCGGCGTTGGGTGTCCCATAGTGGCCACAACGTGGAAGGAGCTGCAGGCTCAACTGCAATCGGAAGCCAAGTGAAAGGGGGAAGGAAGGCAACGACAGAGGGAGCAACAAGCTAAGCAACGGGGGGCACTTGCCATGTTCTCACCAGATAAACGAATTTGAAACCTTTTCCCGCGTACTGATCCTGGCAGACATGCCGAAAGCAAGCCTATCAGTACCGCGAGCCCACCTTGATAAGTTTGGCGACTAAGCGGGGGATAGGTGATAGGGGTAAGTGGCGAGAGTCACTGCGATACTATTGACGGTTGAAGACGTGGGTAATAAGGTGTTGAAGCGCGGTTTTGAAACAGTCGTGTTTCAAAGCCTCGAGGAGTGTCGGGTGGCCCGTGCGCCATATTATTATATGACAGACCTACCAAGTACAAGTACCTAATATGTCCACACGGCGCTTGACTCATTCGGGATTCCGCCACACTGCCATCCTCTGACTATGCCAACAAGGCAAGGGGGGCAGTCGAAGGCGGTATGATCTTCCTCGCGATATCCTGGTCGAAAAGCCATGCGAACTCCTCCAGAATCTCTGCCGGGGTCATCGACCTTCACACCATCATATGGCTTGTCATTACCATTCCCCAGGCAAAGATGAGACCCGGATCCATACATTATCTTCACTACTTCCGTTTGGACAATATGGCAGACCTTGGACCACATCCCTCGCCATGAAGCCGAAGGCATTGTTCCGTCTTCAAGCTGATGGAGATGTCCTTGATCGTCATTTCAGGTGCAAATCTCTTCCTTGGACAGCAACTGTCTGTGCCTCTTGCCTCTCGCTCGTGAACATGAAGAATTCCCAGGTCTCATCCCCCATACTGGATCCTGAACGACAACTTCTTTCGTCCCGAGCAGTGGGCGTCTTCGGAAGTTTCATGATTCTGTGTTCTCAATGTCAACCTCGAAAGCTCCTGGCAGAGCAGTCTGGTGATATCTGTGACGTTTATATCTCGGATAACGCAAAACTGGTTCAGGACCCGGACTATTCCTTGACGCAAGTTCACAGGCTGATACTCTGAGATCCGCTCAATATCTACCGGATCCCGGTGGCGGGTCGATAGGGCACTGGGCCGGCAAGTCCTTTTCCCCTGTTGCCTAACATTACCATGTAGCAAAGGTACGGATAACCTATGAATGCCTCGAGACGCGTGAGCCAATTGGCTTGAATCATCGTTTCACCTATCCTGGCACTGCCAGAAGAGGCCAAAGGAACCGTTTTGCCTCCATCGATCATGCTTCCAGCGGCCAAGGTCACAAGATAATGGGACCCTGTCGTACCTCGGCCGTGATTTGCAAGATCAACGACCTAAAAGTGCGCCGTCTTATACCCTCCATGAGGCCAACGACGGTATCCTCGCCGATGGCTTCAATCAGCCTGTCCAGCTTGTCGGTTCAGTGGACGATAGATTGGAGCCCATTTCCTGAATTGAAGAGAGGAAGGAGAGGTGGCTATGAGCGTCAAGAGGGTGTCTAGAAAAAGGTAATGTAGGGGCTTAGTAATCGACGACCCGTGTGCGCGTCTCCCAACGCGTCGCGCATCAATCCCTATTTACGTCCTGCGGCGAAGATCAATTCTGCCGTCACAGACATCACCGCGGCCACCAACGATGCCGGACCGTCTTGAGCATGCTTGCTCCTCCTGGCGCCATCCCGCCCAAGTTGAAAAGATGCCTTGCCGAACTCCTTCGCACGTGCGTGCATCCACCCTCACTGCTCCTTCGAGTCGAACACGTATTTGGGAAAGCGCAGGCGGGTAGCCATAGAAACGCAGTCGTCCATCGTGACGACGAACGAGAAGAGGATCACCAAGATCAAATTCCCATCACGACCGGCGATGACCACAGCAACCAAGCTGCTCAAGGATCTGACCCTCGGTGTTTTCGTCTCACCCTCTCAGATGGCCATCTCCAGGTTCAGGCCTTAGTAGCCCCAACCCTCCTCTTTACGACAAAGGAGCTCTTGGACTTGCGGCGAGGGGACCTCATTGAGGTGCACAAGTTCCAGGTGAGGAGTGCGCCGCGACTGAAGGGGAACGGTCGAGTGGTTTATTTGGGGATACAAGATTGCGAATGGGTGGGCCGGGACAGAGAGACTCTAGAAAAATCGGGAAGCGACGGACTTGAACTTGAAGAAGGCGGCTTCTTTCGTGAGCAGGAGCAGAACGAGATGTTTCCAAGAAAGCAAGACTTGACTGACGGCTCAGACAAAAGCAAGTCCAAGGGGAGAGACTCTGGCAACCGCGATAACAAAGCGCATAGGATGAAAAGGACGCAGAGCAAGTCAAAATCGTCCAAACCTACGCCGCAGGTTTCTCGGAATGCGTCAGAATATGAGTCAGATGGCGATGAAGGCTTCGCCACGATCCTTGTGTCTCAGTCACAGCGCAAGCTGCGGAGGGGAAACACTCCGCCAGATCCAGCAACAGCCTTCTACTGACGAGGTTATTGTGAACCGACGACAGCCACGAGGAGAGTACATCCAAGCCGAGACACAAGGCAGTTTCACAACCACGTCACTCCTGCGCTCGTCAAATCGCTCCCATCAAGACAGCACAGCTGCTGACGGAAAACGGGCTATCGACGGAGACAGGGTGGCAGAGGCCGACTATCAGAATGCTCTTCCTGACCACCACCCAACCCATCTCGCAGTCTCAACTCCTCATTCAGCTTCACTTCATCCACGTGGCGACCACATCACCCGCCCCACCAGCACGACATCTATCCCTCCAACAATCGCCAGCCTCTCTTCCCTCCTTTCCCTTCCCATTCAGAAAAATTACACCTGCACCGTCCTCGCCATCATATCCTGGGTATCTCCCTCGCTGATCCACCGCCCGAACACGCCCTTCCCGCCAAAACGGCACATCAAGATTCACGACCCGTCTATATCACACCGCACCTCCGGTATCACTGTCTCGGTATTCGTGGACGCGCAGAAATTTCTCCCGGTCGTAGGTACCGTGGCTCTGTTCAGGGGCTTAGTAATGCATAGAGTCAGAGCAACAGGCTACCACGCCGAGGGCGAAGGAGGAGGGGACGTGATATTGAACAAATACCCCCCTTCGAAGTCGTGGAGCCAGGCTCAGAGAGCAGCGGAAACTGCTGAGGGTGGAGAAGAGTCTGGTGACGCCGCCGAGGGCGATGGGAAAGGCGAACGAGATCGACAAGTTGCTGGAGGCGAATGGTTCATTTGTGATGAGACTAGGCTGGTCCAGATGGGCTTCGACGTACAAGCGCTCAAGACGTGGTGGGAGCAGAGGGCTGCCGCGAGGACAGGGAAGGGACAGGGACTAGCAGCGAAAAAAGCAAGCGAAACTTCATCGACGGATGCGAGAGAGGATGCCCGAGTCAATCGAGAGGAACTGCAGTATTGAATCACCCAGCCCTCGTTCGAGAGAAGCTAGAGAAGGAGTTCCATGCGGAAAGAGAGGTTCTATCACGGATGCTTCAAGGGGGAATCCAAAAAGCAACGTCAAGGGCTTCGTTATTTGTCGCATCTACAGGTAATGTGTCTAGACCATAGAATCCCACCCGGGGGAATCTTCTGGTGTCCAATCCCGCTACTCTACCAGTTGCCCGCTTCCGACGAGGAGAGACATTTCTCACCATACACATGTATCCAGCTGATTGTTCCTCGCGCATCGGGTTTGGCGGAATGGCCATGGCACCAATCGGGTCTCTCCATCTGATGATGACGGGCCGTAACAACCACCCAACTTGGGCATTCTTCTTTCTGCGCAATGGAAAAAACATGAGCTGTACTCGTTGATTTTGCTGATTGTCTTCTGTTCGTTTTTGTGTTTTCGCATGTTGTTTAGGGGGGGGGGTTTGGTTTCGTTCTTGTCCAGAAGCCTGCTCCCAGGCAAAGCATGGAGTCTCTCAATCACGCCCCAAATTTCTCTCCAGGCTTCAGCTTCAGCCATGGACACGCCTGCCAATCGCATCCCATCTTGTATACCTCCGTGCCCCACCACCTGAATCCATCCATCCAGCCGGGATACACGAATCCAAAGAAGACAATAAGCAGTGAGAAAGCCAACCCAGAGTCTAGTGCGGCGGACATGGTCATGGTGTATTTGCCCCACCAGCCCGGTGCCTTCCTTCTCACAAGCCAGTTGAACATAAAACATACCACGGCCCAGACGGAGAAGTTCAACCCGGTTGCGGGCGGAATCCAGGACAGCGAGCCGAAAAGGACGGGGAGGTTGATCCTGCGCCAGACGGACTTCTTCGCGCTTCTCCTTCCCAATAACCAGATGAGAATGGGTGCGATGAAGCCGATTAGAAAAGCCCAGACGAGGTGCCGATAGAGGGCACCCGGACCAAAGAAGCGTTGTGGTCCGACAACACCCCAAAGAATGCTCCCGTTGAAGTGGACACGGGCAATGGGACAGTTGAACCCGTTGATTGCTTGCGGGGTGCAGATGCCGGGGATGTTGATGAACATCCAATTGAGCACTGCAATTTGTACCAAGCTAGACACCAAGGTGGCGACCATCTGGACTTTGAAGAGCAATTTTGGTGGAATCTTCATATAGTGACCCAGTTTCAAGTCAGAAGAGAACTTGATGCCCTGTGCGGAAGAAATGTAGCAATAGGTCACAAAGACCATGTTGGCAACTGGGCGGCCAGGAAAGACAACGCCACAGATTAGTTGGCAGATTAGATAGAGGCTGCTGTGCTGGTTGGTAATGGCCATCACAATACCGACCGGGACAAAGAGAACGGTGGTGATGCCAAGAGCCATAAGGAGGCCGTACCATGGGAGATGCACCGGGTAGTACTCCACGACGAAGATTCCAACGCCTAACATGGTGACGAAGGTCAGCGCGTACCATGACATGGGTACGTCTTGATAACGCTTCATGAGACGGTTGTGGACGTCCTCACCCCCGGCCTGGATAGATTGACTGTCAATCCTACCCAGATGGGGTTCGCAGTGGCCGTTTTCGGCCGAGCTGGGAATGGGCTGGTACTCGGCATTGTCTTTCTCCTGTCTCTCGTGGAAGGCTTGTTGAGATTGTCGCCATATATCCTTGCCGTGCCAGCATGTTGTGTGGGTAAGTAAAGCCGACAGCGCGGCAAATTGTACTCCATACGACAGCACATATGTGATTGGTAGGTATACTTTGGAGTAGTTGTCATAGGCTTCTTTGTCAAAGAGGAAGTTTGGAGTGAGAATTTTGCTGACGTCGTAGGGCTTGCCTGTGTTGTCGAACACGGCCGAGGAGAGAATAGGTAAATATGCCGAGAAGAGGACATTCCGATAATAAAGTATCGGGGCGACAATCCACATCACTAGGATGAGTCCGGTAACAACGTTTGCAGCAGCCCACCATGGAGTCAGCAACGGCGATCCAATGTAGGCAATTTGAGCCCAGTCGAAGGTCATAGGGAAGAGCCCCAGTCCCGAAGCCACTCCGAAAAGGTTTGAGACGACGACATTCTTCGGGGCGAACCAGGTAACGACGTTGAAGTAACTCAAGGCCGGCATCAGCAGTCCCGGAAAGAAATACCACACGAAGGCTGCAGCCCAAACATAAATGAAGAATCTGTACCGCGAAATCGTCCATCCATTGGCCGGCTTGTTTTCATCCTTGTGCATCGTAGTGAACATGGCAGTCGACATAAGAGTGCCGGGCCAGATCATGGCAGCCGGCCGGACAAGGTATCTTCTGGTCAGTCCAGCGAAAGCGTAACCAAGGATTTGGGTCGATATGGTCAACAGGAGTTGATATAGAATGGGCACGTCCTGCTTGTAGAATTTGTGCTGCTCGACAATGACATCGGTGGCAAAGGCAAATCCGAAGGAGACGTTGCTGCTAATGTACACGCAAGCGTGTTCCTTTTCGTTCCAGCGCCCCTGCGCCAACCATAGCCGCAGCCATCCAAGTCGAGTCTGCGAGACCGGGAGCTCCTCGTTCTGCAGCGAGCCATTTACAAAGCACTGTTCCTGGTCGTCCGTCCGCTTGAGGAGGTAGTCCCAGAGCTTCCCCATAGGATGAACTAGCACTAGAGCAATAACTGGAGTAATGGCGACGCTCGGGTATCTCAATGAGAAAAACAGATTCGTAGCTGAGCCCCCTATTGCAAATAACAGCGACAGAGCCCACATCCGAGGCGTGTTTATAGACAGGGCAATGTTATCGGTGGCCGGCACCGAAGCTCGAACCTCGGGGTACGGAGAGTTGTCGGGGGGATCCTCTGCAGAGGGAACGTATTCATCGTCCATGCCCGACGGGCTTGCAGCACCGGTACTTGCATTGGAAGACTCTGCTTTGTCCTCGGCGATCGCAGAGTTGCAGGCGAAGGATGTTTTGGCATCCAAGCCCATTCCGACTTCACTGGCGGCAGAGGAGGACCTCCGACGCACCCACTCCGAGCTGCGCCGTTGCTGATAGTGTCGCCGTGCATCTGAAAAGTGGCCATGATCATCCCGGACATCGTGGGCGGACTGAATTCTTTTCCCACGGCTCTTCCTCGACACCCTCGGGCGGTGCGCATCCTCCTCGTCTTCGGATTCCACGTCCGAGTCCAGCCTCTCATTCAGCACCGGGACAGTGCCATAGGAACCGGTGCCCAGGGCCGGGGAAGAGCGTATCAGAAGCAGACTGCGAGACATGATGGCATCCCACGCACGGGAGATCAGTCCTCGGCGCCTCTGGACTGGGTGGGAGCGGGGAGGTGTCACCGCACAGAAGGCAACGGAATCGTGGGTTCGCGGAAGCTGGAGAGCAGTGCCCGGCTCAGTTTGGGGCTCCAATTCAGCTGGTGCAGCAGCATCTTGCTGCGCATGAGAAGGAGACGAGGACGAGGGAAATGTAGAGAGCTCGAGCGCAGGGGTGGTGGCGGTGGTAGACCGGAGGTGGGAAGTAGTTGTATTTGGAGCCTGACCCGACCCAGGGAGCATGGCATTGTTAGGTCCAAGTCATGGCTAGGCCGCAGTAGCAGCAACAGGAAAGAAAAGAAAAGTGGCCACGACACAGCCAGCGACACGACACAAGACACGACGTGGGAGGACTTCGCAGGTACCCAGTACAGGTTGCGCCGTTGGCTACACCGGGACAAAGTGGGCTGCAAGTGGTGCGATGGAACAACTAGTGAGGGCAGACTGGGCGGGATTCGGCGGGCGAGCTAAGCTACAAGTAGGTACAAGTACATAGCTATTAGACCATCACATCAGATAAGATTAGGGAAGAGCCCGACTCCCCTCTGCATTGTCCGGGCGCTTAGGGGGCCCAGAGGGGGGCCGAGGGCGCCCCCAAGTCACCCCCAAGTCACCCCCAACCGATTCTTGCCGTATGGGCACAGGTGCTGTAGCCCCTGCACAAGGCTGGTGGGCTTTCTATCACAGCCTCACCAATAGCACATTTCTCTCCATCCACGCCAGACCTTGAGAAAGTCGGGTGAGTTTTACTGAAGACCAGCCATGGCAATCTGGCGCCTGACCCCCTTCTGTGCACCGATTGCTCACTATTAGATCCGGTCAGAATGACGTCCCCGTTGGAGCCGTGGACCTTGGCTTGACATGAGACCGACATCGGCCTCTCTTCGCACGAGCATCTGCTTCACTTTTCCTCCCGTCCACATATAGACCATGCCTTTATCATATTCCTTGGTCTCCAACCATGCTCGTCAACCCTTGACCGGGGTGTCTGTGCATTGGATCCATCACAGCTCTACCAAGTCTTGCTCTCCTTGCGTCCCGCCTCAAAACCCTCCAACATCAGCCCCGGCCCGAGTCAACATGTCATACACCCGACTTGGCAGCTTGTATTTCACCAGCCCAGCAAAAACCATCAGATCCTTGGCCATGTTACTGAGTTGCTCTTTCATTTCATCCGCATCGCCACCATATCCTGCCTCCCACCTGCCATGCCGTATGATATTACCTCGTTCGCCCCCAATTGCCCGCACCGCCCACACAACACTGACTCCAGCACAACGGGCAAGGATTTGCGGAAGGGCGCTAAAGGCTGTTGCTGCCGCCCGGATGGTGGGAATAGATCCATTCGCCCGCAACGGCAGCAAGCCCAGGTCGTGAAGTTCCTCCAATGCTGTCATATATCGAGGCGGTTTGGCTTCGAGATGTTCTCGCACAGAAAGCAGTCGGATGAGGGCCCCACAAATCTCTCGGTTCGCGCTTGAAATTCGGTTGAAGTAGGCGGCGTTCTCATTGTACAAAGATATCATGTTCTTCCCCAATTCGAACGGAGAAGAGGTCGATTGTGTCAGTGACAATGACGACTGAGCTCCTCCCTGAGTGCTGCTTGACGGCTCACTCGGGCCATTGGACTTGCGAGGCTTCAGAGGTTGCAGCTGCATCGGTGCCTCCCCCAGGTCCAGCGTCACAGCATCAGCCAGTGCTCGGTTCAGCACGCTAATGACGTTGTCGTAGTCCTCACACAGATGATAGAGCAAGACGGCATCCGCAATTTGCCCCCGCTGATCCGCAATCGCCGCTGATTGGCGGGTGATGGATCTCAGAAATTCTTCTCGTGTATCGAGGTGGATCAACCTGGCCCGCAACTCAATGGCTCCAGGTATCCGAGTCCCGTCGCTACGAATGTCGCCCAGCAATTTGGCAAACTCTCGAGTTTCGAGGCATAGTTCTCGTAAGCACTCGTGACAAGCATTGATGTGGACCAGACCGAGGCTGGCAGGTTGCAGGTCCGAGTTGAGGCAGAGCATCGAAAGGTAATCCACGGCTGGGACAGGCAGTGCCGTCCTAAAAGTTCCCGTATGATATGCCACGAGCGGCACAAAGTTGATCATAGGCTGCTGCGTTGTCGAAAATGTCACTGTGTCATGGATCAGCGCCGACCAGCAAGATTGAAAGAGACGTTTGTACTTACAGAGCTCGTTGCCTGCCACCGAAAAGTCCGACACTCTCAACAACCCGTAATATGACAGGGCAATGGCGAAATGCACTGCACTCAGAGGATTGAAATTGTGCAGATAGTCTACGGCATGTTCAAACATCCCCGCGAGAACTTGCATCAAGAAAAAGGTTCCGTAGGCATTCGAACCTTCGACTTGATTCTTTTGGAAGTGTTTCTGCCCAATTTCCGAGATCGTCTCACAGATCTGTTCGAGCCCAAAGATCTCACCTGATATCTCCTCGTACATTTCTGGCTCTCGCGCAAGGCTGAATTGGAGCCATAGCCAGTCCTCAACCCCCTGTCCTACTGCGTCCAGATGTCTTGAACTCAAATCGCATCTTCCGATCACTTTGTAGCACGCGATCCTGTAGGGATCCACCGTGTTCTTTGGGCCAACCTTGGTACGATTTTGATATTCGTTGTCGATCATGTCTTGCAGTTTACGGCCCAACCGTCGATCTGGATGATTCGCATATGCTGTCAAGTATGAGACAAACCGCCGCTCGACAGACTGAAAAGCAAGGTCGTTGGTCACATAATCTGCCGCTTCCTTGACAAAACCGCATCTTAGTAGGTAAAAGATGAGAACCCAGCAGTAATCACCGTTCTCGCCGCCCAGTTGTTGAAGCTCTGACCCATCCGGTGCTAGGTCTCGTCGGGCAGCCCGCAGTCGGATGTAGGCCCGCACAATATTGATGACACTTGGCTGTCCTCCCAACGCTGCTTCTCTAGCGTTTTTATCAATCAAAGATCGGAGCTCTCGCCAGAATGCCTTTTCCAAGTAGACCCGAGAGCCCTCGACCATCTGTTTCTTCAGTTTCAGGGTAGCGGGGCCAGAAACCGTTTCGTCCAAATACGCCTGGGCATATTGTCGTTCCTTGACTGTTGACTGGCCTTCTTTGGTAATTTCCCGCAAGGCTTGGTACGCGTCCACTATTTGTCGAGGGCTATCGGCCTTGTTCTGCTCCTCTGTATCGGCAAAGCTCTGGAGAAGCGCATAGGGTTCCTCTCGCAGCCTAGCTTGGTTGAGGTCCTCCACTTTGCCAATGAATGACTTCTCCTTGGCCCTGAGCTCACGCTGAACTTGTGAGCTCGAACGCGGCGGCCCTGATGGCACTGGAGCAGCACCTTCACTCTTGAAGAAGGACGTCGTACCAGCACCAGAACCTGGGGTGCCAATGATTGATTTTTCCATGGCTGACCGACCAAACACACTTCTGGCAGGCCGTGATGTCTCGGAAATCCCTTCCTTACCTCGTCCGGTAGGTTTACCGAAGCCGCCTGGGGTCGATCTCCCAGCCTCTGCCCCTGTTCCGTCTTCCGGGGATACCAAACCCAGGTGTTCCATGATCCGAACCTTCTGTTCTTCAAGATCGACACCCAAGCTTTCTTCAATAAAGCTGTCGACTTCTCGGTAGACACGTTCCATGCTCTCCTTTAGCACTGCCTCTCGGCCCTTGACTCTCAAGTCTCTCAGGTAGGCACTGGACTCATCGGCGAAGGTTTGTGCCGCAATTCGCGACATTGGGGTGGACTCATCGGGACCCAATGCTTGGAAATCCTTGTAAGCTTGACCCGGAGCAACACCGGAACCAGCCAGCAGATAATGGGCACGGCTGTCCGGCAGAGGCTCGGCCTGCCTTGCGCCACGTTGTCGAATCTCTTGTGCGCGTCTCGCCAGATCTCCCAGGTCCATACTAAGGCTGGGCAGTTGAGTTTGACGGCCAGTACCCTCGGCCCATAACCTCGGCTTCTTCTTTTGACGTTCGAGCAGACTGCTGAAATATGCGGCATCTCGATTGTTTTGCGGAGGGGCTGCTGCTGGTTGAGTCGCCTGCGGCGCAGTTGTGCTTGCTGCGGTGGCACCACTCAATAGTGAGGGAGTGCTCGCTTGTTGTTGCGTGGTCGGAGCGCCGAAGAGGGTAGTTGTTGCTGCGGGTTTTTGAGCAGCGGATGACATTGTTCCAAAGAGACTAGTCGACGGACCTGAGGTGGTTGTCGTGGTTCCGAAGGAGAAAGGGGCAGAAGTCTTTGCAGGACCACCACCTAGACTGAAGAGGCCACCAGATGGAGCAGCACTTGAGGTAGCAGCAGTGGTATTGAGGCTCGGGAAGGAGAAGGGTTGAGACGATTGCGAGGTAGAAGGGTCAAAGATAGACTTGCGTTTTCCCTGCGCATCAGTGGTTGGGTTCAGATTGGCAGCACCAAAGGGATTGCTGGAACCCGAGGTCCCTTGCCCAGAAGGCGTTTGCCCAAAAAGCGACATGCTGGCTGGAGACTGAGAGTTACCAGTGCGAACAATTGAATCGGGAATGCTGAAAGTCGCGTCTACAAATTTAGACCGCGTTCAATGAATCGCAGGTCGCAGCCGCAGCCGCAACTGGGAGCTGGGTGGCCTTGGCAAAGTCTCGCTGCTTTAACACTGGCTGCATTAGGCACCACTATGAAGGGCGTGGAAAAAAGCACATCATCAATTTGAGAAACAGACCTTGCCAACCGCAGCCTACCCAAAACAAAACGATTGAAGGTTCTACCAATTACAAATTACATTCCTCTGCCTGGGCCAGAAACCAAAAGTCAGGTTCCCACATCCTCCGTGGGGCTGATGGCGAACTAAAATACAAGTCTAAAGTTCTGATGAGGCCCCGATTTCGCGACCGGAGCTAGGTAGGACAGAGGACAAGTTTCTGCAAAATCCCACCCGAACTGTGCATCTGAAAACGAGTCATAAGGCGATGGCGATGGCACAAGGAAGTTCTGGCCTTCCAAGCCGCCGTCATGGCCCCAGAATTCGTACTTGAACGGATCCTCTGTGCCTTGGGGCTCGACACCCCCGAAAGGTTGATCTGGCGGGGGCTTATCAGGAGTCTCAACGTCAGTCAACTTGTCTGGACCTGTCGACGGGTCCTGGTAGTCGCCCCATTCGATCTGAGGCTGTGTCTGACAGTCCTCGGCACTGGCAGGGGTGGTTGTGGAGGAGCTGGCGGGTGAGATGGTTGACTGTGAGTATCTCGCGCCGTGCTCGTTGTCAGCCTCGGTAAGCTCGAGAGGCGTCAGTCCAAGATGCTGCAGAATGTCGTTCACACTTAAGTCGTCTTTCGCTGATTGAGTGGCTGGGTCATCCAATGCCCCACCCGTCCTCAGCCGGTGATGAAGTATTTGGATGGCCTCAATGAGGGTGGCTTGCTGTCGCCCTAGCATTTCGGCATAGCTTCAAACCGATCAGTTCTGGGGTCGATCAAGAAGCGCAATCATGTCGACTTACGCCAATACTGTATATGGCCGAGAGTTTCTCCGCACATGGGTGTATGTGCACGACGTCCCCCGTCGAGTGCAACTTTTGCACGGAGTATCTCCATCGCACTTTGGTTGCAATCGCTGGTCAGAGCTTTCCACGAGCAAAGACGAATATTGAACGAACCTTGGCCTTTTTGATCCTACAGAGATCGCAAGCGCGAATGGTGCGCGGGTTCTTCTTCTTCCTTTTGGCATAGGAGAAGTCACCTGCGGCCCCAAACCCAGCATTGCACCGCTCAGCAGGAGGAGCGGGTGCAAGTGAGATGGAGTATTGGCTTCCCCGGGGCATGATGGACGGGGGAGTGTTTGTATCGTTCATGGCTCCTGTTGATGGTTTCACTAAAATGGATGATACTCTTTTGGACAACGCTGAGGACGACCATAAATGCAGAGGTTGATCGCCCAAGTGCCCAAGACTCCGTGTTACGACTTTTTAAGGATTTGATAAGATGCGGATGCCGGAGTCTGGTCGTTGTTGATAAAGTTATCCTTTTCCATCGTCTGAAAGTAACGTACCGCTTCGAGCCAATGTGCCATTGTAGAATCCGTGAGGCGGTCCCGCATCGGACGGCCATTAAGCAATCATGAGATGATTTTCGGTCTCAAGGCTCAAAGCCGGAAAAAACCCGCGCCGCGAGTCATTCCCCCCATGCCGCTTCCCATGCCGCTCACCTTTTGTACCCAGCAGGAAAACATCCCTCACCTGATGGCAATACTATTTCCCACCTGCGTCTTCTGGTGCCATGCCTTCAGAGCATTTGCTCGAAAGAACGTGGGCGAGTGATCCTCACGTTCTGCATTCAAGCGAGTGCAATATGTCAACAGTCTCCACCTATTGGACCTTCAAGAAATTTCCATTGCGGTTCTATTTGCAAGGAAGCGACGGTCGCACCATTGTCATCTCATCGCTATGGTGTGATAAGACCGTCACTGGCCATGTGGCTTGCTATCTTTTCTCTAGCAGCATATCGTCGACGTGATGCGACGAGAGTTATATAAACAATGCGAGAAGTCTGTATCCAGTTATTGCACTCAATCCACCAACAGCTCGAATCGACAGCAGAATCCCCTGTCTCGTCAAAGAATCAAGCTATTTCACACACGCTTCCGCGACAACACCTTTTGAGTGTTAAATGGCAATGAAGATGTTCGAGAAGATGACGAAACCCAGTGACACCGTCGTTCGGAACGTCTCCAGATTTCTTTATCAGGCTGAAGCCTTGTTTGGCGGTGTAAGTAACCTTGAGGGTTCGACAGTGTTTGGCGCTTTTGTACAAGTAGAATTTCCAGTCCCTTGACCAATCTCCCGCCCCGGGAGCGTTGGTCATGACTTGGACTGGACCGACAAGAACATACGCTAACGCATTTGATTCCTCCAGATCATCCTTGGTATCGTCAGCTGGTACCTCTCCCACTGGCAAGACACCGAAAAGTATCCTGGCGCACGTCTGTGCTTCACTGAAATCTTTGCTGGCTTTGCCATCATCTACGGAAGCATCCTGATTTGGACCTACAACTGGTTCCCCTATCTCTTTGCGGTGATCAACTTCATCTTCAGCCTGGCATTCTTCTCTGCCTTTGGCGCTCTGATTGAATGGGACTGTAACGAAAACTGGGTCGGATGGAAAGAAAACATTGGCGGCTCATACAAGGCCTGTTGGAAGGCCACCGAGGCTTTCACCTTCATCGCCGCCTTCTTCTTCCTAGTCAGCACCGTCTTTGCCTGTATGACCACATCCGCCACGACCGAGCACCACATGCCCATGTATCACAGGAAAGCCAGCGGAACCAGCAGCACCCCTGAAACCCAAGTTTAAGCCGTGTCAAGACCGTCGACCATGACCAAAGTGAATACACTCCCTCTTTCAACCAACACTTTTCATTGTCGCCGATACCGAAAGCACTCACTGTAACAACACTTTCCTTTGTGTGGTCTTTTTCCTTGCGCTTAATGGAGAGTCTCTGATGGCGTGTTATCACTCGCCAGGCACGCTCTCGGAGAAGGTGGGCCAATCCAGGGCGGGGAGGGAAGGGGGACTGGCCGAGGGAGCTGATGTGTAGAGAAGCTCTTGCGTACGAGTTATAAAGCGAGTTTTAACGGCAGTGTCAGCGCGCGCGTGCTATTAAGAAATGATACCCCCTGGAGCAGTTCTCATATCAGCAAGTACTTCCATAGCCTCTGGACGAGATGCTTACATCTGAAAAGAATAATCATAATATTATGTGCTCAAAACACTTGTTCTCTCAGACAAACAAATAAGCTCAACTGCAAGGCTGCAGATTACATGTAAAGTCTCAATGGAGCCAAATTTCAACCAGCAATGGATTACTTCTTCGGGTTTTCTTTCCACTCTATCCCAATAATTTTTTTTATGGAGGGGCACAACTATAGACACATGTGACGTCATTTACCTGTAACTCCACGCTCACTACCGAGTCCTACTGTACGGAGAATATACAAGTACTTGGGCCACGACATACGACGGACCGGTCTAGCGCAATCTTCGCACCCCCATCTAACGTGATAATGTATTTCCGACTCCTAAGCCAAAATCTCATTCGTGAGATGTTGGTGTGACTATGTGAGGAACTTTGAGGACCCTGCAGCCAGAGTGGAGCTCGGCAACGCGGCCTGTGACCCTGAAAGTCAAGGGCTGAATGCGGAAGAGCCGCTGAGATTTCGTGACCAGGAAAAGTTGAGTTGATCTGGAGATTACGGCCCCCAAAATATCACGCAAAATCTCAATTTGAATGCCAGGTCACCCAGGTAGTTATGTAATTGTGTCAGCCCTACGCTATCGATATCCCCCCCAATACCCCCAGACTGGCCGAGAATATGGCCGAGAATATGCGGTGGCTCAGACCCAACGAGTCCCCAGGCCACACAACAATGTGGCCGTTTTGCACATAATCGCGCAGTCCCCTCAGTCCAAAGACAGTTAACTCTACCCGAGAATGACCCAAGTCCAAAATCACCCATTACGCTCCCTGACCCAGGGGTGGCATAGTGTCAGCTGACAACTACGTACCCTACCAAGTATGTTGAGGCCCAGAAAAATATAAGAGAATGTTGGCTCGAGACCAAGTCATCGGATCTCGGAATCGGAGGACATGGACGGAGCCAAGCAACGTGGGCTGAGGAGGTGCAGAAAAATCTTTCGATGGTAAAAGTCAGTGACCCCTCAGCGACAGGGGGAGATGTCCGCCCAAAGTACTGGCATGAGGTTGCGTGACATTCTTCGCGGTTCGCATTACTTCGGGGATCAATCGCAGTTCGAACCAGTCTTGTCCTTGCCTCGCTGGCTGCCTGGAGAAATACTCCGACAGGCCGTTGCTGTTTCATGTGGCTCGGAATTGCCTAGAAACACACTCGAATCATCTCTCGTATACTCATGAGTTTGTCATACGACAGCTTCCAACCACTTACAATTGAGGATTCCGGAGCACACGAAATACTTCAATGACACCGGTCTCTCCTCGGATAGTTGCGACCAGGGAGTCAAAAAATCCAATTCAAGGACTACAAACTACTTCAAACCATTTTACCTGTATTAAAGCGGTATCTCCCCGGCGAGATCAAAGACAAGAGCAACCAGCACCTATCCTTGCTATCAATATCATTCACATCTTGCAGAGATGGCCCTAGTCATGGACGAGACGGCCTTCAAGCTCCTCTGGCTGGCCCAGTGGAAGCTCCAACAGGAGTCGGAGCACATGGAGCCAAAGCTTACCAAGATGATTGGCCACCTTTCCGTGTATCAGAAAGCGGCCCAGTATATGGAAGAACATGACGTGAGCAACCTCACTATTTGGGCTCCCCCGCAAGATGTTGACCATGGCCAGGTGGAGGATACCATATTCGGCAAAGAGGATCAAACCGACGTCCTAGATGAATTCTCGGAGCTTTTGACGCACGATTCAGCTGAACCCTGTCAACAACCAGAAGAGTCATCGAGGATCACAAGCTCAGTGCTCGTCACTGAGGTTGAAGTTGACGCCGAAGGCGAAAGAAATCCTTTCTCCGACGACGAAGAGGTCTCCAGTCGAGGAGAGGATGATATGGACTGGAGCAGCGACGAAGAAACAGAGTTTGGCAGTGTGTCGAGCTTCGACGAGGAAAATGATGCCGACAGTGGGGACATTGCTAATCATATCGCCCTAGAAGAGAAAAAGGGTGATGTGGATATGGACCCTATCTGGAGGCTCAAAGACCGCGAGACGGAGCTGCCTCCTGATTTCGATGGCTGGTCGCGATATTTTCCCCCGCTGGCACGGCCTGGCACTCCTTCACCCGCGGTAATCGATGGTATTACCGTCGTCGACGCTTCGTGACCGCCCGCCGATCCCGCAGAGCGGGTAAATCCTTCAAAGCATGGCACCGTCGAGTTGCGCATGAACTGAGTTGCCAGTCAGTCCTATCACTTACAACGACTGGTAGAAGCCAGGTTCTCACGACACTTCATTGCCTTGACCCAGGCCACCACTGAGCCAATGGGCCTTGAAGTACTGTTGTACGTGTGTGCTGCCACGGTCTACCTGAAGGGGGCAGATATGCCCAGGCTCGGTAACCAGGCGCAGCCCTGATCAATGACGGAATACTCGTTGGGAAATGGGAGGGCCTCGAGGGATGGGAAAGAGAAGGATGGGGGAAAAGAAATCAGACTGCGTCAAGTGCAAGTGCCACAGTCTTATCCGACAACAAGTCGAGCCGTGGCCGACGTGTATTCGAGTCCTTCTGAGGATGTCAGAGACGCGACCAGGGATCCCCTCGCCAGGTCTTGCAAAAAAGAAAAAAGGTACATGTACCTAGGGATGTAAATTAGGAGCCTGTACCGTCTCACGAAGACAAGGAGAGAAAACACTTCAGCCTCTTCTTCAATCACTGAGACGCGGGGTCACATGAAATTTTATCGTACTCAACTCAGAATACCGACCTCCTATTTGGGCGACACATTCGTCAACACAAGAAAGCTAGTAGTACTCCGTGTTTTATACCCAGTCCCCAGGTGAGAAATAGGGGCTGACTCAAAGCCATTCAAGATGCGAAGGCTTCCCCAAAACCCTTGACGCGACGCGACGCGACTTGGTGCTGCTCGCGGATATGACACTGCTTCGCGTGAACCACCCCGCCACAAGGTCCCAGGTCTCCTAATGTCGTTGGATCACCAGCGTCATCATCGTCCCTCCCCAAGACATTGTAAAGTTACCGAAGAAGGATTTTCTTCATTATTACATACATATTTGATTCTTCTCAGTATCTGGAAAATTTTCTGCAAAATTTTCGAAGGGTCCTGGCGCTGGCCCTTTTCCAATGCGCCCGCCTTGACCACCAGGTCACCCAGATGCATCATCAATGATTTCATCATCATCGTCGTGTGCATCATAATTCAATCCTCCCTGCCTGCCATGCCTGTTTGTCTGGCCTGCACGTATACCAGATAAGGCTCAAAAGCCCAAAACCTTCCTCCCAAACATGATGAAAGAAGCAAGAAAAATTACGTACTGCAGACACTGCCAGAGCCGAAAAAGTCGAAAACCCCGGACAAAGTGGTTTTGTTTGCCGGGGGGGTACAGGACGACTTTGCCTCAATATACCCCGGCCAGTACATTGAAGATCAGAATTTTTTTTCCTCCCATGCCAAAGGTCGTTACACAGACACATAGACACACACAAACTCAGTCGCGCAGAGTGACGACTGAAGAAAAAAAGAGGAGATCGAGGAGAAGGTTGATTGATGATGAGGCGGAGGCAGAACACATTCTCACGACAAAGAACTTAATTAGAGCACAATGTCATTGCTTTTGGACGTCGAGTTGCACCATATCCTTGAGAAGCGAGGAGCAGTCGTCGTAGTTGACGAGCTTTTGGAAGATACCGACTTGGTCCTGCAAGCGCTTGATCTCATCATCCAGGTGCCGAATCTCAACTTCCGACTGGTGGATGTAGTTGATCGCCCTAGACATGATGTCGGACTTGCGGACCCTGCCTGAGAGCGTTGGGCTTGTAGGTGAGGTATTGAATTGAGAGGCGGGCGAAGTTGGACTGGTCTCAGCGGCCAGAAGCACGCGATGGAGCTGCATCATTTTGCCGTTGAGATTGTCACGGTAACGCCTCTCAATCACGGAATGGGCGAACTTTGCTTTGAGAATGGCTGATTCATCCTCACTTGACGAGTTAGACTGGTTGCGCTTCTTCCGGGGTCTTCCCTTTTTTGGCTGAGACGATCCTGAAATACGCGGGGTAGTGCGATTGCGGGAAAGGCACTTCTTGGAGCTGTACGTCTCGGTGTCTGCCAGGCTGGGTGACGACAGGGGTGAGATGTCACTGCCATCATCCTTGGCACCGAGGGCACAGAAGTCTGCTTCGGGGGATTGGTAGTCCATGGCGAACTCAGAGTTATCCAACTGCAGTTGAGCTGGCCCGACAGTCTGCACCGCCGGACCAGCAGGCTCAAATGGTTCCAGGCATGGGCTGAGATAGGGAGCATTCAGATACGGCTGCATGTCGTAGCTTCTGCTCGGTTGCATCTGTTGAGTCTCTAGAGGCAGAGACCATGTGTTGAGGTCCTTTGCGACTAAGTCGTGGTCGTCCCCGTCAGACTGGAAGTTGGTAAAGTACGTTCCATCCTGAAATTGCTGTGACCCCTGGTCAAGGAAAAAGGGCTCTTGATAGTATGCCATGATGGGTTGGGGGTTGCTGGTGCTGGACTTTGGTCAACAGAACGAGGTACAGCTGTTTTTGATAAGGGAACACTGAAGCACCGGCATTTTCTTCCAGAGCGAGTCTGATGCTCTTGATAAAGGTTTTGACCGTGTCAGTGTACATGCCGACCATCTCTGATCGCACAGGTTCTGGGCCCTGAGGACCCCGGGGGCCCCCTTGTCAAGGGACCTAGCGAACACGATTGGATAGGCTCTGCGAGGAAGATGGTTTCTAAGGGCCAATGTGTAGGGCACATGGGTCGGAAGTTTGTCGCAGCAGACCACCAATCAGTCCACCAAAGATGGCCCGAGGGGTGCGAAGGACCAACACCTTACAAAACTGGGTCTCGACATTGTTGTTCGGCTGGACATCTCCGTTAGCAGCTGCGCAGCAGCTCCAGCAGGGCCAGCGATCTGCACTAAGTGCGCAAAAACCTACCAGTAGGCATATCCGCGTTTTTACCAAAACCTGATATTTTACAGGTATTCTACTAGCTTTTCCTAGGTAATAAACAGGGTATATGTGTCACTTATGAACACCTTGTAAATGACTTCGGGTCTTCTCAACAACTTTCTCGATATCTTATGTTATTGTTGTGCTATTTGGATATAAATCAAACCAACTTTACGCGCTCGTATAAGAGCTTTGAGTTTATATGGCGCGACTAAGTCTCTCGACTTTATCACCAAATATCCCGATTACGGTGTAGATTTTCAAAAAGATTCCACTAGGCATTAGAAGAATATGTAAATACTTACAGAATACAAGAATTTCATTTAGCAGTTGACACCCAAGTTACTGAGAAAAGTTGTGATGTAAGTGGTCACTTTGGTGTAAGTTGACGTGCCATGCCTAGACTTTTGCGCACTCCCTCTACTTCCTGCGTCTTGCGTTCCCCAATTATGTTCGAGGCACGGGCGAAAGGGCTTGCGAAGCCCTAGGCTCTTAGGCTAGTGAGGCTCTTGGCTCTTGTTGGCTCTTGGTACCGGTCGAGAACCGGAGCTGACCTACCACGCCCGAGTCTCACGCTCACATGCTCTGCGCATCTGCTCCCTGGGCCCTAGTCAGCTTCGCACAAACTTCGCAACAGCTCGGACGTCTCTCGCAGACGATCGGATCTGGCCATCCGTGAGTCCCACTCGGGGAACGACGTCACCGTCCACCTTCTTGCAGGCTCTCTCGCAAGTCCGAGGAGTTGTTCTCACTGTCGTCGGCAGAGCAAGTCGGTGGCAGCAAATCTCACCATACCCTCACGCGAGAGCAGGTATTTGCCCGCACCGGAGAACGTCGGCTTTTCGCGGTTGAGTTCACGTGAAATTGACTTTTCAATTTTTTTCTCTGTCTCCGGGGCCTGTAGCACTTCCCACCGATGTTTTTGATTTTGGCCTTTTCGTCACATTCTTCAGGAGGGGATAATATTCACGCGACACCAAGTGCGAATTACCGGATTAGGTAATTTCCACTTGGCACAGAATTATTATGAAAGCTCGAACTTTTCCAAGGCCCATTGCGGAGTATTAGCTTCCGAGGAAAGATCTGGGGCTTTACGCCAAGCGCGAATCGGCGGCAAGCGTGGAGAGGTCGGTGGTCTGATCGACAGTTACCTCGTCCCTAATACCTCATTACCAGATGGCTTAAAAAACTTGTCCACCGCGTACGCGGTGAGGGCGCTGCGAAAGATTGCCCCAGCCCTTGCATCGAGGGAATGGACCACATACCCACGCCGGAGCACCCTTTCCGACCCATCCATGTGCCTTGGTTGGGCGGAAGCCAGAAATTGAAAGTTAATTACGAGTATGATTCCAAGGGATTTCTCGATTTCCCTTCGCGGCATGGCTGGAGTACGCAGAGTCTCCAGGACGCCAATTTCGAGGGCAAGAACGCTGCGCAAACAGCTGCCTTCCTTCAGGAATGGCTCTACTTTGGATTAATCAGTTCCGTATTCCAGATTTGCGGTATCTCTTTCAACAGGCACGATTTCATACGACGGACGTCGGGGCTCGTAAGTCCAATGCATTGAAGTTTGTCATGTCACAATGACACACGCACAGTCTCTAACAAATGCAACAGGGGAAGAAGAAGTACAGAGCCTTCGTTACCACGAGAACGTTGGGCAAGAAGTTGCAACAATGGTACGACAAAGAAAAGTATGGCCCATCGTCTACAAAGTCGGAGCACGAACAAGACATCAGGTACAACTTCACATTTGCCTCGGGAGTGTTAGAGGCGTTCAATCGCAAACTACGATCCGCCGGCGACAATGTTGAAGAAGCGACATATCTGCGCAACTGTCTACCCGGAGAGGCCGAACTCTCAGTTGTCGTTTTACTGGCCACGATCCAGTACTTTCACATGGTCATATATGACCCTCCAAGTAGACTGGTGGTCCCTACCTGCCCGTGGCTCTCGTCGCTGATGGTGAGCGAAGGCTGGTGTGCGGGGCAAGTAACCAAATTGTGGAGGCGCCATAACAATGTCTTGACCATGTATTACTTCAAGATGCTGGGTCCGCCGACGGTGAAGAAAGACCATTCCCGTTGCTCAGCAAGACGGTGCGCAGCCAATGATGTCCTAGAAGACATATATGTCACGGCGCATTGTCCCGTAGAGCCATCTTTTATGCACTTCCAAGTCCCGAAGATGATTACGAAACGTATGAATTGCAGATGTGGTGGCCACATGGGCCCGCCGAGCGATAAACTTGTTGCCATAATAAAGGATGGGAAGATTCCGATCATCTCGGTCCGGTGTCCAACTACCACTCAGAACGGGAAATGGGATGATTCCTTAGACCTTAGGGTCATCGCGTATACCGGAGATACTCCATACGTCGCGATATCCCACGTGTAAGTCTGTTGATCCCGCAGAACTTCAACATGCAAAGGCTGACGGCTTCAAGCTGGTCTGACGGATTGGGAAATCCCAGAGCAAATACCCTCCCGATTTGTCAGTTGAAGGCGCTTAGGACGCAGCTACAATACATGATACTCACGAACCCAGAGTACTTTGACGATATCTTTCCCGAAGGCTTGCATATCCACAAAACGGCCCGTCTAGAGCGACTTCATTTCTGGATCGACACTCTTTGCGTCCCCGTCAACAATCTCGAAATGAGAAAGAAAGCTATTCTGGACATGCGCAATGTCTACGAAGCGGCATCCGCTGTCTTGGTTAAAGATGCCGAATTGAATGCGCAGAGCCGGTACTGCCCTCTCGAAGAAGTCATGGCCCGCGTCTGCGTGTCTCCCTGGTGTGGACGACTGTGGACTCTGCAAGAAGGAACCTTGAACGACAGGGTCTTCGTACAGATGTCTCACAAAGAGGTTGTCATGCTTGATGACCTAAACGAGCCGACGCGCTCGCTTGTTCTGCTCTCAGATGAGTTACTCGATGCGGAGTCGGCTGATCTGATCGAGCCCATTTCCGGGTCTCTAAATGGCGACCATAACGGGGGACCGGGGCACATGGACTTTGCGGCAAAGTTTGCAGCTTGTCCGTCGGCTATTCTGTCAATGAACGTCCTCCCCGGCAGCATCGGATCTAATCCCATTTCGCGGCAAACAAAGGCAGAATTGTTTTTGCAAATCTTGACTGAGGTACAATGCAGGGAAACCAGCAAAGCCTCCGACGAAGCAATTTGCATCACGACCTTGTTGGACGCAGGAGTTGAAGACGTGCTTAGGGAAAGCACTCGTGACAGACGGTGGACCGTCTTCTTATCAGTTGTCGAGGATATTATTTCAGCGCGAATTATCTTTGCCAGTTTACCTAGGATGACCCTAGAGGGATACAACTGGGCGCCGCGGACATTTTTGAGCTGCGCCGCCGGGCCGGAGCTCGTAAGAGTGGTCAATGTCCATGGCTTTGACCCAGGAAATCAGGAGCTCCAACAAGACTCGGACATTGAAGAGCCAAATCACGCGCGACAAGTTTCCAGACCGGTCCGCATCGGCGAACGCGGGCTGATGGTCGCCTTCATGGGGCTCACATTTCAGCCACTCGCGAATCCTCTATCGCCGGAGTTTTGTTTCACAGAGGACGATGGCAACGTTACTTATTGGTGCGTTACGGAATATTCTCCAGTTCATTTTGAAGCATACTTTGAGGGGACTGCTTTTCTGCGCGAGGAGTCCTGGGACATGGCCAAACCGGGGGCGCCTTCACGGCTGTCAGTCGTCCTTGAGAATCACTTTTCGGACCCAACTGCACCGGTCCGGGGAGCGCTGTTGACGAACTGTCGCGAAGAGGCCAATGTGGTGTACGGAAGGTATCTGTGTCTTGTTCTTGTTATGCGGACCACAAAAAGCTACCAGCCGCCGGCGTTTGAATTGGCCAAGGAGAAAATGGTACAAAACACGGACCACGCCCAGTGGGAATTGGCCGTGGATGCGAAATTTGGAGGGCAACAAGAGTGGTGCATTGCGTAGTTTTGTAAGACTTGCTGGTCGGGCGAGTCCCAATCGACGATAGAGCAATATCATACGAGTAATGGTACGCTAGTCTGACTTGTATTCTTGCAAAACGGCAATACGAGTTATGAGGTTTCTACCAGGTACCTATTCTGAGCACACGCTATTACGTACGGAGATATGTACTTGTACGGAGGCAAGGCTGTGGGTGTTCAAGGGTGAACTGCTTGTTAGGGCAGCGAGTGATCTTGGAGCCTCCTTGGCGTTGAGGTCATGGCGGTCGGCGAGTCGGGTGCGCCTCGAAGTCTCCTGAGGGTAAGGAACCGTGGAAGTTTTGAAGCAAGAAAAACTTGATTGTTTGTCTTCCCATCTGCATTCAAGCTACGTATCAGCGGGAGTCTATGACTGCCTTCGCTATCATAATCAACATCATAGCAATCTCCTAGCTTTGCTCGACTTCCTTGTAACTAACTAATCAGAAAAGTCTGAACGACGGAGCCACACAAGTCACGACCCCCATTTCGACGTCCATCCATACTTCTCCTTCACTGCGTGCACCGTCCACGCACTATGCCCGTTTTCCAATCGAAGCCGTTTCGCAGCGGCGCGGCGGCCAAAGACCTCCCCGGGCGCATAACGGCATGGTACACGCGCAAGCAGGAACACAACCCGTTTCTGTACTTCGGGCTGCCGTTTATGGGGCTCATCGTCGCGGCGTCCTTCCTCCTTACGCCGGCCACGGCGCTGCGGTACGAGAAACACGACCGCAAGAACAGACAGGTCTCGGACCACGAGCGGATGGAGTTAGGCTTGAAGGGCGGGCCGGCGGGCGATGGCGGCCTGACGTACAATCCGCGACGACGCAAGATCCTCAAGGGAGAGCTCAACGAGCGAGAGGAATACTATAGGCTCATGGCTAAAGATCTGGATAACTGGGACCAGAAACGCGTCGAACGCTGGAAGGGTGAGCCGGACGGAAGACTGCGATAGGGGCATCGTTGAAGAGACACAAGTGCTCAAATTTAATTTTTATTTTGGGTGCTCTCTAACTGTGGGGGACGCGGCACAAGAATCTCTATCCGTTTCACCCGAGCCTACGTCGTGACAATTGTTGTGAAGCACAGCACGATTGCTCCGAGATCTCGACAGTCCCAAAGCCGAAAGAGTACAATGTCTTAGCAGCTGAGGTATGACGCTCAGGAGCAGCCGACAAGGAGGCAATACGTGATAGAGATACTTGGACGGGGCGAGGCATCCGAAATGGCGGTGAGCACACAACCAGCGCACGGTCGAAGCGTCATGAGATGGCAGTGCATTGTGCGGAAGTACATCCCCGAGAAACTCGCAAGACGCACGGTACGAATGTGTCATGAAACTCCGGTGAAACGAAACGCATCGCGTTTGGGTGATGGACATGCGTGGAAGCTAAGGCGCAGAAAAGACCTTCGTGTGGTTCACGGAGAAGGGAAGTGGCAGTGGGGATGCGTTCAACCAATACCACGGCGGCACTCGACACTTGAGGGAGGGCTCGCTTAGACGCAAGCCGAGGCGGGCGACAAGATTCTGGCCACTTTGGAGACGCACGGGCCGTGGACAGACGGGGAGGGAGATGACGGCATAGATTTACTTTTTGTTTGCGAAGGGCATCATATCGCATTCGGCAGGAGCCGACAGCGAAAGCATTGCAGTGGCTGACGAGCGAAACGGGTCGAGCTGATGACTCTCAATCCAAAAGGACAGCGGTCAGGTTGGAAAAGCGGACTGTCAATATGTGTACTTGCGGGGTCCTTGAGGATTTTATGGGCCGCAGAATGACATGTGAACTTTGGGCAATTGATAGCTCGATAATACTTGTTAGGTCTTGTTCTCTGTTCTTACACACCCGGCCATCTACCGAGCGGGCGGGGATATGCGCCTGAGAAGCACGCCAGATACAGGCTTGTTTTCGTTATCGTTTACGTGCTGAGTATTAGAATATGCCGACTCATCAGGTCTGCATGAGGCACTCCGTACCTGGATAGTGTCGACTCGAGGTCCCGCATTCTAGCGTCGCCTAAAGTCAGCTTTTGAAGTTGGAGGAGCACATAGTTGGTTGAGAGATGGGAAGAGGGGTCATTAACTCTTTGTGGATCATGCCACTTGGTGAGACCCTGAGTCCCAAATATACGGTCAGGGAGAGAGAATTAAGAGGGCAGAAAGATAAGCGAAGGGACGAGTTACCGCCAGGACGTACGAGGTACCTAGTAAGTAGTAGACTTGATAGGGAGGGATCTTGTAAGAGGCTGTTTAATTTATTTCTACAAGGCACCTATCATCTACATACGAACAACTACCACCATGTACCTAGCAGCCATGTAGGTGTGCAGGTTTTTGTCCATGATTGATTTCCAATCACCATTCCTTCTTTTCCCCCTCCAAAACAAGGGTCTCACACGCCCCCAGAACCCCCCTGTCCACAAACGTTGATCCCAAAACTCTCGTCCAATAACCGCGCACTGCCAACGGTAGTGCAAGTCAAAAGCAATGTTCCTTTGAGTTCCAGACCTTTTGTTCCATCATCGATCCCTGTTGCGAGTCAGTGAGAGGAGAGCACAGGGTCTCTCGCCTCCATTCCCTTTCCCTTTCCCTTGTCAAACCCTGCTTTGTTTCCCCAGAAGACTCTTTTCCCTCCTTCTTAGGTATCCGCACCCTCGGAAAGCGTGTTCTGGGTACTCGTACAGCGGTCCTTGAGGCGGGGTTCGGAGGTAAGCATGCGAGGAGTGACAGGTACGGAGGAGTACTGGTATGCGGCTGGGGCCTGGGCTGGGGCGAAAGCTAGTACCTAGGCGCAGCCCGCCCCTGCACCCCTTTTCGGATCCTTTCACGCCCACCGACGTCATTCCTCGTTGCGCCAATTTCATCACCCAAACTCGCCTCTGCCTCGCCTCTGCCTTTGGGCGCCGTTTATGCTTGGACTCGATGCTTGTGTTCCCCCCTACAGATGTTGCTAGGCCCTTTGTAATCTGTACAGGAGCTGCTCCCCCTGACGATTCGGGAGGCTCTTTTACTAACGCGCATCCCCCCCCCTCAATCCTCAGCCCGGCCCATTCTCTCACCTCTAATCTTCGCCTCTCGCCGCTCTCCTCTCGCCAACTTTAAACTTCCGTTGAATCAGTGATTCAATCCCTCAGCTGAGAACAACAATATATTCTATCTCGTTGTTGCCCTAGCGGACAATGTTTCCACATTCCACCTCGCTGTCCGCCTTGTCGCGTGCACAGTCCAGACCACAATGACGTAGATCGTTGGGGGCAGATCTGCTTGGTCGACCTTCTCAGATACACACACACACGCCTCTGACTCCCGCACTCATCCTACCTGCGCCTGACCTTCTAATCCACCAAATCCACACCTTCACCCTCGCATCGCGGCGCTTCATATCCCTATCTCGTCTCCCTCGACCTTTCCTTCTACTCCGGCTTCTTTTCTACCCTGCCTTTCCTCGCCTCCTGTGGAGGCCTTTGATCTCCCGCCGTCGACTCACGGGCACGACCTTGATGACCATCCACCACATCACCCCGACCTCACCCATTGTTCCAGGCCATTTGGCCAACGTCACCATGTCCGCCACTGCGACGGCTTCCCTCAAATCTCCTTCTCATTCTCACTCGCACTCGCACTCGCACTCGCAATCGCAATCGCATTCACATCCTAAATCTCACCCTCATTCCCACGCCCACTCCCACTCTCGCTCCTCCCGCCCCTCGACCACCCCACGCACTCAGCCCGTGGTTGCCTCGGTCGGTCAATCCATGCCGCCTCATCTATCTCCAAATGCTGTCCGATCTCCTCAACAGTCCAAAGAAGGCAAAAGTCCGAGTCCCAGTTACTTTGGTTTCGTCGTGGGCAGCGATGACACCATCCCTCCCGACTCCAACCCGGGTGCACATGCTCGCCAAAATTGGGTTTTCCCCAACTCGGCCGTACCGAACAATGTCTCAACGCCCCGTCATATCCCGCTCGAGTCCAACCCAGAGTTTGAGGCGTTTAGGAGACAGTCGGAACATAACCACAGATTTGCTTTGAATACAGCTTTTAGACCATCCCAGTCCAGGAACAACTCCACCAGTACTTCTTCCCGCCTCGACTCACCCGCTTCTCCCCATGCTAAAAGGCCTTCGATAGACAAAAGCTCAAAATCGACAAATGGAGGATCGGCATCGCAGGAGCAGCAGGGGAATCAAATGGATGATGTATCCTTCTTTGACATACCGAGACGACAATCCCCCGGACCCATCAATTCCCACCATACTGTTGCCGACCACCAACATGCCCGACTCTCCTTACCCGATAATAGAATCCATACCTCCCCCCTCAGCGCTTCGACAAATTCTCATCGCTCGGACACCTTACCATCTTCGGGAGAAAAAGACGTTCCTCCTATCGTCTCCCCGATCCAGATAGCCGAGATTATCAAAAACCAATTCGACCAAGTTTTGGTGCTGGATCTAAGAGTATATCAGCAGTACACTGCGGCGAGGATTAGAGGCGCTCTAAACCTATGTATCCCCACGACACTCTTGAAGCGGCCCGCATATAATGTCCAAAGACTCGCTGAGACGTTTGCATCGACGCGAGACCAGGAGACGTTCGCGCGCTGGCCGAAATGTGCATATATAATAGTGTATGATGCCAATTCTTCCTTGCCGAAGGAGGCAGTTACCCCTTTAAACGTGCTCAAGAAATTTACATCGGAAGGCTGGACCGGCACCGGCCTGGTTGTCAAGGGTGGCTTTTTGAAATTCCACAAACTGGTGCCGGAATTGGTTGACAGTGGCCCGGTTCAATCGGGAAACGGAGCATCGTCACAACCACTGTCCATTACAGCCCCGGGCAAAGACACCCTGCCTGTGGCTGGAGGCTGTGCCATGCCAGCCGAAAAGTCGGCCGCCAATCCCTTCTTCGGAAACATTCGCCAGAACATGGATTTGCTGGACGGTGTTGGGCAGATGCCCATCAAAAAGCCTACCGACATGACATCAGAGACGGAACGACATATGCCCACGTGGTTGAGGAGGGCTGCTTCAAAGGCGGACGAAGGCAAATTGGTGTCGGACCGGTTCCTCAATATTGAGAAGTCGGAACAGAAACGCATGCAAGAAGCTCTCACGGCCAAAGTGTCGTATGGAACTCCGCGCACCGAACAGCCACAGAAAATCCAAGTTGCCGGGATCGAAAAGGGCTCCAAGAACCGGTACAACAACATCTTTCCTTTTGACCACACGCGAGTTCGATTGCAGAATGTTCCGAATGGGAGCTGCGATTACGTCAACGCCAGCCACGTCAAGGCCGAGTTCTCGAATCGACGGTACATTGCAACACAGGCGCCTATTCCTGCAACCTTCAATGATTTCTGGCGCGTCGTATGGGAACAGGATGTCCGCGTGATTGTCATGCTCACAGCCGAGGCTGAAGGGGGACAGGTCAAGAGTCATCTCTACTGGAAACCGGGCGAGTACGGTCCCTTGAAGCTTAAGCAGCTATCAGAGCGCCAGGTGAGCTTGGAGACGAAGAAATTTGCGAATCAACTCGCACCGACAAGCAGACCATCCATGGCGCCCAGAAGATCGACGACGGCCAATATTCCGGGAGACCGAGGTCGAGAGGACGTGAAGTCGCCTACTTCCAAAACGCCCACTGCGATGGTTCGCCATTTCTCATTAAGTCATTCGGCATTTCCCTTCCAGCCCATGCGCGAAATTACTCAAATTCACTATTCCGACTGGCCAGATTTTGGTGCCCCGGCAAGCCCTCTGGAGCTACTTGGACTCGTAGAGCAAGTCAACAAGTATGTCCGAGGATCTGGGACTCCGTCCAATGTCGTAGGACCAGACGACGCGGCGCCTGCAGGGCAACGGCCAATTCTGGTCCATTGCAGTGCAGGTTGTGGGCGGACGGGCACTTTCTGCACGATTGACTCTGTCATTGACATGTTGAAGCGACAGCGACTTTCTCACGAAGCCGGCGGGGATAAAATGGACGTCGACAATGGCGATTGGGTGAATCGGGATGACGTTGATTTGGTGGCGAAGACAGTGGATGACTTCCGCCATCAGCGACTGAGCATGGTACAGAATTTACGGCAATTTGTTTTATGTTACGAAAGCATATTACAGTGGCTTGTGATGCAGGATTCGGAGCGCCAGAAGCGACCAGGGCTACCAGACCCAAGACGGAGTTATCACGGTTGAGACCTCTTTTTTTTTTTAAAAAAAAAAAACCAAACAAACAATTAAATAAACCAAGGCCACGGGACATGATTGTACGCTGAGCATGGAATAGGATGCATATTTGCCGTCTTTGGCAGCGGGTAGGTTTTGTTTCGTTGAAGGATCCTCCAAAGCCAGCTATGCATGGCTTTGGGATGCATAGCATGCATCGTATTTGACATTGTTTGGGGACCATTACAGGGGCATGCATAGCGCCACAGGTGTGAGAACTTGTTTTTGGATACCAAGGTTCGCCACGAATCGACTCAAGAATCTCATCTTCGCCTGCCGGATCTCAATCTTGGCTGATCTTCGTTGCTCGTCTAGCCAACGTCGGTAGGAGCAACAGGAATCATAGGTAGACTTCGCTTTGCTGAGCTGAGCACACCGAGTTGGCATACGGGGATTTGGTCTAGAAGGCGGCTGTGATCGGATGCAACATGTTTGTTCCTGTTCGCGAAGGGAAGGATCTGCATGAACGCGCAGTGGTTATATTCGATTACCTTGCGTCTTGTCCTGGTCCTGGTGTCGGTTCCCGGGTCCATCTGTTGGTTTTGCACACTCCCCTGACAGGACCGTTGTTGCCCGGGCTTCAGTTCGAGGAACAAATATAACATATCTGTGTACCGAGGACATGCGTACGAACATCCTCCTGCTGACTTTGAGATTCTCCGTAGATCCTCCGGGCACTCGGCGTGCGCGCCCGAACAGCGCCCGCCGAAGGAGCCTGAAGGAGTCCAAGGCCAAGGGAATAACGGAGGTCCAAGAAATCCTTCCAAATCTCTCCCAAATCTTGAGTCAGTGGTGCTAATTTCCAAAATTGGTAGCCCGTTGTTGCAAACATGTCTAAAAGATTGCCATCTCAGCAAGCCCTGGGCTGGTGGGTTTCTGCTTCGCCATTCGCCCCGTTGGCTGTGTTCGTTTACCGGTGTGATCCTTGTGTGGCTTGCTGAACCCCCAGCCGCGATGATCAACAGCTGAATTGGTCTCATTGGACACGATAGGCCACGCTGCACTGGAACTTCGGTTAGATTCAGCTCTCTGTCTATGCTTGTTCGAGGATAGCGAGCCTGTCAGCACTACTATCGAGCCACTTTCTCTTTCTCGTGGGTTCTCAATTGCGCTCGCTGCTTGTCCAAATCTCCCTCTAGAAGCAGCAACAGACAACTTCCCTGTTTACCGTATGTCCAAGAGGTCGTCAGTCCGCCACAGCTTTTCGCAGCTGACTGCAAAGAGGCCGCTGTCACAATATAACTCGACGGTTTTCTCCCGACTTACCCAGCACAAGAAGCAAGACATGTGCCCCCCCTTCCGGGTTGCCTGTTCCACAAGAGCGGCCACAATGAGACGGACACGTCGGCGCCGTTGCCCGTTTGATAAGCAGCCAAGACTCTAAAAGGTCGAGGTTCGCTGGCTCCGACCGGTTGGCCTGAAATGAAATGGCCTTTTTGGCTGCTCCCCAAGAGGCTTGATCGTCCGCCTAGTGACACGTCTCCTTCGAAAATAACAACACGCGGCAAACAGGCTGGAGGTGATCACCTTCCTCATGCAGGCTTGTATACGGAGCACCCAGCAACCAAGGCAGGTCCCACGGGTTGGGCGTCCAATCTAGTCGTCTCCGTGAAGGAGGTACACGCATCCCCGGCTTTCAGAATACGAAGGAGAAGCTGAAAATCCCATGCAAACTTGGCTTTGCAAGGGACTCGCCTTCAGCCACTACTCCAGACAGGGTAAGTGAATAAACTGCGAAGTAAATTGCTTGTTGATGCAAGGCGCCATGCCTTTTCAGCCCTGAAAACTCAAATTGCGTGCCCACGATGCCTAAAGAGCGTCGTCGTGTTATAAAGCATCTCTTCTCCCCGCCTTCGTTCCACTTGGGATTTGGCCACGCACCTACTCACGCCGCCCGTTGGCCGCCGTTAGTCATACTGTCATCCTTTTACGCTCAGGTCACGGATTAATATACCATAATCTTATTCCTCCCATAAGACGCTTTCTGATTAATTTCTACAAGTACTTCAAAGTCGAGGCTGTCCCAATACGGACGCATAATTTCGATACATCGTTGTCAGAGACACTCTCAGATAATCACGAAACTTACGCCACGATGTCGAATTATTTACCACTACACGTTGCCATGTCCTTCTTGATGGTCGACGCGGTCATTGAAGTTGGGTTTGTCGGGTCCATGGTCGGCTTCTTGCACGACCGCGCAGGCAGATTCTTCACCATCGATGCTCCCAACGGCACTTTCGACCTTCACGGCAAGCCAAAGGGACTCCTCGTCGACCAAGGTCATACAAGCAACGGCGCTGCGGGAACCGCCCTTGTCCTGGTCGGCTTCTTGGGATTGCTTACGATTTGGAACGAGAAACGAAGAGCCAGAAGAGTACGTTGCGCCCATTCTTTCAGGTCCATATCCAGAAGTCTTCCTGCTAACAAGTGACTCCAGACACAAGCGACCAACCACTCGGGCCTCTTTGTCTTCTGGGTTGTTATGACCGTTCTTTCCGCTCTCCTCACCCTTGCCGCATTAATCTACACCTTTGTGGTCACGGCTCAGACCGACGACCAAACGATCAACCTAACCGTCGCGGCGGCGAACCCTGAGCCGTTGATGTACCCGCTCGACAAGTGGACCCCCGAAAACTGGTTTGTCGCGGTACTCGCGCTCCCGCTCGCGCACGCCAGCGATCGTCGCGACATTCGCAATCACCTCCGCCTGATGAGAGGGTGGAGGTGGAACCTCATTCCGCTATTCATCCTCGGAGTCGTGGTTGCCGTGCTGGCCGTGTGGGAGTTGGTCGGCGGACGGAAGTGGAGGCAAGGCGATTCGAAGGAGAAGCTGAGAAATTCGACGCAGAGTCAGCGCTATTAAGTTGTGCCCTCGTCCCCTTCTCGCATACTCGGCCATGATTCGAGGTATCTGAATTGGGGAACGCGAGACTGATTGCTTCTTTGTTATCGGATACCCCCTCCTCCAGCCAAGCAGCTTATTGCGTATTGACGTTTTTTCTACTTTTCTCATTTTATTGGGCATATATTTTTCGAGCAAGCAAGCGAGCGCGTACTGGGACAAAACACAAAACCTGGAAAGCAAGATTGTGCAGGGATTTCGACACCATACCTTCCTGATGACTTTTGACGACACGACCCTCTCTTTTTCATCGTCTTCTGGACGGGACATATATACGTACGTACATGGATATAATCTCTCGGGCAAGAAAGGTAGTACGAGGTAAATTATAATGCCTATTGGTATTATCTGCATACGTATTTTGCCCTTTCTTGAAGAGCTTGCGGGTTTTGCGCGGCAGAGGCTGTTGAATGCATGTCGTCCCATGCACCCCCATCCTATAACCCCACCCAGGTGTTGTCCATTGCAAATTTGCTCTTGGTTCCAAATGCGGAAGAAAGAGAAAGAAAATCGCTCTTCAGGCCTCCCGCCCGGTGTTTACCAAAGAACAAGATAAGGGGAAGAGGAGCGAGTGGTTACCGAAAGGCACCTACGCGATGATGATGATGATGATGATGATGATGATGCTGATGACTCCGAACTCCGTACATGCTGACTTAGCCGCAATTTAAAAATAAGGCGGGTCCTCGGATAGGAATTATTGGGATTGTGGACCCCGAATGTGACCAGGGCGATTGTCCGATGGGTTGGTTCAGTGGGCAATCCAAAGGCCAGGGGCATCGGCATGGCCATGTGGGTGCCTGGGGTTCTGTTTAAGCCACCCAAACTGCCGGCCCTCGGTGACGTCGCAGGGCTACCAGCGTCACGCTTGGATGCGAGGCTCAGCCTCGTATTTCTGGGGGACGCGGCTGCCTGGCGGCAATCGTATAGGAGTTCCTGAGTACGCATGAGTACATACTACGGTACACAGCCCTTCCTTCTGTATACGTGCGCGAGAGGTACGCAGCCCGCTTCTACAGACGTCCAAGTAGTAACATGTCCGCGGATATTCAAGAAATTGATGCAGAAGTAACAAATTTTCGGCATGAACGACTGGAGCAATGTGCTACGGCCATTCGTGTAATTCGAGTGTTGCCTGAGCCTGCAGTCGACAATGGGGCTCATTTCCTAATCAAACAGCCCCCCATACATTGCAAGGTACACTGCTCTCTCCTACGTCGGGGGAGAAAAGGACTACGGCAGTCAAGAGACAGTAATAGTCAATGGCAAGCGTTTTAAGACCCGAGAGAATCTGTTCGACTTCCTGAGGCATGCCAAAATCAATTACAGTCATTGCGACATATGGATCGACACTCTTTACATTGACCAGACCAATGTCAAAGAACGAAATCACCAAGTGGGTCTCACGGGGGAGATCTTCGAAGATGCCCAAGAAGTCGTAGCGTGGCTCCGGGCAGGTCTGCCAGTGCGACAAGAGGAACGGGAATTGGTTGTAGCCTTGGAGAACGGGACACTGAACCTTGCCGCGACCCTTCGCACAACCCTGATTCCCAGTCATCCCACTTGGCCTCTGGCCCACTGATAGAGGATGCCGTTGATATTTGGCTCAGTATTTGTAGCGGCAACTTCTGGTCACGGGTGTGGATCATCCAGGAAGTAATACTACCGAAGAATCTTCACCTGGTGGGGACATTCTGCACAGTTTCATGGGACACGTTCGTCAAGACTCTGAGATTGGTGACAGGAGTACCTTCGCAGCTGACTTCGGCTGCAAAACCCGCAACAAAGCTTGCTGAACTCCGATCTGGTCAGAGGCGGCCTACGCTGGTGACGCTGGTGTCGGATTTTCAGTCTTTGCAGTGTCAAGACTATCATGATAAGGTATATGGGCGCCTTACAGTCACATATAACGGACTCTACTATCAACCATCCCACAGCTTGAGCTCGCCAGAACATTATTTCCGCACTCTCCAGTTCTGTCGAGACTTGGGCTGGTACCTCCAAGGGGAGGATGGGTACTTTCTTCTTGCTAGGACGCTCATGGAGGTGTTCCATATCTCCGCCAGCAGACTGAGCGAAGGGTATAAACGCCAGCCTCGAGCGTACCTTACCTGTAAAATTGTCATCTCGAAATTTACTTTGGTCGGCTATGAAGAACCGCGGGGCGTACCTCACCTTGTCTGCGAGCACTGTTCCCTCCACACGCTGCTATCAACCACACCCGGCGAAAGTGATATTTTGTGCTGTTAGCATGGGGAAGGCACCACAGGTCATATCCTGTTTGCAGCGGAAATCACCGACTAGACACCAATTTTGATACGTAGCTGTCCGGGACGAGAGATCGCAACGTCGTTAGCAATGCCGTCATATGCATTCGAGACACATCCGTCCCCAGACTCCGTCTTCACACGCCAACACGACGATCTGCAGACCGTACAGCCGCCTGGGCCCACGAATGCCCCCATTCTCCCAACTAAAACTCACCAAGAAATCATTCCTGCGAATTCTACAGCGGGAGATTCTAGAGATGGGGAGTTTACTGTCAGAAATGAGCAGGGTGCAAGACTTGACAATTGAATCGAGGTTCCCGGACGAGTACGGAATGGTACTGGAGTCAGAGGGAGACGAGTGATCTCTGAAATCTTAGCAGATCCCTGGTGACAGCTTGATGATTACACTATGTATGACAAGCGGGCCGAAGTAGCGGAAAGCAACCGACAGTACACAGTGTCCGGACGTATCGATGCGCTGAGTCCGACGCAGCATCCTTCTCGATGAGGAGCCGCGCCACCACTTCATAGCCGATAAGAGAAGTCCACAACATCGGTGTGCTATCGGTTTTGTCCATTGAGTCCACGGCAGTGCCATGCTCGATGAACAGCTGCCAGCAGCGTAACCTGGTCTTCGGTGTACAATGCGTGGTCTCAGAGAGGGCGAGTGAGACGGTGCGGATAGTAAATGAATTGTGGAACGTGTCTGTCTGGTGGGTTGTCTGTCCTGTCACCCTTGAAGTGAAACGTGACGGCGATGGTCTGTTCGGTATCGATTGTCAAAGTGCTGTGGCAAACAGGTCAAGTCGCTCACCTTGAGAGCCACTAACGAATGCACTGTTTCTCTTGGCGGCGTGCGTGCGTGCGTCTCCCAGAAAGAGGAGTGATGGCGCCGGTCAATCTCAAGGGGATCTTTTTGAAGTGAGGGAGTGAGTTGACGTGGGCAGAGCGGTTGGAAAAACAGTCCTCGCTCAGCCTTGTGCTTCCCCCTTTTTCTCTCCATGTCTCTTGTGGGGACGCGACCGGGGGTCTCTCGGGATCTCTTCCCGGACCCAAGAAAAAACATAACAGAACAAACCTCAAAGGCATCCACATCGCCGACGACTCTTGAAGACAATCCGGCAAATCATCCGTTAATAGGCAACTAGTAGATTTTAACTTGCTGTATTTGACCTGGAACTGGCAACGGGAAAGCCCCTTGTTCTTGGAAGATAACTACATCCTCAACTCATCCTTCGACTCGAAAGATCTCCCAAGATGATGAAGCCAGACACGATAGAAACCAGACTGTTCATCAACAACGAAGTATGTGTTGCGTTGTGTTGGCTTGTCCCTGAGAAAGAAAAAATTTGCCTTGAACATCCGACCCTGACATCATCCTGCCAACACCCATAGTTCGTCCCAGGCAACCAAGGAAAGACATTCAAAGTCTGCAACCCCTACAACGACCAGGAGATATGCATCGTCCACGAAGCAACCAAGGAGGACGTCGACCTCGCGGTTGAGGCCGCAGAGGCTGCATTTCCCCACTGGAGCAACATCGCAGCCCATGAACGGGCGGCCTATATGTTCAAATTTGCGCAGCTTGTGCAAAGAGAGGCGCAGCAGCTTGCTGAGTTGGATTCCATGTGCATGGGAAAGTAAGGAAGAAGGGGCTCCTCTCTCCCAGCCTTCCTTGTTGTTTGCCGCTAGACACAGTCGCGAGTGGCTAACCTACATCTCCCCATTAAGGCCCGTTGAACTCCTCAAGAAAATGGACATCCCGGCGTGTGTCGGCGTATTTAATTACTTTGCAGGCAGCGGGTACCATGTTCTGGGAGAGTCGAGTCTCAGCTCCCCTAACTTCCTCAATGTCAGCGTGCGGCAGCCTTACGGCGTGGTCGGCTTGATTATCCCGTGGAATGTAAGTTCGCTTATCGCCAACTCAGTAGCGGACCTCTCTTCTTCCTCGCTTTTCAACGGCCAGAGTTAATCCCAGTGGCCGAACGGCAGGTCCCGATGATCATGTTCGCCTTCAAAGTCGCGCCGGCGTTGATCTGCGGTAACACGGTTGTGCTCAAATCGTCGGAAAAGGCGCCGCTGAGTTCACTGAAACTGGCCTCGCTCATCAAGGAAGCAGGGTTCCCGCCAGGGGTGGTCAACGTGGTCAGCGGATTCGGCGACCCGACAGGCTCCGCGATCGGTCTGCATATGAAGATCCGCAAAATCTCGTTCACGGGCTCCGTGGCCACAGGGCGGAAGATTCTTAAGATGGCGGCCGACTCGAATCTAAAGAACGTCTCGCTGGAGCTCGGCGGCAAGTCGCCCGCCATCATCTTTGAAGACGCCGATCTCGAGGCCGCGGCTAGGTATACGCACTACAGTATTAATCACAACAGTGGGCAGCATTGTCAGGCCAATAGCCGTGTCCTGGTGCAGGAGTCCATCGTGGACGAGTACATCGAGATGGTCAAGAAGTTAATGGCCAAAGTCACGCTGGGCGACCCGGCGGACCCAGGCACGTTCCAGGGCCCGCAAGTCGACCAGAAGCAGTTGGCCCACATTCAAAGGTTGATCGACCAAGGCAGCAAAGACGGTACACTAGTGTACGGCGGCAAACGGCGTGGCACGACGGGGGCGTTCATCGAGCCTACTATATTGAAGAATGTCCCGCTCGGCTCGGCGGCATATATGGAAGAGATCTTTGGGCCAGTGGTGATTGTGAATACGTTCAAGGACGAGAAAGAGGTCCTCGCCGAGGCCAACTGCACTGATTTTGGGCTGTTCTGTGAGTATTTTCTTCCTTTCCCCCTCCCTCCTCTCCGGGAGCCCTGTGTACATAGCCATATCCCATCCCCGCATACCCTTTCTGCCTCTGGACGGAACGACCGCCTGAATAACTAACTCACTCCCCCCTTTTTCGGTAACAGCCTCGGTGTACACGCAAAACTTCGACCGCGCAGTCCGCGTTGCCAAGGCCCTCGAGGCCGGCGCCGTGGGCATCAACTGCTCGGTGCCCGTGCGCGCTGTCGACATGCCCATCGGCGGCTGGAAGCAGTCCGGCATGGGCAAGGAGCTGTCCCTGCACGGCCTCAACACCTACACCGAGCTCAAGACCATCTTCATGAAGTACAACAGTGACCCGACCTCTATGGCTGTCGGAAGGTGGCACTCGGGCCAGCGGGTGGATATGAATGGGGATGGGAGCTTGTAGGCTTACTTTGTTGCAGGCTTCGGAGGAAATTTAGTCTAGAGGGTCTTGTCACCTCTTTTCTCGGTGACTTTATAGATAATAGAGAGAGAGAGAGAGAGAGAGAGCGCTCTAGTAACTTAGAGGCCGAGCCGAAGCACCAATTGCACACTTTGCGTTTCATATTGCGCTTTAGATGTCCACTTGCCCCAGCGCGACAGGCTCGTGCATAGGCACTTTTACCCAGTGCTTGCTCTATAGGATCCCGTCGTTCGATCTTCCAATGTGGTTGTCCAACACAGGTACACACGAGATGCCACAATACCAACACACCCGAAAATATCGACCAATTCTATAAATCATGTGCTGCCACCGCCCCCCCTGAGATCCGCGACCAACTTCCCCATGACCTCGCCGCGCCGGATCCTGTCCAGCGCGACGTTGATGTCGCGCAGGTCCACGACCTCCAGCTCCGGGACGACCCTGCCGGCCGCGAAGATCTGCAGGGCCTCCTTCATGTCGCGTTTCGTGCCCGTCTGATTGGAGCGCACGAGCAGGTCCTTTCGCAGGAGCGGTCGCAGGGACATGCTGGTAGGTGGCGATCGTGGTTAGTAGTGTAGTAGTCGTGGTGTGGGACTGGCATGTGTGTGTAAGAGAGAAGAGGGGGGAGGGTCCTTCTCACTGTAAATTCCCAATTCCAATGGCCATTATCTGCGCACCGAATCTGGCGTACTCTCCCGCGGCACTGGCGGTTCGCGTTAGCGAGATCGTGGAGACTCGTGTCTCAAGAGGGAGGGAGGCATGAGAAACCTACTCGTACGACGACTGATGCGGACTCAGAACGAGAATGTAATCCGCACCCCCCTCGGTCTTGTCGACAATCGTCTCGACCAGACCCGGAAGAGTAAAGTCGACGAAGACGTCGGCTCCCATCTTGGTACAAAACTGCTGCTTGTCCGGCGACCCGCCATCGATGGCCACAACTTTGAGCCCGATTGCCTTGGCGTACTGGATGGCCAAATGGCCCAGTCCGCCTGCTCCGCCGACAATCACGCACCATTTACCTGCCTGAGGGCTCATGCGCTGGAGCGCGGCGTACGCGGTAACTCCTGCGCATAGAATCGGACAGATGCTCGGTAGTGAGACGCCGGATGGTATGGGCACCAGTTGTGCGGTTGGGAACGAGATGTATCCTGCACCGGGAGTCAATAAGCGCGCTCAGTCTGCAGCTCCCCGGGAAAATCAGGGGTTTCCGTTCTGAAGTAAAGCAGATCCATACGTTGAAAAGTCCCGTCCCGATGTGCCCCGGTGATCCTCTGGTTGAAGCAATGGTTCTCCGACCCTGCCTGACAAGCTTGACACGTCCCGCAGACGTAGCTCCTCCACGCAATTCCCACGATATCACCGAGCATGAACCCGTCCATTCCCTCCGTCCCCATGGCGACTATCCTTCCGACCCCTTCGTGGCCACCCGTTAAAGGACGGACGGCGTCTTTGGGAGCAGGACCACCTCCGTCCCTGGCGTATACATCGCCATGACACACACCACTGTACTCCAACTCCACGAGAGCGTCATGGACAGACAGCGTGGGAATCGGGACATCTTTGATCGTGTATGGTTCACCGTACGAGCCGGTTAAAACTGCAGCAGGCGCCGTCTTGGGAAGATCGCTGCCCATGGAGCCCATCCTGACACTGTCAGAGTTCCAAGTATCAACCTTCTTCCCCACCCTTGGAAAGTGTTTCGGTGGTATTGGAAGTACAATTAGGAGTCGTGGCGGCCAAGGGGAATCAGTTTTGCACGTGGTGTGAATGTTGACAGAAACGTCCTTGGTCTCTAATATATGACATGCGTTCGAAGGGATACTGTAATCAAAGATCGCAATACTTTGTGGATGGGCGATTGAAATTTTGGCCGGTCCTTTCTTCCTCCGACTACCTGCTCTGTATTTCCGTACTAGAGGAATGGGTGTAAGTGAGCTGGAGCGATCAATGCCATATGGGAACTCGAGTTGCCGACATATCCGGTGACTCCCCGGTCGGCCGCGTAAGATCCGCCCCTTCTTTTTTGGCCGAATGTCGACTTCGACATCGACATCCGAGACGTGAAAAAGAGACGATCCCGATGATTTTGAGGTCGAGCGACCTTGTTTGTCCAGACGGGTCTTGGCTGCGATGCCTAGAATTCCGCCCTAGTCATAGGACGATAGGACAAGGCCGCTGACTGAGAGAGGCTCCGTTTGCTCGGTTCTAATTCCAGAAGAGGTGTCAACATACACCACCGCTGACCTGTCCCTGTTTCACTTTGTTATAGGCCGGTGCCTGCCTTCTGTTGGTGTTTACCCGGGCTGTTGTCGGGAGACTTGTCATGGTGAGGAACCAGTTCTCCAAAGTCAACATATAGGGCGACTTCGAGTCCAGCCATAGCCATCAGGAAGATGAGAGCCTCCGTACAACTTGCACCGCTCCCTCATAACACACGAGCTCTCGGCCTGCTGGAAATGATGCACCATGATAGATGTGATTTGAGAAGCCTGCGGGATGAGCAGCACATTCGGGCATCAGCGACGCGAATCCCGAGAGTCGACTGGTAAATCATGATATTGAGGAAGCACTGCTTAGCCATTATATGCTTAAAACACTGAGGCCTTGACTATCCCACTTCTAGCATGTAATTCATGAAGTGAAGTCGGTTCTGAGCAAATGCTAGAGAACGAAGATGTTTTCTATGTTTGTTCTTCTTCCCCCCACAAAAGGGTGGTCTTGGCGAGGCTAGACAAGAATAGGGGCTGCAGTGCTGCCACCACCATGACCGAGCAAGTGCTCCATCCTTCTTCGCGAACTATTACCGTTAACTCACTAACATTTCCATCATGGGCCGAAGACCAAAGCTAAATACTATGTACTAAAGACTTAAGACAAATGAACGACTCGAATAACATGCCCGTTCCAAAACACGCTGAGAGGGTTACAGTTGCCTTGGGAGGACTTCACAACTGCGTCCGCAGACTCAGCCATGGTCAACATTTGTGACCGAACAAGCATAGGTTCGTGACTATAGTTGACTTTCGCGGTGGTGGTAGAAGTGACCTGGGATAATTGATCGCCAGACAAGAAGGTAACCATCTGCGTCATAGGCGAGGGCCTGATCCGATGAGACGATAGGTGCTCACAAAAAGTGCGTATACCTTTTCAGGCCCCCAGACCCGTAAAGCTTCAGGGTTCAAAGGGCTGCATATAGAGCTAGGGAGCCCAAGGCGAGTAAGGCATACCCTGCGAGCTGTTGCTATAGTGCACGGAACGTCCTTGGGAATAGATCCAACATAAAGGTGTGCTCAATCACTTTGGTGTTTCCTTTGTTTACCTTTGATATCCTGGGAACTCCTCATTGACCTTCACTTTCGCTCAATATATGCTTGTGGATCTGCACCCTACTAGTGTTGGTTGTTGGACGGGTAGGTCTATGTCGAAGCCAATCTTTACAGAACAGACCATTAAAAAAACGGTGCTAGGCAGTTTACAATGTCTTGCTATCACCACTTCGCAAAATTCCAGGACCGTTACTTGCAAAGATGACGGGATACTGGCTCGTATTTGTGGATCTTGCTGGATGCCGAACCAGGACTATACACCAAATCCACAGCAGGCATGGTCCAACCGTCCGAGTTGGCCCTCACGAAGTCTCCTTCTCCAACCAGGAGATTATCAAGGAGCTTTATAGCTATCAGACTAGCTTCATGAAAGCTCCGGTCTATGATGACGTGAGCATGAGGCCGGTGGGGATTTTCAGCATGAGAGACAATAAGGAACGCAATCAGAGGCGCCGACTTTTAAGCCACGCCTTCTCGCAATCGAACCTTTTGGATACGGAGCCGCTGATGAAGGAGCATGTTAATGAACTTTTTGCATTCATAAAGCCCAAACTTGGACAGTCAGTTGACACGCTCACAACTTTTCGGCGTCTGTCCTTTGACATCGTTGGTATAAAGTCTCTAGCAGAACCCAGCGTGATATACTCGGGGTCTGACATTGTATAGGCGAGCTATTCTTGGGACAATCCTTCAACGGATTGAAATCCCCCGAAACACCTCGATTCTTGATTGACCTGGATTCACACTTTATCCTCGCTGAGATCAAGATGAACTTCCCTCTGATATACCATATATTGGATCTGTTGCCTATCGCAGCGGTGCAACATTTCTTCGCCAGCACAGAGCGAAATAGGCAGGTTGGAGAACACTTCGATAACTGTGGTTCCAGTTTGATCTGATGTGCTTCTTAGTACGGCAAAGACGCATTTGAAAATTACATTGCCCAGTATGGTCGCAATTCGGGCCGTCGCGACCTGCTGACAAAAGTTGTCGTAGCCAAGGACGACGAAGGCGCACCGCTCACCGATCTTGAGATCTATACAGAGGTAGCGCACCTCGTTCATGCGGGTTCGGGTAACCGTTATGCTCCAAGTCCTGTCATTCAGCTGGCGCTGACGATGCACCTCTCAGATACAACAAGCACGACTTTGACGCACCTCTTTTGGCTGCTTGCTAAAGACCCTGAATGGCCAAGTCGACTTCGCGCAGAGCTCATGACCGTGCCATCCCGTACTGACCGTGTGTTCACTTACAAGGAAGTCATCGGTCTGCCAGTGCTGGAACCAGTCATCAATGAGGCGCTTCGGTTGTATCCAGCCGCACCTGCAAGCCTACCGCGAGAGACGCCGTCAGGCGGACGAACTTTGAACGGTATCTTTATCCTGGAAAAGTTAGTGTAAATTCCTGACCGCGGAGCGACTTCAGCAGCTGCCAACTGACCCAATCGCAGACCGTTGTGTCCATGCAGTGTTACACAACTCACCGCCATCCAGACGTTTTCCCGCATCCCGAGAAATTTCTGCCAGACAGATGGTTGGGTGAAAAGGCAGTGACGCCAGAGATGAGGACAATGTTCATGCCTTTCTCAGCAGGAAGTCGTGCATGCTTGGGAATCAATTTGGCGTGGATGGAACAGAAGGTGATCACAACCAGCTTGCTGGAGGCTTACAAGGTGCAACTAGCGCCCAGCACAACTGATGAAAGCATGCTATTCCTGGGTCATTTCCTAGCCCTCCCGAAATCTGGCACGTGTGACTTAATCTTCACCAAGGTCGAGCCGACCGAGCCCACGACAAACTCAGGACTAGGCACGCAGGTGAAGTAATAGAGAGCGGCGATGATGGTACTGGTTGCTTTTGGGAGTTTTGAAGGATAGCATAGGAGTCGATCATTGGTGGATCCTTGCTGGGAGGCTTCTGAAAATGAGCAGCTAGCAGAGAATGCCAGTGGATGGTTCAGCCAGTGTCAGCCTCGCAGCCTTATCCATTGTTACATCTATGGCGCTAGCAGGGGGCCGGGCGCCACTAGGCAGAGGTTATTTGGGGTTAGAACACAGCGGGCCAATAATAACATGCCATACAATTTTAGGCATCAATCACCCATCAGTGCCTCAGACTCTATTCTGTCACTGGCAGCCGAAGTCCTCATCATCTCACATTTAGTCTGATGCTGCCGCTTCCCTGAGCTTACAAGTCACTACCACTCTTCCTGGGTTTTTGATCGGCCTCCTATCTTTGGGAACTGAAACTGTTCACGCTCGAAGACAAACTCTCCTCTAGCTTCGAAGATCCCTCAAGGCTGCGGTTGCACCGCGCTCTATGTGATCTAGCACGGCCAACTCACAACTGATTCTCCTGACCTATACTAGTGCTAGAGGAGTGCACTCGTCCAACGCATCTTCGACCCCAGCTCAAATGCGATGTGAGGCGCGTGCGCCAGCTCTGTGAGAATGTCAGACCAATCATTAGCCTCACGGTCTCATGATGCTGCGACGCTTGGTTCTATCCCTTCAGAAATCCTGCAGCAGATCTTCTATTTCAGCACAAGCCCGAGCTTCTTTCAACTCATTCAGGTTAACCGCAAATTCTTTTCGTTGGCATCGCAAAGTCGAGAAGTCATCCTCCATCATCTCCGCCATGTTCCCGGCATAAAGCTAGGTCTGGAGGACCATTCCATCTCCACCAGTGATCTCTTCCTTATCTTCCGTCAACGCGCAGCTTCGCATCTCTATGGCGTCAACTTCACCGCGGATTGTCGGAGCTGGGGGCTCTCCAACCACAGTGGGGGTTCCATAGATTCCCGAGCTTCATGCCTCGGCGTTGAAAGCGAGTGGGGGAACAACGTGTGTCTGGTCCTGAAGAACAGTCTTCGAATACGACTGAACTGGCACAATGACCTACCTGGTGAAACCATTGAGTCGCCCTACGCTGACGGTCGTGCGAAGATCATCCAGGTTGTACAGAAGAGCCATTACATCACTGTGTTGTATGCCTGGTCACCACCTGAGGAAGATCCCGCCAATGATACGTCCCATCCCGAGCCGACGATGGTAAGGGGCTCCGTGAAAGAGGTTCTCGAAGGCAGCAAAGGTAGACATTTGTTTCCTCGATGTGGCTGGTCTTCATCGTCCAAGCAGAATAGTCAATCCAAAGCCTGCTCCTCCCTGCCTCGTATCCGCTACCACATCCTCCATTACGACATGTTCAGGAGCGATCGGCCAATCTTCTTCCCCATTCCGACACACAAGTCCCTACACAACAATCTCCTAGTTCCCGTCCATCTAGCGGTCCACAACCGTCTCCAGTGCGCTATCCTGTGGGATCTCCCAGATGCAATGACCCCGACGATGGATACTACAATCTGTCTCTACACGGCCGACCACCTTCCGCGGTATGAGCAAGGCGAATATAGTGTCTGGGTTCTCTACCCCTTTGACCGGCCAACCCCGATTTATCGATCACGGTCGGGCGACCGAATTGATTTGGCGCGGGAGAATTCGGACGACGACATTGATGGAACTGGAACCACCTACACTGTCACCTGCGTGCGTGAAAAATTTAACCGCAGCGGCTACGATGTTGGGCAGGACCTGCGTCTTTTGCATTTTCCTCTGCGACCGCGCACCGTCGCTTTTTTTAAAGACGGCCGGCGTCTATCCCTTTATGCCCCTGGATCGACCGTGCCGTTTACGACGTTGTTGGCCAATGAGACAATCCGCAACCGAGCTTTCAGTCCTATGCTGTCTCCTGTGGGCTACCCGTCGCACAGCGATTCATTACATATAAGGCGAATGGAAGATCTGCGTAGGCGCATCCGTCGGACAAACCACACTTCCATCTACGGCAACCACTTCACGCTCGGTCTGCCATTCTTCAACACACATGAGACTGTCGCCCGCCCAGACAACCCGGATTTGGACATCACTCTGCCCGAGGTGGAATGTTTGACACACATGCTCTGCGTTGGTACGGCGAAGATCCCAACGCTTCGAATCCACACCGCGGGCGGTGTCGTGACTGAGACCGGTCCACAGGTGCTGACGATTGTGCAAATCCGCAAGCGCGTCCTCTACGATCTCTGTCCACATATTAGACAAAGGGATGATTTGCCCACCTTGCCCCGACCACCGCGAGAGCACCGGAGAAGACGACATGTGAATATCCATCTGCATCCCAACGCTGAAGCCATCCCCAACGTCATTATTGCCCCTGAAGTCGGAGACGATGACGACGATGTCGGCAATAACATCGACAATGAGTCCGAACCAGACGTCGACATGCTCTCCGATACAGACGTCGACGACGCAGATGCCGAGGTTTTGGAGGGGACGGATCTGCGCGTCGTGGCAAGATTGTGGGGATGGGCACCTCATTGCTCGACACTAACGGGACAAGACACTATATGCATATCGCCCAGAGGAGAGAGGATCGCGGTCGCGCAATGGGATCGGGTGCTTGTTTATGCATTGAACCCGGGGGAGCTTTGCGACGAGGCGTGGGACGAGGGCAATGAGAGTGACGACGCCATCAGTGAAGAGGATGGTACTTCAGAGAGCGGCAGCGACAGCGAGAACGACGACGACGACGACGACGACGACGGCGGCAGCGTGATGAGTGGAGTAGAAGACGTAGTCAGTGCGGCCGAGAACCAGGACCCTGGGAATGGCAATGCAAATGACAACCCCAACGACGGAGCTCAACATCCTCTCGCACCTTCAGAGCATTCACCGGCCATTTCGAATCCTGGCATGGTTCCTTCGCCTGTAGAACCACCGAAACCAGCCGAATCTGTCGCCTCAAGCACATCCACGTCACTCTCAGGCTTATTGAGCTTCTACCCGCACGTGAAGGACAACTTCCTTGGTGGAGGGGTGGTTGAGCTCCGTCCGATCGTGTTGAAGATGGATGGTGGAGCGGTCGTACGGAAGATGAGCTGGGCGTTAGGGAGGCCCGTCCGAGTTGACGAGGATCGTACTGACGACACAGGAGAAATGTACCACAAGGGCGAAGAGATAAAAGGAGTGGCAGCTGAAAAGGGGGGCACTGTGAAAGAGAAGGAAAAGGAAGAGGACGCTGGGGCCTTAGCGAGCAACAATGCAGCACGGCAGAGGGGAGACACTGAAGGTTGGCGCAATGACAATACCAGAGCATCAGCGGATGTTGGAAGGTCCAACCCCCCCGATCGACCTCAGGCGTCTGAGCCAGTACAATCCCAGGACCAATCATCACCGAAGTCAGATTTGCAGACTGAAACCCTTTCAAAGAATACCTACATCAAGGTCCAAGAAGACGGAACGAGCATTCTCCCTAGTGAAATACCACCAGCACCGTTTTCGGATGCCAAATTGACCGGACAGATCAAACATATTGCTCATCCTCCTGACCATCACAGTTCTCCAAGCGTAGTATTCCTTGGTCCTCCTCCTGAGCTAAGACCTCCAAGTCCAGCTGGGGTAGACTTAATCAAAGACAAAGAAACAGAGTCGATGGAGACATCAACTGGGGAAGTCGGGAAGCGGTCTCAAGATATGACAACAGATCACGAACAGGCAGGGCCTTCGGCCGCGGAGCTTTCTGAATCGTTAGCCTCCGATTCGACGCCACCATACAAGCGCAAAAGGGAGCCGCGGAAGAGGGTGGCCGAGAATGAGCTAATCGTGTTGACTGATAGAGGGTTGCAAATCTGGGATCTCAGTGTCTGGGGGAAAGGCGGGCGAGTGCGTTGCGAGCTTCCTGGAGATGATATTCCGCTTTAGCTGCGGCAGGATTATTTGAGCATCGGTCTGGCGAATATGCTTCTTCCTAACCTGAAAAGCTGAAAGGACGAAATTGATTTGCTTGGTGAGTTCCGTAACAATGGAATGGGTACAGTTCTCGTAGACATCGATGCTTTCACCAGGTGCAACTCGCTCAAAGCCGATTCGAGGCGCTTTGGATTGGTTCGGCATATCCCTTGCAGTCAATAACAAGAATTTGCCAAAGATTTGTCGGAGTGTCATGTTCCCATACATTCGCTTTGGCCGGCCCAGAATAACAGTCCCAGTGCTGCGAACGTGGAGGATGCTTGCCCAAAGGATTCATTTCTCTCCCCCTCCTCCACCAGTCATCATCAGCATGGTGGCTATCAAAAACACCCACCAGTACTTCTGGAAGAAGCTCTTCTCTTGTTGTTCTTCCTGCGCAATCTCTCTGCCTTCGGCATCGACCTGAGGAGGTTTCCTCGTTGCGAAATCAGGAGAGGGGCCGGGGCTGGAGGAAATAAGATTGACTTTAATAGGCTCGTGCAGGGCTGCTGCTTTCGCCGCTTCTTCTCTTGCTTTCTTTGTATTCGGAACTGGAGGCGGGGGTGGTATTGGCCTTCCCTTTGCCTTGGCTCTCGCTACTTTCTTCTTGTAGCGTTCTTCTTCTGCGGACAATGGGGGTGGTGAAAGGCCGGAAACCGAAGCAGAGAAGACCGAGCCATCATCTGGAGATATCCAGAGGTCAATTTTCTGGTGAGCATCATCGCTGAACGTGCCGAGAGTTGTTATTGTAGAACTGCCATTCGGCAAAAGAATTCGGAGCAACTTCGAGGAAGTGGGTTCGGGAGTGGTAGACTTGAGCGAGTCGAGAGACGGAGGAGTCCATGAGGACAGAGCATGCTTGGAGGTTTTGGGGTCGTAAAAGATAGTGACGAGCGGTTTGACTGAGGCAGAGCCGATCAATTCATACGAAAGAGTGACAGACTTGGGCAGCTTGGAGGCTGCCGCATCACTTGCAGCCAGGACGGTGCAGGCACAAACGGCCAGCAGCACCAGCAGGAAGCTGCGAAAGGCCATCTTTGGCAGCTGCAGCACAACAGGAACCTTTGCGACGATGACAGGAATTTATCTACCTTCGCATTCATTCCACTCATCTCTTCGGTCCTGACCATCGCCAACCCGCCGTTTATTGCAAAGGGCAACTCAACCGAATACGAGGCGACACGAGGCAGTTCAAATTCAACACGGAATTTACTGCTTGTTTTCCTCTCTACTCTTCAGTGAGTCAAGATGTAGTCGCCATGGACTTCCTCCAGGGTCTTTCTGGACCGGGAGGGTCTGACTTCTTTTCCTTAGATCTCTCAGACTCTGACGACATGGCGTCAAGCACCGGCAAGGCCGAGACGACCAGCGACAAAGACAAGCTTCATCCTGAAGTCGTCAAGAACCTCGAGCTCCATCAGGGTTTCATGCGTCAAGCAATTGATGTCGCCGAAGAAGCTCTCAAGGGAGGTGAAACGCCTGTCGCCTGTGTTCTCGTCCATGAGGGCAAAGTCGTTGCTCGAGGCATGAATGACACCAACCGATCTCTCAACGGCACTCGACATGCCGAGTTCCTTGCCATTACACAGTTTCTCTCCAAAATGCCAGCGGCCAAGCTCAAGGAGACCGATCTCTACGTCACCGTTGAGCCATGCATCATGTGTGCTTCGGCCTTGAGACAATATGGCATTCGCTGCGTCTACTTCGGATGCGGCAACGATCGATTTGGCGGGAATGGAAGTGTGCTCCCGGTTCATTCTGACAAGGGTCTTGAGGAGGGCTATCCAAGCTATGGAGGGCTATTCCGGAAAGAAGCTATTATGTTGCTGCGTCGGTTTTACATTCAGGAAAACGAGAATGCCCCGAACCCTCGAGCCAAAGGCAATCGAGAACTGAAGCCGGTGGTCTAGATGATGGGGAACGCGTGGCCATCGACACAGCCATCTAACTCCACGAGAAGGCCGCATTGTCTGGACAGGGGATGGGTCACCGGCATTGTGGCCTGCGGGTCATGAACAAGTGGCGGGCAATAGTTCTTTCTGGCGTTGATAGCAACTGGGCCGGCCTCTATTTTGTATCACAAATTTGACTGGAGGGAATCGCCAGACACGCCTCTCGGTGACGAGAAAGGAAGTCGAATTCAGAGATGATTCCTTGCTACGACTGAACCATTCTGTCAACTAGTTCAGGACAACCATTCACGTACCAGCCTTGTTATAAATACGACATGTTCGAGAAGTGTCATTACTTGGCTGTTCTTTTCTACTTCATTAAGGACCTATCACACGGGAAATATGCGTGTACCAAGTATTATGATAGCCAGGATTGAAGAGACTTCGTTGTGACATGGTGAATAGATTGCAGTCAGGAGATGTCGGGAGGACTCGAGCGCTTTGTGTCACGGATGTGTGCCGAGTACATGCTGCTTAGTCACGCGGAATGTCTGGCTGCGCTGTTGGCACGTCCAATAACCAAAACAATCACTGCGCTAACAACTTTTTTTTGGAGACCACACGCACTGCTCGCCTCACTGCTTCTCACCACTGCCTCACGGCTGAACTGCCTTGGTCCTGTCCACGCCCTCCTCACAAAGGCCTCATCTTTTTCTTGTGATTCCATCTTTCCTTAAAAACATACACGATATCGGATCTCTCTGCTCTGACTAACTCCTCGACTTTCTTTGCATTTGTGGGCCAGTTCGAGTTCCCCGTCGCGTCAACGACCATGTCAAAGATGTCTGGCACTCGTGCTCGAAAGGCCGCAGCCACAAAGGCAACCAAAAACATACCAGAGAAAGCGAAACAGGTCAAGAAGGCGGAGCTACAAGAGGCCAACTCGAGCAAGCAATCAACCGCCCCTTTGAAGGCATCCCCCAAAGCTACCGCCAAAGTCCCTGAAGCGCCTGCGAAGAAGACAAGCAAGCGGAAGGCCGAAACAGAGATCGAACATGAACCTCAAACCAATGGTGTCAAGAGAACGAAAGTCGTTCCTGCACCCGTTTCACCCGTCTCCCCCAAGCGAAAACCTGCCGCTGCAGAAAAACCAGCGGCAGCTAAAAGGACCAAGACAACAAAGGCAGATATCAATCACCCTCCGACTGAGAAATTGAATGTCTATGTGTTTGGAGAAGGCTCTTCTGGGGAACTCGGCCTCGGAAGCGCCAAGGGCCAGACAGAGGTGAAGAGACCGCGTTACAATCCGAATCTCAGCCCGGATGGCATCGGAGTGGTGGCCTTGTCTGTCGGCGGGATGCACACTGCGGCTCTCACCCATGACAATAAGATTCTGACCTGGGGCGTCAACGACCAGGGCGCTCTAGGTCGAGACACTGCCTGGGAAGGGGGTCTCCGTGATATTGATGAAGATGCTAGTGACTCTGATTCGGATAGTGGTTCGGAGACAGCCGTCAACCCCAAAGAGTCCACTCCGGGCGAGGTAGACCTCTCAGGCGTTCCAGAAGAGGTTATCTTCACCCAAGTCGCCTGCACCGACAGTGCCACTTTTGCTCTCACGTCTCAGGGCGACGTGTACGGATGGGGGACATTTCGCTCGAATGAAGGCATTTTTGGCTTCGACCCCACCACGCTGATACAGCTTCGACCAAAACTCATCAAGGGCCTGAGCAAAATCACCCAGCTTGCAACTGGTGCTAATCATGTCTTGGCCCTACAGAACAATGGCGCGGTCTTCTGCTGGGGTTCAGGGCAACAGAATCAACTGGGCCGAAGGATACTGGAGCGGAGAGCTACAAACAGTTTGATACCGACAGCCATTGGCACACTCAAGAAGATCGAATACGTTGGGGCTGGCGCCTACAATTCCTTCGCTGTAAAGTCGAACGGTGACGTTTATTCCTGGGGCCTCAACAATTTCGGTCAAACCGGAATTCCCAAAGATTTCGACGAGGCCGGTAATAGCAAAGGCAACGATGTGCATATGCCTATTGTTGTTGAGGCGCTTCGCGGCAAATTCGGCAAAGTTACATGTATTCAAGGAGGGTCTCATCATACTGTGGCGGTCACCGATAAATACGAACTGCTGGTCTGGGGGCGGATCGATGGACATCAGTCGGGTTTGAAAGTCAAGGACCTTCCAGAAGACGATGTTGTGCGCGATTCGGCTGGCCACCCACGAATTTTGGTTGTGCCAACCCAAATCCCCGATATTGAGGCTCTCATGGCTGCAGCTGGATCTGACCATTGCATCGCCATTGACAAGAATGGCAAGGCGTATTCGTGGGGGTTCAGTACAACGTACCAAACAGGCCAGGGCACTTCGGACGATGTGGAACTTGCAACTCTAATCGACAATACAGCTGTCAGAGACAAGAAACTCGTTTGGGCTGGTGCGGGCGGTCAGTTCAGCGTGATTGCGGGATTTCCGACGCCCTTGGTTAATGGTGTAAACGGACATGCTGCGTGATTGCAGGAGGATGTCAGCTCGCGAGACATCACAGGGTGAAAATGAGACCATTTGCAAAACTTCGGTTTATCACGGCGTCTTGAGCAAAAAGGTTTGCGATATTCAATTGGGACGACGCGCAAAGACACAAATTTTCTCTCCAAATTTTCTTGGGGGCAATCTTCTGTATTACGGCATCGGGATCATATCCTTTGTACAACAATAATCTTCAAGCCCGGTGGTTTGGAAGCGGTTTTATTCGTGCTGGGCCCAAGTGAGACGTGAGAGTAATGTCTTTGGATGGGGAGACCGAATGAGTCGGTATGGTTGGAGAGGATCGCATATCAGGTCTTGATCGGCACGGGTATGATGCGGATGGGTTCTTTGATGGACATTGTATTTGTATGGGCGCACAATTGGTCGGTCTGGTCAAAGCGTTTTCAAGGCTTGGGAAGAGTCGACAACAGGATAGAGGTCAAAGGTTGAATTCAGTTCCAATTTCCTTCTCCTCCCACTTTTCTATCTGACTTATTACTCCTACTTCCCTCATCCAGGTTCCCCCTTCAACTGTCCCTCGGCAATCTCGTCCGATCAAAGGCCGATCCGCTCGGTTTATGGTCGCAGGTTTAACCGACGAGCACGACCGAAAATGCCCAGCAGCCAGCTACCTAATGGGCCTGCCCCTCGCGTTCGTCTAATGCTTTTCGCTCATCCACCTAGCAGTCCCCTCATCTCACTGTGATGGCATTTGCTATTGACACAGGAGGAGAGGGAGAACGCTACCGACTGTGCCCCCTCACCATTTCCCCCTCCCCCTTTTTGCGCCTGATGATGTGCCGAGCTTCAGGGAATGATGCGTGGGTTTCTCGGGCAGTTACCGTGCAAACAGAGGCTGCGAAAGGAGAGGAAAGGGGAGAAAAACAAAATGAGAGGGCGTGCGTGCGTCTATGGATCACTTTTTCTCCAATTCCCCCATGGCCTTTTTCGGTTCACACTCACATATATGTACTGTGTATGTAAAGTTTCAGAAGAACAACCAAGGAAGAAACTTCATCGCTTGTCTATTATCCTGGTAAACAGAGAGAGCTTTACGATCACCGCAACCACCAACGCCATCATCTTACATAAAAAGACGTTTGAAAGCGTCTTTATCACATATTCCGTACACAGCCTAACTGTAAAGTAAGATTTACAAAAAGAAAGGAGAAAAAGATCCAAACAAAAACAAGAAAAGAACAAAAACAACAACAAACATGAATGCACCACCCGTTCCTTTCTCCTCGCTCCCGCTCAACAAGTCCAACGCGTCGGCGCGACTCAATGCCTGGGGCGCGCACGGCGAGACGGACGAGCTGGGCTTCCTGAACCGCCAGACGCCGCTGAGCGTGAGGGTGGCGGCGCTAGAGATCCAGACGGGCGTGCGCGTGTCGCTGGACGCTCCCTTGGACTTCCAGGGTCAGAAGCCGCTGTTCGGGAGACAGGTGTTCGTCAAGGACGTGTACCAGAAGAAGCCGCGGATCGTGCACGACGACACGTGGTCGTTCAACACGCAGAGCTCGACGCAGTGGGACGGACTGCGCCACTTCGGGTACCAGAAGGCTGGACTGTTCTACAACGACACGACGGTCGAGGACATCGCGGGGACGTCGGACAAGGGCGCCAAAAACCCAAACATTCTGGGCATCCACAAGGCCGTCGAGCGCGGCGGCATCATGGGCCGCGGCATTCTTGTGGATTTCCGGCGCTGGCTTGAGGAAGGGCCCGGGAAGGACATCGTCAAACCCGGCGAGTTCAAGCAGTTCGAGACATCGGCCATCAAGTTCGAGTGGATCCTCGAAACGCTCAAGTGGCAGAACAACACGACGCCGCGCTTCGGCGACATCCTGATCGTGCGCTCTGGCTTCTTCAAGTCATACTACTCGATGATGTCCACGCCCGAGGGGCAGGCCGAGATCCAGCGCCTGACCTCCATGTCGCCTCCCGGGCTGGGGGGTGTCGAGCAGTCCGACGAGGTCCTCAACTGGATCTGGGACAACTTCTCCGCCGTCGCCAGCGACCACCCTTCCTTCGAGCGCTGGCCCTCCCCCTTTGACTGGAGCATGCACGAGGTCCTCCTCGCCGGCTGGGGCTGCAACATCGGCGAGTTGTTGGATCTCGAGGCCCTCAGCAAGGAATGCGCCAAGCAGAACCGCTGGACCTTCTTCGTCGCCAGCGTCCCCTGCTACGTGCCCGGTGGTGTCGCCAGTCCGGTCAACGGTGTTGCTATTTTTTGAAAAGCTGTGCCTCCTAGCGATGGGCGGCGCCAAGTGAGGTGTCTGCTGGAGCAGGTGACGAGATTCTGGATGAATGATCTCCACAATGGGGGAGTGCGTATGCAGATCGGCTAAGAGAGATGACTGCGAGACGGGACCAAGACCTCGGCCAGAGCAAGCAGCTAGCGAAGAGGGCCCCACGACGAGGAGGGAGAGGGAAGGAGAGAAAGATTGAGCGGTAGGGGCACTTGCTGAAATCAATTAAGCTTAGAGTACAAGACAGGGATGTGGATGGTAGCGCGGAGATAGTTCACCAGATCTATATTGACTCGAATTATGGATGATGTTGATGAGTACAAGTACAAGTACAGATAATACATCCAGCCGACTGACAACGGGTAAATACTTCAGCCGGCGACAAAAAAAAGACCGAGCAGAAAGTCGCCCAACCATATTACATATGGGACTGGAAAACTTGCAGTTTGGCCGTCGCTGCTGATTTTCAATCTCGATATCATGAACTTGACAAAGTCCACCTTTGCAATCGAAAAGTTTCCTCCACGACATGTTCCCAGTCCAAGAGAAACACAAAAACAAAGACGGTAACATATCGGCGGTTGAGGCTCCCTGCCGTCGTTATACATCATGTGCCAATTGACAGCTCAAGTATCCAGTACTGCTGTCGAACGCTGCATGGCAGCTTCAAGCGCAATTTGCAAAATTGATGACCGAATCCAGTAACGTTGACCTCTCCTGTGGAGGTTTGGGGATGACCACACTCTTGGCGTTCACACCGAATTCCTCCTTTCCAACCATTCCATCAACATCCGGTGCTTGTGATCCTCATAGTTCTGAGCACAGGTTGCTGGCTTGGTGTACCTTCTCCAATAGGTTTTGGCCGGACGCTCAAACTGCATCCCAAAGGTGGATGGTGACTGGCCATGGTATAGATCTGCCTGCGGCGTCATAGGACACTGTGGAGGCTCAGTTTCAGGGGGGGAGAGGTAACCCTCAACTTTTGCCTCGTTGGCAGCAGGCCCAGGGCGAGTCGCATGAGGGCCATATAGGCGGTGACGAAGTTCCCTCCACGGCGGGAATGGGGGAAAGTGAGACTTGGGGCCTGGAGAGCCGGAATGAGAGCGTGCTGGGCTGAGCGGACAAAACGGACTGTATATCCTGTGGGGCGGAGTCTCAGTCTCTTTTCCGGATACTGGTTCTGTTTCGGTTTGGGTGCCTTCTGAGACCAGAGCAGTGGTGGTAGCCGCCGTGGTGACTCCAGAGGTCACGGTGGGTTTGGCCTCGTGGGAGACGAGAGAAACATCAGGCTCTGGCTCTCCCGGTGTCTTGTCAGCGATATCTTCTTCGTCGTCGTCTTTGTCTGCGAGCGGATGACAGTCTGGCGCAGTAACTATTACGGGGATTTCAACCATTTTTGGTATATCTGGGGTTGGTTGCATCATATCATTTTTCCAAGCTCCGATCATCGACGCCAGCAGCTGGGTTAATATTTTTATATGTCTGGGGATGAGCAAACATGATTGGAGAGAGACATTTTTGCACGGCTACTTTTGCCGCCAGGGAAGTAGCTGGACGGTAGTGGATGGCAACGGGAATGAATACGCATCCACTTCACGAGACGAATGCTCAAAGTGCCACAGGGCAGAACCGGCTGCGTATGGCCATTGGACACGCCATGTGGCACAGCCCACCGAGGAACACATCACTTGATTGCTGAGTGCTGTCGGAGGATCCAGGCATCCGAAGAAGCTTCTATGAATGAGGCCACGATATTGTGCAGTGGGACATCCAATGTGGTGAAGTGGGCGTGGGCCACTGGAGGGGAAAACACTCACACCATCAGCAGTTTTTCCGATAGGCCACAATCCAGGCTGCAAGGGCGACGTGAAGTTTAAGCCGTCAGATGATTGCAAGAAAGCGCGGAGACGATGCTAAACCCTCGGATTCAGATGTTGAAGTGAAATGGAGAGGCACAAATCCGGGGTATCGATGGTTCCAGACGAAATTGGTGCCACATCCTGGGATATCATATGCACGATATGGCGCCATTGACGAAAGCAGGGGGGACTGGGATCATCAAGAACACAGAAGTCATAGTCGGAAGTATGTTTCGAGATGCGGCCATTTTCATCACGTAGCACAGACAATACCTCCCCTGCATGGTGTCGAGGTAGCAGACGCAACAGTCGGGTGATGTGTGGCGATACCGTGATGATGGTCGATGGGAAATTCGGGGGTGGACAGAGCGACACAGGCAACTCGGATGGGATTCGATGGCCGAGAAAAATAACAGACGGAACAGACAAACAAGAGGTCAGCATTTCTAGCGCGCGATAATGGAAGAGGGAAAGGCTGGCAAAGCCCAGGCTTCGAGGCCAGTCGATGATAGCCATCACACCACCCCTGTGAATTTCTCCGTATACGGCGGTTTCCGGTAGCCTGAGCACAGCAACCCGAAACATCTCGTCAGCCAGTTACTAGTCTGAGCAGTATCCGTGTCGTGGATGGCTCACTTCTGGATGCTACAGAGACATATTCAGCCATTATCGAGGGAGATTCCGAACATAAAAATGGATAGAAGCACGCTGCCCATCACCGAGACCAGATCACAATCGACTACATTGTCTATTGCATCGTTGACCAACACCAAAACACCAAAACCACCACAAACACCACCGACAAAGCTGAACCCTGATTCAAGATGATGTCCCACACAGCATCGGTACGTGAAACCTCCGAGACGCCCAATTAGCTCCCTTATGGGGATTCAATGGCTGACCCCTATCTTGCAGAGTAGTGTCACTGAACACCGAGAAACGCCACCGGTGCCTGCTGAGGTCAACAACACGGCCTATGTGCCCAACTACAATGAGACCGACTACAGCGACTTTCTGTACCTGGCTCCGCCTCTGTCGTCAGAGTTCCTCCCCCTGGAACCTACAGACAACAAGGCTGCTCGCACCATGGTCAAGAAGTCCAAAGTCCGGCCTACCGAGACATTTAACACTGGCACCACACCTCCGCCTGCCACCCCGGCCGATGAGAAGCCGTATGCAAAGGCGACATTCCCGCCGGACGAGGCCCAATCGGCGGCCGCAGACGAGATGGCAAAGGCTGCCGAGAGACGGGAGCGGAGACCCAGCTTCGTCGAGGTCACGCCCGTCAAGGTCCACCATGAGCACGACAAGCACCACAAAGACGTCCAGGGCCACCACCACGCACAGAGAAGGCGGTCCTCGCACGAGTCGGAGCCGATGAGCTGGTGGCCCGAGAACGAGACCACGGCACAGCACGAGTGGGTAGAGCAGAACGAGGAAGAGGATGTCATTGAGGACGACGTCTGGAGTGATGCATTTTACGAGTAATAATGCCTTGTTCCTTTTCATCATCCTCATATCCCCCCCCTCGCCCCCCCTCCGAAAGCTCCCCCAGCAGTTCGGTGTATAGAGGCTTATTTGTTTTAATTTTTTTTTTGGCCGTTCCAAAAGGTTGGCGCCGGATCTGCTTGATTTGGGCGAAAGAGCGGGATTGAAGACCACCTAGGGCCAGGCGGGCGGACTCTCCATGTAATAACTGTGTATACAACAACCATCAGGGGTTTAACGTCTTCTCAAGTATTGAATGAAAATGAATATCCACGACACGACTCATTCTACCACTCGCCACTGTGAACTGTCCACATTCCCTTGATATAAAAAAATAGGACAAAACTGCGAATTCAATCCGGCAACGCTACATATCATACGCGCATAGGGCACATGGACCACTCGGCGGGAAAATAGATGCCACGGGAAGGGGGATATGTGCATGCGAGGACATGAGAGACGGACTACGAGTCGGGAAAGTGCCCCATAATGGAATCGTGAATCGTGAATCGTGAATCGTCCATTGGGTTTAAGCGATGAAGATGAAGAGGAAGGACTAAATTTGGGGACCAAAATGGAATCAATATACATTACGTAACTTGCCGTCTCTCCTCTCCTCTGCTCTCTTCTCTTCTCAAGGGAAGGGGAAAAAGGGGAAACAGGGGCCTCAGCTCGCTGTTTCGCTTGTCGTGGAACCATCGTGAATACGGACTACCCGTACACAAATGTTCTTTCTTGCGGTTCTTGTCTCGTCTGTCGCACAAATACAAATACACACACTTTCTCCAAGACAGAAGGGAATTCAGGTCCAGCAGTCTTGCAATCCACTTTTCAGTCTGCACCAGGGTGGTCAGGGTCAACGTCGTCGTACTCTCCAAACTCGCCGCACAGCACAGATGCAATCCTCCAATCCATCTCGGGAATCACGTCGATCACCTCGCTCGGACGACGACGTAGGCGCTGGTGCCTCTGGTTCAGGCTCTCGCCTTCCAGGCCCTGGTTCTTCTTCCGACCTTTGATTCAGCTGTTGCATGGGATCGGGGCGATTTTGATGGGCACGTGGATGTGTCGCGCCTCGCCGTGCTCCATGACCTTGGGCACCACGATCCTCAGCAGGCCGGCGTCGAGCTTGGCATGCGTGTTGTCGCGGTCCACGTCGACGGGGAAGTTGTACGCCCGGATCATCTCGCCGACCTGGCGCTCGTGCACCGTCAAGTGAGGTTCATGTTTCTTGGGAGCATGCTCTTCCGCCGGCGCGGCAGCTGGAGCAGGAGCAGCAGGAGCAGCAGCAGCTGTAGCTGTGGGCGCGGCTTCCGCCTCGGCAGCGGGGGCTTCTTGGCTAGCTGGCGGCGCGCCGTTTTCAGCCATGGTTTCTGCAGAAGCTGGAACTGGAGCAGCGACTACTGGAGGTGGGCCAGGCTCCTCTACCAACTCTTCTTCCGGGATATCGGGACGATGCGTCTTGCTCGTCAATAGTAACGTACGGTCCGAGGTCCAGCGCAGACGAAGTTCGGTATGCTCCTTGATTCCTGGGAGCTCGACTTCAATGTAGAAGTTGGTCACGGTTTCGCGCACATCGGTCTTTGGTTGATGGACGTCCTCATCTTTGTCGTGGAATTTCGAGTACGCTTTGTGTGCCATGTACGGAATTGGTATGTGGTGCAGATGGTGACCAGGTTCCGGGTAGGTATGGGAGATGTGGGTTGTTGGATACGGATCAATGTCGGACGTGATGTAAAACCAACCCGCCATTTTGTTCGCTGTGACTTGATCAAGTTTTGTCGATTCGACTTGGTTTGATGTCTTCAAAGATGAGTTCGAGTTTGAATTTGACCTAGGTTGCGATCTTTTCTCCCCAGAATTTCGAGGCCGAGCCCGTGTATATGTTTTCCAATTTGCATTGCTCCCCAAAAATGCAGGTACGTCATGTGCCCGTCGCTGAGCAATCCCATGTTGTATGCCAATGTTTCTGGTCAATGCCTGAAGCGTCGAGAAGACTCACCTCATGATCATGGAAGCGTTGCAGATGCAGAATCATGCGATCTGGAGACGAGGGAAGATGGCTGTAACTCATTGGAGGACGTTGCGTGAGAAAGTTTGCAATATTGTGGTGTGATGTCGCACAGCCATGTCTCTGCAGCGTAAGCAAACACCCAATAGACGCGACCATCTAGAGGGCCTAAGTGCGGACCTGGACAGACCGTTGGCCTTTACCGAGTAGGCGAGCTAACGCGCAGGAAGGCTCCGCCCCTGAATTCTCACAAAGATCTCGACCGCCTGCCCCGTCCCACTGAGGGCTAAAGGGCCCAACCAGTCCGCCCGAAGAGACTTGCAGGCGCCTAAAACCTGCATTGAAAGCCCCTAGCTGTCTCATTGAGATCTGCGCGGTCATACCACCCAATTTATGCCTCAGCTCGATCCAGCCATGCAAAAGTCGAGCATAGGAAGAACAATGTCACTTACAAGCTCACCTTTATAAACAGGCCCTCAGCCTGCGCTCGGTTTTAGGTGTGCTAGTTTCACCCATCAGACCTCAAAGACATTTACAACCCAAGATCCGATCAGACATCTAGAGATTGGTATTTTGTTTCTCCCCCACAAGCAAAATGCTGCGAACAACAATCGCCAGAAACTGCATGACCAGAATCCGAACTCCTCAGTTCTGTCAATCGTTTGCTACCACACGGCAAAGCTGGAGTGAAGGAGACACTGGAGCAGTACGGCCGGGCGGGATTGCTGTGAGGTAGGCCACTGCCACTGCCGATTCATGCCGAGCTGCCCCTTAGCTGACTCGGAAATTTGCTAGTGATCCATTCAATCGCCGGGAACAAGTCTTGGAGAACATGTATTTCAAGCAGCACGAAATGGAAAAGTGAGCGGCCGCCCTTAATCTGTCCTTGTCTGTGGATCTGAATCTCACAACCGCGTGTACAGTATTCAGAAAATGAGAGAAAAGCTCGCCGCTCAACGGAAACATTTAGACGAAGTCGAGAGTCATCTGAATGATATGGAGGCAGCCGCAATCCAAGCTGCACAAGCAAAGGCATCCGCAGACAATAAGTTGTAACAGGCAAACCTACCAAGTACAGGGTTCGGCGTTGAGGAGCTTTTGGATTTGAAAATTAAGGAGGTCACTGGAAGGCTGGCCGATCAGGCCCTAGAGTCTTCGATAATGCTGCATTTGGCATAGCATAGCGACTGTAGTCGTACTGGTACGTTTTTGATCAATGGACACCACATTTGCATCAAGTGTCTCTTGCCGCTATACCTACCAGATCGTCTTGAAAAATGCTCACCTGTCATTGCGGCTGTAAATATGACAAGCGAGGAGGGTTCTGAAAGTGACCCGGTGTTGGATGGGCTGGGACAGGCGTAAAAGTCCATGGTTCAGATGCACAAAGCAAGCGAACGGCCATGCCGAGAGCAGCGATGCGTAGCAGGTGGTTAACAAGTAATTGCATGACGATTCAACGTCACCAACGTGGAGAAGATGAACCGTGCACAATGTGGTCTGTAACAAACCTCTGTGCTTCTTGCAGTCCTGAGTATCACACCATGATTGTTCGATACACAGCAGCGTAATTCGGTCTCAAGGAAGCTGCGCTAATTTTTTCGAGGACACTATGTGGTGTTCTTTCATCCTGTTGGACAGCTGGTCATTCGACAAAAAGTTTAGGCATTCCATGACCCGAGTCTATTCGTACGGGTTGGATCTCGTCTGCACCACACTCGTCATGTCCATGGCCAGAACCTTGAAACACAGGAGCTGAGATGGGACTCGTCCACAGTCATGCCCAAAACACCCAGATCATAGGGGTCCAATTAGGTAATCCCATGAGCCGACCGCAGCCGTTTTCGACGAGCATCACGCCACGATCTGTTGGTAGGTCGGATCAATGGCGTGCCTGTCGGTTGAGCAGGCGATGGCTGAATGTATCATATTTGACGCTGTGCCTCCATCTCTCGTGGTCCAGCAAAAACCACAGATTCAGAACAAAAGTACCATCAGGGTAAATAGTGGAAATTTCACCAGCGAACACTCACAACACCAAGAACATGGCCAGCAAAGCAAACGGCAACGGCAACGGCGACGTCGAAAACCTCTACCATATCGTCTTCAGCATCTCGAACATCCAAAAGGACCCCAACCTCGCAATCGAGAAGCTGCGGATCTGCGGCACCTACACAGACCTGCCTACAGCCAAAGCGGAGGCACACAAGACTCTCTTCGAGGCGGGCTATGAACGAGAATGGTTTGCCGAATACGACACCAACGAGAAAGACTTTGATGAACACCACATCAAGAGAAAAACGGGTCTGTGTGTCTTTGCAAAGTCATCGGACGGCACCACCTTCCGCGTGAGCGTAGCAACCACGCCGAACTTGCAAGGCTTCACCAGCAACCCCGAAGATCACAAAGTGCACGGTGACATTTACCACGTGGTGCAAACCATTGTCCTGTATGATGAAGACGACAGTGGCGAAGCCAGGGAAACAATTGTGGAAGGCTCATTCAAGAAGTATGAAGACGCCCGGAAATACGCCAGCACAGTCCTCCTGGCGCCCGAGGACGGCGTGACAAAGGAATCATTTGCAGAGTACGACGAGGCAGGCCCAACGGAGAAGGATTGCGGATACGGCGAAAACGTGCTTGTACATGCGGTAGGCGGCAACGGCGAGAACCTGTTAATCAGTGTCTTGAGGGGCCAGGAAATGGAGTCGGTTAGACTGGCGGAGGCAGCGATGAGGATTCGCTCATTCAACTAAATGGGACATTTTGTTTACCAAGGTACGAACAAGGTCGACGTCGACAACAAGGGTTCTGCGAAGTTTTGACAACGCTGTACAAAATCAGAATTGAAATAATTTGAGCTCTAATCATCGAGAACCAGAATCGATTGTAGATTTCGATGTGGGAAAAAGAGATTTCGGGCCGAGCAGAGGAGCATATGCAAGTCCTGAAAGAACACAAGCAATCATGGAGTTGGTGTTGTCGTCGGTCGCGGAAGGGATCAATCTTGCACCATTGACCCGAACCAACTCCGCCTGAATGCCTTGGGCATCTTCGGAAATCCCGGAGATGGCAGTCCCCCCGGAAGATCCCGCTAAAGGCTCCTTGCTGAGGGTTCATAGGACCACCAGACTCCCTAGTAGGCGGCTAGGAGTCTTCCAATTGGCACCCAAGCTCCCCCGAGTGGGGTGCTTAAGTGCCTAGAATCTGGGCGAGCCTCGCATAGTGCCCTTGCAGAGTATCGTCAGGATCACACCACCACTCCCATCACCAGCACCACTCCGTAATCGCTACCCATACTACCAAATGTGCCTGTTGCATGCCTATTGACGCCTATTGTCGTCATCGATCTGTAGCGGGGATGCCTAGAATCATACAGACGCATCGCACCATCTGCTCGTCAGTAACGCGCATCACATGGCACTCCGCATGGCAAGACTGTTGTGTGACTTTTGAGGGGCTTCAGTCCTGCAAATCTCAATTCTCGGATTCCTGCGTTTCTCGATCCATCCATCACACACTTTCTTTCGGCGACCATGCTTTCTCGGACAACTCCCTCATTATATCTCGCTGATGTACGACACCATTCCCTTCTGTCCAGCTCGTCCAAAGCAACAGCGAAACCAGATCTTGACTGGCGAGATATATTTTGCCCCTTGACATCTCGTTGACTTCATACCTGAACTAGCTGGAAAACCATGTACATCCCCAGACAGCAATTTCTCACCGAGGCCGACGTTTGGCCTCAGCACACCGAGAGCGTCCTCCGAACCAATGACTCAGTCGCTTCCTACCCTGGAATGCCCGCCGACTTCCAGCCTCCCTACAGAAACAATCCGGATATCCACAGTATCGCGGTCTTTATACAAATCACATGGATGCTGTGGTTCGTGTTGATACTGTTGATGATGTGGTGAGTGGCATGATTATCAAATACTGGTAAGGCCTCGGCTGACGTAAAACAAGTCGCGCTCTTTACGACAGATTCGGCGGCGGCGAAGAGGAAAACTCGGACGCAGAATCAGAGATCTCCGAGGCTGGCTGGCGCATCGAGGACGCCAGCCTCCCGGCTAGATCAGTGGCCTCGCAGCATCGGAAGAGGTTAAAAAAGCTAGAACAAGTTGCTCCCGCTCAATCATTGCTACACTGGAGAGCCGAGAAATCAGAAGAACATGTCCAGACCTTTGCAACACTCTCTACGACCCTCAGTTGATATGTTACTAATTCCCCCTTGTGCCCAATCCATTGACTGACGTTCCCAGCACTGCTATCTGTTTGGAATCTCTCGAAGAAACGGATATGATCCGCGAACTTCGGTGTGGTCACGTCTACCACGCCAATTGCCTCAACCTTTGGGTTGAACGGGGTCATCACGACTGCCCTTTGTGCAAGTACGACATGCTGGGTTTGATGAAAAACTTTCTGAAACCCCATCCCGATGAGGAATCCGCGGGCATCGTTCCTGCTCAAGAAGCTGGACAACCCTCTGGAGAAGTGCGTTTCTTCTCTCCAAACCGAACGATTTTCGGTGATCGCTGACGAGCCTAGGTTCATACCCATCACGCCACTGACATTGAAGAAGCTGTGGTTGAGACAAACGGCTGAGGCTGGAGACCATCACGACACACAAATCAGTCTCATAAATTGAAGCGGCGGCACAACAGCGGCTGAGAAAGCTAGGACAACAAGACTAGTCTGCAGATAATATCCAGGAGACTCTTAGCTCTCGTCCAATTGCAGACATTGATGACAATACCTCATGTTGCGGTATTGTAGACCAGCCGACATGCGAAAGGCGTCTTTCCTCGGACGATACTCTTAAACGAATGGAGAAAGGCAAAACAAACCCTGAGCCCGAGCTTTTTATCCGACTCTTCTGGGCTATGAGGGATGTTATCATTTTCCAGTATCAGCCGAATGAAGTGGATCCCATCCACGACCATTGTACCGCAAGACTGGCTGACTTTGACACGAGTGGGGAGAAACTTCCCACATGTTTTTCCGTGCGAGTGGTACGCCATCTGCTTTGGCGCGGGGAAATACTATGGGCAAGGCTGTGATGGGATTCAATGCGGACTCCGGACCAGGCCGGTATGAACAAACCAACACCTCTGCCAGAAAGAGGCGCATCGATTAGCAAAGGCGTTAAGAATGCGATTACGAAGACCAATAGAGAGCACACTTTGGGATCGAATACAACTTGCAGCAGTAGATCCTGCGTTTATGTTGGCGGGGGTTGATGAAACCCATATCTACATCCCAGCACGGCTGGAAGCGGGCCGTGCATGCCATTGATATCTGTCTGACCTCCCTCATTCCAGGAGGCCGAGGAAGAAAAGGATCATTCGGGCACAAGGGGCTTGACAGGGACCCAAAGCTAGAAACAAAAATTCAAGAAGCATCATTCGTAACTTCATCCACCATCCTTCTAAAGACTCGCTGCCTCTCGCACTGCTCCAGGAAGACCTTGTACTTGACGTCGAGCAGACGCTTGACGCTCTTGTCGTTGGAGGGTCTTACGACCTTGCCGGGCTTGCTCATCCTGTCCATGATGCTCCATAGATCCTCTGTCTTGCCAGTCGCGGGGTCTGCGCTGGCGGCTTTGGCGCCGAGCATGGCGGCGCCGTGGCAGACGGCAGCGTGGACGTAGCGGGGGATCAGGACGGGCATGTCGCAGGCGGTGGCGACCAGGGACATGAGGATGTCGTTCTGGCACTGGCTGCCGGACATGAAGATGGAGCTGATGCGGTGGCCCGCGCCGTTCATGGTCGCGATGATCTGCAACGTCTGCAAGGCGATAAACTCCATCGTGCCGTAGTAGTACAGCGCGAGCCCGTCGAGGGACTTGTCGCTGGACAGCCCGACCACGGACCCGGACATGGTCGGGTCTGCGATCGGTGAGCGGTTGCCGAACAGATCGCCGTAGAAGAAGAAGTGTCGGCCCAGGTAGCTCACGCTGGGAGCGCCGGCCTTCTCCTTCATGTCCAGCAGGTGCTGGTTCAGAAAGTCGTACACGTTGCTGTTGGTCGACTCGGCGCGTGACAGGGCCTGGTTGTACGCCGGGTGCGTCTCCAGCACGTGCTTGAGCAGCTCCCCGGTTGCCGACTGCCCGCCCTCGGCCATCCAGTAATTCGGAATCACCGCGTCCCTGTACGGCCCCCACACGCCCGGCACGAACACGGGGTCCTTACTCATCACTAGGTGACAGGTCGACGTCCCCGCCACGGCGGCCAGGCGCGTAAAAGCTTGGGACTGGTCGTTTGCGGGGGCTTCTTGGGAGAGCTGGTCGGATGAGAGCTGGACCTTGGCGCCAACGGTGCCGATCCAGCCTGCGTACGCGTCGATGACGCCGCTGCCGACCGCGATGCCAGCGGGGAGGCCGAGCTCAGCGGCTGCGCGGGGGCATAGATGGCCAGCTAGTTCGCCCGCGGAGAGGTATTCGCCGTTCTGTTGACTCAGAGAAAGACAAAGGTTAGCCTGACTGGTCCGAGGAAACGACGAAAAGGGGCAATTGAGAAAGTCAGTCGGACTCCTATCCGGTGTCCAAGGGAGAAGAACGTGTCAGGGATTGCAAAGAAACAGGCTCACCACCCCATTGACACCGCCCATTCGTTTGAAATTATCTTCAGCCAGATCTTCCAGGCCGATCTCGTGCAAAAAGTCCTCCTGCCACCCCTTGACACTCCCGTCCACCCCGACGGGCACATACCCCTGCTTGCACACGACGGAGCAAAAGCTCCTTTTCTCGTTGCCCGTGGCAATGTGCTCCAGCGCGTCGGTCAGGTCGTAAAACTTACACCGGTCAAACAGCGGTTTGGGCATGTTGTTCTTCAACCACAGGACCTTGGGGATCTCCATCTCAATGGACATGGTGCCGCCGACATATCTGAGCAAGTTGTGCTTGGTGGCGTTGATCTTCTTGGTTTCTTCGACGGGGCGGTGGTCCAGCCACAGAACGACGTTGTGGTCGTTTTGCGACGAGTCAAAGTTGGGCCCCGTGACGGAGACTGGCTCGTCTGTGTCGTGCGTAAAGACGGCCAATGAGCAGGTTGCGTCGAATCCGATACCCCGGATCGAATGGGGGTCGATGTTGCCCTGGGTCATGGCACGGTGGACTGAGAGGCAGATGCAGCGCCAGATGTCGGTAGTGGATTGTTCCTATCCGTATCGTGAGAGATGAGTCTGCTCGCATAGTCGGCGACCTACATAGTATCCCGTCTGAGGTTGCCAAAGGCCAATGTTCTCCGATGACAGGCCGACAATATCGCCGGCCTCGTTGATGATACAAGCCCGCGCACTTCCCGTGCCCACGTCGATGCCAATGTAATGATTCATCTGGACGTGGACCTCGTTTCTAGCGTCCACCGAGCCTTGTCGCGTAGGCGTCCGAACCCCGCTATCAGGGCCCGGACGGTACGGTATAGGACCTGAAGAAGCCATGACGAGGACAAAAAGGGAGAAGAGGAAGAGCGAAAGAGAAAGAGGGAGAGACAAGAGGGAAACCAAAGACGAAAAAAAAGTGGGAAAGTCGCAATCCAAACAAAAAGGAACTGAAAGACCAAACTTGGTGGTGAGGGGAGATACCCTTTTCAGCAAAGCCGATCAATGAACCCCTCGCAAGAAGGTAGCGAGACGCCGATGTCATTCTGTAGATCTGGAGTGTGTTGAGGCTGCAGGGTCGCAGGGGTTATTGGGAGAGGTTACAAGACCCGTGTGAGCCTATTGGAGCCTTGGGGGTTGTTGGGTGGAGAGGAGTAAGAGGCTCTCCATACTAATATGTGGGAACGGGTTGGGATGCGACAAGCTTGGACAAGTCAAATGGAGAGAGGCACCCAGAAGGGGGGGGTGGCCTTTTATGTACTTGGACTCCCCAAGTCCGTCGTCTCAATTCGCCCAGTCTGCGGTGTCTGACAAGCACTGCTATTACTCCATATCAAAGTCAATCTGGGCTCGCTTTGGCTTGCTTGCATTGGTATCAACTATTCCGCTCAACAGAGCGACAGAAAATTGGTGTCGCTCCACTTTATTGCCGCAATGGCACATATGGCGAGACCAGCATGGCTCAACCACCTCATATATATACAGGATAAAAGAGAAAGGAAAAGAAGAGAGGATCTCAGGACTGCCTGAGTCTCGATCAACCATCGCAGATCCCTCACTATTGCGATTCTCATCCATGGCAAACAGACATGACCAGCCCACGTTGTGTTGACAAAACGCCCACAGATTCCCGCCGTCTGATATCCCGAATTTTGCTGCCTTCCTTCTTGCTCCATTGCCTGTCGATCCCATTCGCCCCGTCTTTTCTGGTATAAAGCTGTGTCATCATCACTGCATGTCCAAGCCTCGCGAAAGGTCCAAAGTTTCTTCTATTCGTTTCATGACAAACAATAGGCTGCTCAATCAACGCCAGTTCCGACCCGGTTATCATACACTCACTTATCTATCGAACACCCCTCGATTCGCTGTTCAATTGCGCCAGCCGGGCTAGGACATTTGACACCTCCTTTGGGATACTGATCGAGTCGTTCAATAGTGGTACGGCACTCGTTTTGGGGGGAGATGAACTGGGCATTGGTTGCGGCGGCGATGCATCCCGAGGGCTGTATGCTGGTTCTTCAACCTCCTTCATGGGAGTGTCCTTAACGGCAGTGCCCAAAAGCCCAGCATGAGCTGCTCCCTGTCGAGCGGGTAGTTCGGCTGGTCCTGCATTATCCGGTGCGGACTCCGTGGTCTCCGGAGAATGCTGACCTGCTTCTGCCATGGCTTTCGGTGGCTCGCCCTCGCCTGTGCCTAGATCAGCCTGAGACTGGGACTTCTCAACGGAGGGAGTCGACGCCAGGCGGCGACTCATGTAGTCCCCCAAGCTTAGTTTCTTCCTTGCTGGACTAGGAGTCACAACATTATTGATCGCCAGAGGATACGAGACAGTCGATGCCGAGGTCATTGGAATTGGGGACTGTGCAGTCGCTGATGTGGTCAGTCCGGGAGTCGTCGCGGTGGTAGAAGACGACGATGCAGAAGTCGCTGAAGATGGAAACGCCGGTACAGGCGGGAGGGTGGCTAAGTGCAGCTTCGGGGCCGAGGGAGACCTGAAGGCTTTGAATGTGTGGGCCGCTTGTGACGGCAGAGGATATGTGTCTGCTCCTGCGTTGATAGGGCTGCTGCTTCCTGCAGGAGACTGCCCGTTTGGCTCGGTATCCATGACGCTTCGAGTATCCACCCTTTCGGTGGCGTCTTTCATTTCCACATCTTCCGTCTTCGCGGGGAGTACAACTATTTGCGTCCTCGAGTCTGATGGAGGCGAACTTTGTCCTGGACACTGTTGTCCATGCCTGACGTGGTACTCCAAAACTTTTCGGAGCAATCGCTGTGTGGGGGTGCAGAATTTCCTCCTTTTTGCGGGAGGAGGCATGGGCATCTCGGACTCTTCTGGATCCGTCTGAACCGCAACACTAACATAAACAGGTCGTTGTATCCTAACGTCCACTCTGCTAGGTGCATCCGTGGATTTGCCTCGAGCTGCTGAGCCTCGCGGCGGCGGGGGCGAGCCGAATTTGAGAGGGTGGCTGCTGGGTGTGGTAGGGTGCGAAGTGAATTGGTGCCCGAGTTGCTTCGAGGCATTCGCGCTAGGCGTGTTCAAGGTTGAGCCGCCGCTTGTGCGTTTCTTTTTTCGTTGCTGGCCTTGTCCACTTTGATCCCTTTTTTCTTGTTCCCGCTGCGCGAACGCTTTCTCCGCCATTTGGATTTTGCGTAGTTCTCGAGCAGTGAGACTGCTTCCCAGAACCGGGTCGGCGTCAAGAGCAGCGACATTGACTGGAGTGATGTCTCTGCTTAGCATACCGCTGCGAGAAGACTCAGAGGTGGACCGGTGATCGAACTGGTCTTCGTCATCGAGTACCTTGGGTTCGCTTCCTGCGCGACTGTTGGTGGCATGTCCAGTACTGAAGGGCGAGATGGTATGATTCATCTTACTTTTCTTTTTCCTGCCTCCTTTTTCCTTCGACGCACCCTCCAGCGACTTGGCGGGATATCGCCGATCGAAGGGCGCAAGTAAACATGCCGGACCAGCGTCGCAGGCACAGTCTCCAAAGTTCGCGAGGACACGGCTTACCCAGTCGAGGCGTCGGTTTTGTGCTTGTTCAGAATCGTCAGCAGCGAACATGGCGGAATCGAGAAACCACATGGTGGTGAGTTCGGCACCGGCGGGAATATCCTTGCTAGCGACAAAGCAGTGCCGGGTCTCGTTGTCGGAAACGAACGTCTTCAAGGTGACATTGGGTCGACAAGACCGTCGCAAATATCGAAAGCGAGTTCCAGATTTTCGGCTGTCGATGTAGATGTCCATGTGCGGGTGGAAGAAGACAAAGGGGTCTGGATGCCGCAGCTCCTGCCATCTGTTCGACGAAGACTTCTGCTGGCAGTACTCCTCCAGCATGCCAACTTGACCTCGAACCTCGCCAACAATTTCGTCTTTCTTAACGGAAGATTGTACACGTAAGAAACGCCATGTGGGATATCTGCCATCGTATTCAATGTCTCTCTTCTGGATGGTCTCCACCGAGACTTCCGGCCAAGTGTTTTGATCTAGGGGCTGATTTGCACGTACGAAGGGGGTTTTCGCATTTGGTTGTTGCCCGGGACTGCTGACCACCAAAGATGGGTCAGTTCGCCATGCGAAAACCGTATTGGTAGCCTGAATTGTCTGCTCGTTGTCCCGGGCATTCGTGTTCCCCTCGTCACGTTGGTAGAGTTCAAGGAAGTCAGTAGTATAGGTGGGAATGGCGGGAAAACGGAAGAGGTCTTGAGGCGATTTGGAAGGACTTGGGTAGGACTGAGCTGTGGAAGCGGCGCGTTTTCGAGATTCACCGTTTGTTGAGATGACCGAACCCGAAGTCCGGTGGCTTGTCTTTGGTTTCTTCGCAGGAGGCCCATCTCTTACGCTGGCGACGGATTCATGGCGATCGTGATGCCAGCCATTTACCTGTTCGGCCGTCGCACTCGTGTCCTTGTGCTTTTTCCTTTGGCTTTTGGAGTTTGGTCGCTTGACCTTCCGGTCACCGCCGTCAAGGGCCTCTCGATGCCTTCGTTGTCGCTCAGTGGCTTTCTTTGCGTCAAGATCTCGAGGGGAGCAGTCTGCGCAAAAATGCTCTTCGGGCACCTTCTTGCCGTGGTAGTAGCACTCAATGTGCTGCCAGGTGTCGCATTTAGGGCAGTATACAGTATTGCCATCGTCATCTGCGTAGATGCAAATGCATTTGATGGTGTATTCCTCCTCCTCTTGTAGATTGCTGTCTGAAGGGGAGCCATTGGGTAAAGGAGAGGCCAGAGAGGGAGCGGCGGTGACCGGGTAGTGGTGAGATGCGGGATGCGTGGTGAGAAGGGAGGACTCTGTCATAATCCGACAGAGTACCTCCTCATCGGTCGAATTTAGTTCCTATTTTGTGCTTGCTTCAATTATAAAGATATCCGTCGCATGTTGCGCATCGCTAGGAGAGGGTGATTCCCACGCAAGGATGGACAGCCTAAAGTTGGCCTATGAGTATCGCGCAAGTGGGAGAATGACGAAGCAGGCGTCTAATGTGATTCCGATGCGTTTTGAGGTCTTTTTCAGGGCAAGGAGTGTCGCTTGATGAGGTGGACTAATGGGTCACCAGAGAGGCCACACAAGCGCAGACAGTAAAGGGGTATCGCAAAGGGTCGTAACTGATCAGAATTGAGCGTCGACGTTATCAGAAGGGTTTTGGACAGCAATCCAGGACTGTCGAGCACTATTGGCTGCGAAAATGTCGACTTGGGAGATGTTGGTTACAACAGGGTCGAGGAGGATGGCTGCAAAAGGTCGACGCAGTTATCGAGGGTGAGACAAGACAAAGGGCTGGGAATGGAAATGGGACCGAGAGATCAGAACCGTAAGGTGAAGGAATGGGACTTTCGAAGATGCGTTCGAGGAGGGAAGAAATTGCTGAATGACAAAGAGGGAGACAAGAGATGGCGAGAGAGAGATGGATGGACGGATACATGGAGGGACTGCGAGACGCAAAATGCGCCGCCGCAGCAGCACCAGCAGTAGCAGCGGCATGAATTAGAGACGGACTGCTTCTGCTCAGACTGTTCTCACGCAAAAATGGCACACCCACTCAACCAACCCTGGACCCCCAAAGCCAAACTCCCAGCGAGCCAGTTGTAGGCGCAAGGCCTCTAGCAAAGACCCCCCCTTCGCACCTGGGAACTCAGGCCACTGGCAGGGCAAATAATAATGGGTTGGGGCTAATGGGCTAGGCTGGGAATAGGATGGGCGCAAAACGCTGAGATCCACCAGGCTCATGGACCACTCCCGTCGCGAGTGTTCCACGGGGGACAATGGGCGAAGTGGCCCAAGGAACACACCCTCTGCAGCTTTTGACTGGGCAGAGTTTTCTTTCATCCTGCGAGCCTCCTTGCCTCCCCGTGGTAAAGTGTCGAAAGCCCCGAGGCCCTTGTTAGGCATGACGCCTGCTAGCCCGCGGATCAGCCTGTCCAACGCTTTTACTCAGGCCCAGCAGCCCTAGTCCGGTCCTCCGCACAGGGAACCAAGTAGGCCAAGTTTTGTTGTCTTGCTGCCTATCTCTTTGCATGCAGCTTTCTTCACTGCGCTTGCTCAAACTTCATTTCTCATCCCCTCGTAACGGAGACGGCGTCACGAGGCACGGCCAGCCACGAATCACTGGCTGCCATCAATGTGTTAGTGTTCCTGCCTGGTACACAAGCCACCTTTGGGCGGGCCCCTTTTCCTCCCTTTCCCTCTGGCTCCCTCTGCCCTGCTCCATTTCTCACTTTTCTCACTTTTTTTCCCTCTCCAATCTGCCCTTCACTCTTCTCCCTCCTTCATCTCCTCTTCCACCATGTGTTGTTCTACTCGCTTCCCATCCTGCTCCTTCCTTTTCTCCTTTCATTATAGCAGCCTATTGAATGACGACCGCAGGTACTTCCCGACTTCAGGGCGATTCCCAATCCAGCCAGAACCGCCATCAAGTCTCGGAATCCGATGAACACGACTGCACAAAATTAAGGTGAAGGTGCTGCAGTCGCCGGGCGGGGTTCGGCTTCGAGTTGAAGCTTGAAGATTCGGAAGCAAAGCGACAATTCGCTGGTCAGCCAGTTCTTCAGTCCACTCGCCCATGCTCCTTTGGCCACCTGCATTTCGACTTGCTCATGTTGCATTCGCCCCATGATGACATGTTCTGCAAGGATATCATTGCCGGCACTCCTTGACCTTTCATCCTCACTCTGTTCCTTCGCGCTTGCTTCCTGCATCCTGCTTGTCCCGCCATACATCCGAGCCATCGCCCTCATCCTCGCCCTCACCCAGTTCTCTCAACTTCCTTCCAACTCCGTCTGTCTCCTGCTGACCTTTTCCAGCCTGATGCTATCTTGGCCGGTCGTACCAAAGCCCTCCCTTTCTCTACCGCATAGCCGCATCGACTCTCGTACTACCTCCTTCGGGTGACCCTTCTTACCTGCTCCACTCTAGCTACGATGCCCCGCTGTTATCATTTTGCGAACCTTGGTCCCGCGGAGAGATGATGGCAATTAATCTTGTTTCATATCTTGCGGGAGGCCTATCGGCGCGCAGTCTCTAGGGGTCTCTCAGATAAAAGGCACAAGGCAGTGAGTACTCGCCTGACCTGCCGTCGGTATCGGCTCGGGACCTCGATCTTTCTACCCCTCCCATCCGTCGAACTTGGCTTTTGTCTGAACGGCGACACTACCTCTGCTCTTCTCGTGGACTCTCAACGATCGAGATTTACACTCGTGAGGAGTAGTATACCTCCGTCATAGAGGGCCAAAAGGAAGACGCATTGTTCGAACGACATATTCACAATGAGCGTTTTGGATTCATGATTCAGATTCTCCCTCACCTTGGTTCCAAACCCTCCTATCACGATGCTCGTGATTGGTGATTGCTTAGAAGACTTGTTCTGTGGATCCTTGAGCATCTCAATCTCGACTTGTTATCGACATAATTTTGTCAAGAGCGGGAACTTCTCACAAGGGTGTCCAAGTTACCTCGTTGCCGAAGCCTTAATCTAAGGCAGTTGCCATGCGCCAAGGTTGATGGTATTGATCGAGTAATTGGCGAGATGTCATCGGCGCATTTGCATGAAGACATCCGAAAGACATGTGCAGTTGAGATCCAAGGCAACGTGCATCATAGATTGCAGCAAGCAAAGAGAAAGACGGGCTACCGGAAGGAACACATTTTGCTCCGTTCCGGTGGGCATGACCATCATGCTGCCTGAATGCCTATAATTCACTTCGATTGATCCGTCTATCGTTGATTGGACCACCACTCTCAGAAGCGTAACAAGTGACGATTTCAGGTTTCATCGATGCAATGTATGTTAAGAAGAAGCAGTTCCGACGCTGCGGCTTCGATCCTGCGCCTCCACCACGTGACGTACCTACATAAATGAGAATTTTGATCCAACCGCCAAGACCTATCCGAGGCTGAATTTTCTTTGTACGCTGATTGACACATGATACCCCCTTCGTCCCTTCCTGCTTGTAATCAACTACTCTATACATCTCTCACTCTTGCGCGACGTACTTGGAGTCTAGGTAATCATCCTCCTATGACAACACGATCTCTAGGGACCGGGTAGCGAGCCGGATTCAAGGATGATGACTGGCACAGTTTCTGTTACGGAATACATACCTTGAGATTGTGCCCGATAATGTCAGTGACCGCTGGGTATATCGAATATAACCGACAGGATAGGGTAAATGAAAAGAGGGCCACTATTTACAAGGGTAAACGGAATTCTCATTACCAACGAAGGCCATCTCCGCTCTAACAGCGAAGGACTCTCGCTTACTTTGCAATTCAGTTTAGGAGGTATCTGCATAGGAACCTAGATAGGTACGGATGTATTGTAACAAAGCAAAGTGGCTGTGTTATGCTGGCATTGTGGGTAGCAGGAAGGCGATTTGGGTGGTCACATGACAGGACAAAAAGGACCAGTATGATTCTGGCTGTGGACGAGAGGTTTCAAGGCAGGAAGGAGCCACTGAGCATTCAAGCAATGAAGGCATCGCAATAGTCACAGCAGTTATAGAAAGGCTGTGCTAGCATGCCATCGTTGTCAGTGTATATGACAGTTTAAAGTGCTGGCCGTGTGCCATTCTTTGCAGTTTGAACAGAGTATTTTGTGGTTTTTTCATACCACTGACCTATCCCTGAGTATCCCTTTTGTTCTCGTCCACCCCCCAACGCCACCGCCGTCTCTCTGTGGGTAGTATTGATGGTGGTGTTGCCCTGCCAGCGCCGACCAGAAATGCATTCTCGATTTCCGACCTGTCTGACAGGCCCCTGTGCGTTGTTGCATGTGGATGCTTGACCCCAAAGTGCTCCGTAACAGGTATATATGTAAGTTGCGGCCTTCGGATAAGGAGGATCCTAGCTGTTAGGTACTATTTAAGTTGTTCACAACCGGCTATATCCTTGGACGGAAGACGTGGATGAGAGCCCTTCTTTTGACTTTGCTTTTTTTCTTCTTCTGTGTTGAAGAATAACTAGGACATCTGTCGCTATGGTTGGTAGTGGTGGGTGGTGCTGGTGGTGCTGGTGGACTCCCAACAGGGTTTCTCGATAGGAGGCATGCAAGTTGGCCATGCTTTTGGGGAGGGTCTTTTGGTAATTCTCAAAGAAGTGCCAAGGGACATTGTTGTGTCGACGTCTTCGATATGCTAAGGCTCGGTGCTATGTTGTTTGTTGCATATGGAGTTCTCCGTACACACTCGGTACATTCTCATGTATTCTCAAGGTACGCGTATCACTATCAGTATCAGCCCCTCTTTATGTACCCCATACTCACTCAGCCTCGTTTCTGTCTGCCGGTCTGTCCCTTGTTTCTCAATCCCACCCCAATGTCCTGCTCATTTCTCAAGGTACATGACCTCCTGCTCCCCCTTCTCTCCTCCATCTTCGCTCCCCCCTTCGACCTGCTCGCCGTTCCTAATCTTCTCCTCTTCGGCCCTCCGCGCGACCTCCTCATCCATCCTCTCCCACATCTCCGGTCTCTTCAATTGCGTGGCAACCTTATCTCTGAAGACAAATATGTTGCGGTGTTCCGCAAAGTATCGGTCGATGTCTTCCAGGGACCGATTGGCCGTCTCTGGGTAAAAGAAATAGGTGATAGGGATAAAAGAGAAGCAGATCACGGCCCAGATAATCCAGAATTTGTAGCCTAGGTTGGCGATACCCGGTGGTGTTACTTGGGCGACCATCTGTAGAGATAGTTAGGACTCATAGTGGTGTAGCCAGGAATTTGCGGAAGAGCAGCGTGGAAGGGCTAAGTAGACCGAGATATTGTCTTCTTTCTGCTAACACATGTACGGTCTTTACTGTCCCGGTTTAATAAGGTCAGGGCGACTTACGTAGTTCATGATCCAGTTCGTCGCCATTGCTAGAGAAGCACCTTTGGCACGGAAGGAGATATGGTTGATTTCCGTGGGGTAGAGCCACTGTGGTCAGATGGAAATTAGTTTTCTCGCAATTGCAAGCCAACAAAAAAGAGAAAATGTATTTAGGGTTAGGGTCAGGGTTATGGTGATCTGTTAGGGAGAATACTTACAGGCACTCCAAGCACACCAAGTGCAAATGATGCAAAGAATACAAAGAAAAAAGTGGTCGCAAGGGCTCCTAGCTTGTACGTATCTCCTTTACCGTTCTGGGACAACCCCAAGGCAATGCTGATTATGGTCCAGCATGTGGAACAGGCAAACGCTGAACACATCATAACCCGGCGACGGCCATACCGTTCGATGAAGAACCACGCCAAGAAAGAGAAGATGAGGTAGTCGACAGATCCGGCGGCCGCAAGGATTCGAGCTCTGCATCCAGTGTTAGTAGGAAGTCCTCTTCCGTGCTACCAGGTCTGGGGGTTGGCTTGACGTACAAAAGTTCGTTGAGGTTGATAGCGTGGATGAAGATATATCTGTTGAGGATCAGCATCGTCCCACCTTTCGCAAAGAACAAAAGACGTACGTTTGGAAGTACGAGGTCACATTGATATGTTAAACAAGGGAAGAGCACAGGCACGTGATTACCGCATCCGGTAGTCAATACACGTGACTACCGGATGCAGCATTCTACGCACGTGACTGCCGCAAACAGTATTGAGGTGTGTTCTTTGTATGGAGAAGACTTAAATAGTGAGGCCCTCCTGGAGTTATCTGGGAAGTTCTTCATCCGTCTTTAATATATCTAAATGCACCCCATTGGTATATTCAAGTGGTTATGAGCCCGGCCTTCTGAGGCCGGATACTCGTTGCAACGCCAAAACAAGACACGACGGATAAAACAATACACCAATACACCAACACACCAACACCACCCGTTCACAATGGACGTCACCACTCAGACTGTCCTTCAAGGACAGTACAACTACACTAGATGGAGACGCGAATTCTTGATCCTGGCTGATTCAGAGGGAGTTCTCTCACTCATCTCCAGAGGAACCACGTTTGGGAACTCAGATCCAATCGAGGAACTCCTCAGCAACCCCGGTGCCCCCCCAAAACGCGGAGTCTTGGGGACTGGTGCCCAGGTTGCCACCGACGTCAAGGAAAGGGAGGCAGAGATTGAAGCCAAGTACTACCAGGAACTGGAGGCCTACAAATTCAACCTCAAGCTGTACGAGAAACAGCAAGAGCGTGTCCGGAAGGTTAAGAAGCTATTCACTAAGCTTGTTGACCCCTCGATCCAGTCCCAGATCCAAGGGAAACCTCCTCGCGAGGCATGGCTATACCTGTCATCTCACTATCAAATGAACCCTACGATGGCAGAAGCGATATTGCTCAAACAGCTCCGAGAAGTCAGCCTAGCTGACTTCAAAACAGCTCAAGAGTACATTACTGCCATTGAGAACATCTCACAAGACCTAAAGACCTTAGGAACTCAGCACGCCCTCAGGGATGAACAGCTCAAACAAATTATCCTTGCAGGACTGACTCCTCAGTACAATAGACTTGTGGAACAAGTTCACTTTGATGCAACAACTACGGGATCAACCATCACCAAGGAACAACTTCTCACTCGAATTCTTACCTTCGAGAGCCTCGTTCAACAACGAAAATCCAACACCGGAAATGAAAAAGCCAAAAACACCAAAGGAAAAAAGGCAGGGGAGAGCCACCTGGCCATCACCGCCTGTCCTGCCTGTAAGAAGAATCATCCCGGCGGTGAGGACGAGTGCTGGTTCAAACATCCTGAGAAGAATCCTTGGAAGAACGGAACAAAGGGAAACGACAAAGCTGAAGATGAGAAGGCGGCGCCGATACGAAAAGTCGCGGCCGTCGCTACCTTGGACTTGACTGCATTCAAACGTGGACTCTCGGAGACAATGAATGCTGACAGTGATATTTCAGGTATGGTGTCACCCGAATTCACCATCACCACTGCCACTGCTAACCGACTCCAGGCTGAGCTTGGAGGTGAAGGAAAGCAGGTAACGCGGGTATCCGCGGGACAGGCAGTGGGATGGGATGAAGGGCGCGCATATCCTGAGACGTCAGGACTAATTTGTCCAACTGTTGTCACTCGTTCATTGTCATCTGAATTAGAATCCTCGTTAGTGCAAGATAGCCAATCGATCGATTTCCTTGAAACACTGGACACAACTAAGCACCTGGACCAACCTCCAGGGGGAGTCGAAGTCATGTTTGCTACGAGCTCCGTGAATATTGCCCGGGATGCCTGGCTTGCAGACACCGGCGCAAATGGACACATCGTCAACGACATCAAGTGGTTTCAAAAGTTCGTCAAAATGAACCAGAAAATCGGAACTGCAAATGGGAGTGAATCACTGAAGATCAAAGGAGGGGGAACGGTTCAGATGATCGTCCTCACCTCCACGAGACAGGAAGTCGAGATCACACTCTCCGAAGTCGCCTATGCGCCAGACGCTAGATGCAACCTTCTCTCAGTCAGTGCGTTTTGCGAAAAAGCTAATGCTAATGCTCGCCTCAATCACAAGCTACTCACTTTCGAAGATGAGAATGGCGAAGAGTTAGCTTGTAGTCAAGTGAACAACGGCCTGTACTATCTCATCGCATATCCTGTGAAAGTCGAAGCGCAGGGTACCCGAGGCGAAGACTTTGGCCTCGCAGCAGTCCTCGATTTTGAAAAGGATCCAGTCTGGAAGTGGCATCGCCGCCTCGGACACCTTGGGATCGAATCAATGCGAAGACTACTAAAGCAGAGTGAGGGAATGGACGTCACCGACAAGCAACTTGCGGCTAAAGCAAAGCTCCTCTGTCCGGTATGCGCAACTACCCGGGCCATTGTTAGAATACCGAGGAGTCCGGCCCGCCGAAGATACAAGAAACTAGGAGAACTGCTGCACGTGGACACATGGGGACCTTACCCAGTTGCCGGATACGATGGTACAAAACTCTTACTGTTTATCACCGATGATGCCACACGATGGACGGCCGTGGAACGCCTCAAGACCAAAGATGAAATCCCGACAACTCTTCTCAAGGCTCATAAGCGCTTTGAGCGAACGCACGACCTAAAGATCCGAAGGTATCGATGTGACAACGAGTTCATGCAAGGTATGATCCAAGCATTCTGCGAGGAATACGGGGTCGATCTGGAACCTACGGTACCCTACGCGCATCACCAGAACGGCACCGCAGAAAGAGCACATCGTACCCTCAGAGACCGAGCCGCGGCCATGATGCAAGACCAGACAGTGTGCACACAAATCACCAACATAATCGTCGAAAGAGGTAACGAACTGCTGCGGACAGGCAAAATCCCAGAAATACTCTGGCCAGAGGCAATGGCTCACGCTACATGGATTAAGAATCGATCCCCCACAAAGTCGCACAAATATAAAAAGACTCCTTTTGAACTCCTCCACGGAATAAAACCGGATCTCTCTAAAGAACGGATCTGGGGGAGTCGGGCCTACGTTACGAAAGCGAAGGAGAAGCGTGAAAAAGACAGAGACACTAAACTGCAATCCCAGCGGGGCTGGCTAGGCTATTTTGTCGGACTCGAAAGCGAATCAGTGGCACGAGTCTGGAACGACAAAGAGAAGAAAATCTATCGTGTCTCAGAGCCAAACATTGATGATGGACAAGGCCTCGACGATCCTCACGCTGACGCAGCACTCAGTGCCAGGGTCCCACTCCCTGAGCTTCCTGAGGACTCAGGAGACTGGGATATCCCGACGGACGAAAGCTCTTCGGATGACGACGACGACGAGTTCTCGAACAGTGAGTCAGAACAGACAGACGCGGCAGAACAGCTGGCAGACCTTGCAGCCGTCACCACTAGGGCAGGCAGAGTCTATGACACTGCACCTATAAATGCTCAAAACCCGCTCAGCGCAAAACAGGAAGACTCAGACGAATACATGGAAAGTGACCAAGATAGTGCAGAGTCGTCAGAGGAAGAAATAGTTCACAATCAGTCAACGCCGAAAGGCGTGACCGAACGTGAAAGACGCCCATATCAATTTGACCTCCACTCTAGTGATGAGTCATCAGAGGACGAGCTGACAATAGAAGATTTTGCAAACCGGCCCTCAAAGAGACAGAAAGTCACGCCAAATGCCAGCCAGAATCAATCCAAACGAGCGACCTGGAAACATGGACTACAAAAGGGAAATGTCCCCGGTAGGGTGCCCGATAGCAGCAAGTGCGAACGATGTTTCATCAACAACAAAACCTGTGATGGTGAAAGACCATGCAAACACTGCAAAGACCTCGGCCTCGGGCCAAGTTGCAAAGATCAAACCGCGTATGCGAAGTCTCTCATACCGAAAGAAAATCAGGACCTGCCAGACCGTGCGAGGCTAGTTCAGGGAGAGCAACCTCGTAAATGCCGAAGGTGTTTTAAATCCGGAGGCAGGTGTATACATCCTCCCGGAGAGGAGAAGTGCGGGAACTGCACCAAAAACAAGGCCACCTGCACATACGACTACGACCCTGAGGAGACTAAGCCCACCAGGAACCTTACGAGAGATGATGATATCTGCCAGCCTTGCCGCAAGGCACACCGAAACTCCTGCGATAACAAGACGCCATGCAACAACTGCAAGAGAATCAACGCTGTCGAGGAATGCATCCCGTATACTAGAAAAATAGGCGTACCTACAGAAGAAAAATGCATGAGGTGCAAGGTGCAACGCCGCCGCTGTGATGGGAAAATTCCATGCAATAGATGCACTGAAAAGGGAGAAAAATGTGAACCCCAGGATGCCTGGAACAAAGATATTGGAAAATGTGACCCATGCAAGCACTTAAGGGTCACCTGTGACAAGAACTTCCCATGCGGTGCGTGCACCAAGAAAAAACGCAAATGTGTCAGACAATCGGAACAGGGCCTTCGGAAAGACTCAGCAGACACCGACCCAAAGAGGTTCACAAACCTCGAAGAGGATTCCGACAAGTGTACCCGCTGTATCCGAAGTCATCACGACTGCGACGGCAACTACCCCTGCAACTATTGCGTGCGAAGCGGCATGAAGGGAAGCGATCGTAGCGGATGTATCTACAATCTGCGTGACAATAAACAAGTGTCTTATAATGCGCGATGTTACACAATCGTTGACGGTAAGGTCCAGCTAAGAGACGACTGGGAGGCAATAGCGGACGAGTGCTTTCACAGACGGCCTCGAAACCAGGAACACACAACGAACAAGGAAACTGAACAAGAGGACCTCGAGTCGGCAATCGAGTCGGCACACCAAGATCTACGCGATGAAATCCAAACAGAACTTCAACTGGACCCGGATAACCCAGAAAACCCGCAACTCATTTCAGACGCCGCTCTGGCCAGACTACAACAGAATGAAGAGGATGGGGCCCAAGATCCGATGATAATCAAGGCACTTAGGCAACGATTTCAGATAAAGCGAAACAAGGATCAGGATCCACAGGCTGGTCAACCCCGGAAACCGTGGGATGACTTGGACGACGACACCGATGAGGAAGCTCTCGATGACTTTGACCACCTACTAGAAGACGTTGACGACGATCATGGAATAGCTATGCTAACTACAAGAGATGTCAGGTTCGCACCTGTTCCAACCACATATGAAAGCGCCATTCGAGGGCAAGAAGGGCCACTCTGGAAAGCAGCCATACAGTCGGAATACGACAGCCTCATCGACAATCAGACCTGGATACCGACGGACCTGCCTACAGGACGAAGACCTCTTACTACCAAATGGGTCCTCAAACGTAAAATCGGTGCAGACGGAAACATTAGCCGATACAAGGCAAGGTTAGTAGTACGAGGATTCCAACAACGAGAAGGCATTGACTTCAACGAGGTGTTTGCCTCGGTGGTCAAGCCAACCACCTGGAGACTGCTGTTTGTCATGGCCATCTTCTTCAGATGGGCGTACATGCAATTCGACGTAAAGACAGCATTCCTTAATGGAAATCTCAACGAAGATATCTATATAACAGCTCCTCCTGGGTACCCGGAAAAACAAGGAAAGGTCCTACACTTACGAAAGGCTCTATACGGTCTAAAGCAAGCGCCGAGACAATGGTACCGCAAGTTTTACGAGGAAATCAAAGCGCTCGGATGGAAGATTTCGCAATTCGACCCTTGCCTATTCATCCACGAAAACACCCAAATGTTTCTGGTTATCTACGTGGATGATATGGTAGTGTTCGCACCTACCAAGGATCGAATTAACGAATTCAGAAAGGCCATCTTCGACATTTTCGACATGACTAGTGACGAGGAATGTGCTTTCTTTCTTGGAACTCACATCGAAAAGAAACAACAAGGAGTAAAGCTGCACCAGCGAAATCTTATCCTACAGACCCTTGAGCGGTGGGGATTGGAAGACCTCCCACCAGTCAAAACCCCAATGGTCAAAGTGCCAGAACCGAACCAAGGAAAGATGGCATCTAAAGAGTTCATTGCTGAATACATATCAAAAGTGGGATCGCTGAATCACCCGGCACAAATTACACGGCCAGATATCACGTACGCTACCTCCGTTGTGGGGAGATTCAACGCAAACCCAAACCAAACTCATATGGATGCAGTACACAGAATCTTTGCCTACCTCAAAGGAACTCCAGACAGGGGGATCAGATACGGAGCAGTGGAAGACTTAACACTCAAAATCTTTGTGGATAGTGACTGGGGTGGTTGCCCTGAGACACATCGATCTACGACAGGCTGGGTAGCAACGCTAGGCGGAAAGCCAATCTCCTGGTCATCTCAGAGACAGAAAACAGTCGCTTTATCAACTGCAGAGGCAGAATATGTGGCGGCAGCCGAGGCTACTAAAGAAGCCGTGTGGCTAAAAGGAATCATCAACGAACTCGGAACGGCCCTAAAGATCGAATCGATTCCCCTCTACATTGACAATAACTCTGCAATGAAACTCACCAAGAATGCCGAATTTCATGCAAGAACGAAGCACATCGGCATAAAATACCACTTCATCAGAGAACTTGTGGAAGAAGGAACTGTTTCTCCAGTCCGAGTGGACACAAGCAATAACGTAGCGGACATCTTCACAAAACCACTGCCGAGACCAACATTTGAGAAACATCTCATAACATTGGGCATGATGGACAGCACGTCTGCAGCGCAAAAGGGGACCACAATGGCCCCGTTGGATCTGGATACAGCCGATGAATCGGGAGAAGAGTCGAAAATTGGCCACCCTCCCTCCCCTTCGGTTTTCTCCTCCTCCCCGGACCGGTAGGTGTGTGGGTGCCAGGGGGAGTATCACGTGATATCACGTGAGATCACGTGGAAGACGGACACTCAACACACCTCAAAACTGGAGAAGAAAAAGGGAACACGTGCAGCGCTCAGGGGGAGTGTTAAACAAGGGAAGAGCACAGGCACGTGATTACCGCATCCGGTAGTCAATACACGTGACTACCGGATGCAGCATTCTACGCACGTGACTGCCGCAAACAGTATTGAGGTGTGTTCTTTGTATGGAGAAGACTTAAATAGTGAGGCCCTCCTGGAGTTATCTGGGAAGTTCTTCATCCGTCTTTAATATATCTAAATGCACCCCATTGGTATATTCAAGTTGATACCACTAATCTGGTTCATTGCCTGCATCCAGGCGCCTAGGATCATCCTGCGGACGACGCCTGAAGGTCCTCGGCCGGTAAGAAGCTGCCACCAACTATAGGTCTGTGCGTGCTCTTTGTCCAGGACATCTTTGATGATATTGTATTGCGTGCGCACCGACGCTGACTCAGAAGTTGCTCCATGACCTTCCAGAGCAGCGAGCACTTCCAATGCCTCCTGGTGCTTGCCCTTACGAATCAGAAGACGGGGAGAGTCCGGGAGAAAGGGACACATCAACCATATCAACAGTGTAAAAACTATTTGAAGGGTCAGTTGGCAAGATGAGCTACCCAGCGATGTCAGGGAACGAAGGGAGATCCGGAACTTACAGCATTGAAAAGCGAGGGGGAACCGCCAGGCCACCGAGCTTTTAGCGAACGAGAATCCTAGAGTGAGCCAGTTGGACAGGCAAAAGCCAGTTATACAGTTGGCCATCTGAATAATGACGAGCTTGCCACGGCTCCGCATCTTGCTGGTCTCGGACTGCCAAACACCAGCAGTGGCGGTGTTCATGCCTGTCCCAAGGCCCGCGATCACCCTGCCCGCAAACATTTGCCCTCTAGAGTAGCATGCTGACTGAATAATTGCGCCCAGGGCGATGACGGAGCTCCCAAGCATAATGGTGCGTGGACGGCCGAGTTTGTCTCCCGTGTACAAAGTTGAAAGCGCCCCTCCGAAGCATCCTAGTTGAGAAATTAGTTCTCTCGTGACGGCAGATATATTTGGAGAACGAGCAACCAAGGTTATAAACTGAGGTCAAAGTCCCTTGGACGGTGGCGTCAGGATTCCCCATGGTCTTTAGGAAATCCTTCCCAACCAGACTACAGGCACTTGTTAGCCAGGATGACACAACATTGCTAGAGTGTCTAATCACTTACACATTCCCGAACACACCCTGGAGAGTAGGCATAGCGTTAGCTCCAGTGAAGAGGCTCGGGGTGGGAAAGTGAAGAGAATACCTGATCATATCCATAGAAGATGAGAACAGTTGACGCGGCTAGCGAGATCCAGACAGTCAGGGCACTTCCCGAGCCTCCCAGGTATTTGCGTCCCATTATGACTTGATCCTCGCGATTGACGAACTTCTCTTGAGAGTGTTGTCGTCTTCAATGTCGGACGAACCCTGCAAAACCCTGGATAAAGGAAGATGTTGAGTAAGAAGGGTATTCAGCGGCCGGGTCGTGCCTGAGTCAGAAACCACCATTTTTATATCGCCTTGTGCTGTCTCATCATTTTCCCTGATCGCCCACTGATCGACCGAAAGGCGTATGCAGGCTTCAATCGTCGGCAGAGCGGACGGCGAAAGACGTATCTGTCGAGGGCAGGCTTCCAATAGCCTATGATCATATGGATCATGGTTGAAAATAATCCATCTTTCATCTCCACTTCGGGATGCCGTTAACAGTAATATCAAAGACCGAATCATCACAATTGGATCGCGGAGAGGATCGACCCTCCACGCGGGGGTGGGTTCCTCTCCAAATCAAGGCTGTTGGAGTTGGGTCGCTGGTACGGAGTCCCTGTATGCTGCCGCTCATGAGACTCAAGAAGGCGGTCACGTTCAAGTCCTACATCTGCAGCTCCGCACCGCTGTGACCATACGATGATGGCATCTTGATGGTAGGGAGGCTTTGGCAGCATATTCGGTGTGCCTTGTGAGGGAACCCTGGACTTTGGATACTGCCATAAGAAAATGGTCGTTGGACTTGCTCCAAAGCAATATTTGGAGAGGCGGCAAGGAGATGGCAATGGCATGCCTTTCTCCTTCGTTCCGACGGCATACCGATGCAAGGCAAACCCTAAGGGAATCTTCGACAAAGAGGATTGGTGAGAAACTACGTTGGTTACATCGGTGGGACCACGCCCAGCAGGGGTTGGAATGTAAAGTAATGATCTTCAGGCATGGTCCTCGAACGGAATAGCCTCGAGCTCTGCAAACAAGATAGAAGGTCAGAAAATGGAAGTGTAAACATGACGCATGATGTCGGGCGTGTTCGGCAGTGGCGCCGTGAAAGGCGGAAAGGCGGAATCAAGGCCGTGGACTATGCTGTATACAAGCAGGCCCAAGGGAAGAAAGATAGGGCTCAGAGCTGGGGAATTTAGGCAAAATTAATCGCATTGAATTGTGAGCAGTTTCATCCAGAAGTCAAAGTCAAAGATGCAAGTTGAATGCAAAGAATCGAAATTCAAAAGCAGAAAGTGCGACTCGGCGTTTGCTCGGCGCGTTCCTTTCCAGCCGCACAGAACACGTGAGCGTTGCGTGCCATTTCCCACACCCAGGTACCTGTCGCTAAAGCCTAATCCCCATCGCCGCCGCCCTTCATCTGCTCACAATGCTCACAATTTGTCCACTTTACTCGGATAGCAATATGAATCCGCTGGAAACGCTGGTTAGCAGGCACCGAGATTGAACGACCGCGAAACCACCAAGAACCTGGGGACATTTCGATGATGGGAAGACCTACAAGACGCGTCTCCGCCTTGAAGGCGAATCTGATGCACACGCAAACCCCTGAAGTCAGAACCCTGAGGGAAGAAGGACTCGTCTAGAACGCGTAGTTAGTATGAAACAGAGCTCGGGACCACTACCTCGTCTGACTCGGAACATCGATGGCGATACTCACCTATCTCGAGGCCGCCGTTGGGGTCGACGTCGACTTTGGCCATCCAAGCGCCGACACCATCGGGGTAGAACTGGTCGTCCCAGGCCCCGTAAAGGGAGTTGGTGAAATATATACTTCTTCCCGATCTCGACACCTCAACCATTTGAGGTCCGCCCGCTAGAGGCATGTTGGGCCTCGCCGGGTGCGCCGCCCTTTGCACAATACCCCCCACCTTCACAGAGCCCACTTGAACTGGATGCGCTGGGTCAGAAACGTCATACTGCTTCATTTCTCCCGTCCCCCAGCAGGAAACATAGAGGAACTTGTCATCGACCGACAGGTCAATGTCTGTGATTAGCGGCGGGACGGCTTTGAACGGCTTGAGTATCGGGGGCAATGATTCTTCGTCGGCAGGCTCCGCTGGAACGGTGATGACCTTTTCTGCGTTCCACTCATCACCGTCCTGGAACCATCGGAAAATGGAACCAGACAAGTCCTTTGTTGAAATAACGACCCCGACAAACCCCCATGTCGCTTCTGGATCATGCGATGGTCGGACTTCGAGCGCCATTTGGTGTTCTTCACCTAGGTCAACACGTTGATGGTGCTTTCCCCCGGCAAGATCCCAGAAATGAATGGCATGGCCGTACTTGTTTCCCAACAACAGTTCTGGAACAATGCCGTTCTCGATCATGGATGGGCTTCCCCATTCACTTGAAATAAGGACATTCTTGTTCAAGTGCCACCACGCGTCATAGTGGAAGTGTTGGGGACCGCGATCACTTTCCCAAGCACGCAAGACGTCGAAATTCTGGTGGTCAAGCAGAGCAATGCCGCCCGGTCCGTCAGGATTACTCTCCGGCCCCCCGAGACACGTCAAGAACACGCCGTCAGGCCCGCAATGCAATGTATGTGGACGAGAATAACCAGCTTTATCCGACAATGTCTTCCCGTCGATCGTTTTGACGAGCTTCGGTGAGCGAGGGTTAGGGCCGATATCGAAGACATATATGTTCGAAGAGCGCAAGCCAGGGACAAGCAGGTAACGTCGTCGCAAGCCGTCCATGTTGTGTCCCTCGTGTTTGAGGGCAGCGGAGCACGCATTCCATCCGAAATGGTGCAATTCGTCTCCTAACCCTGGAACATCGGTCCAGCCAACAACCTGTCCGTAGGTTGTCCCGGGTTTCAAATCAATGACGGTCAACGCATCATGTTTCTGACCTTTTCTGTCAAAGGCCACCACATATGCCAATTCTTCGGGAGGTGCAGCGATTGCCTCAGCTGCAGTGCGGTAGAAAGTGGGATCCATTTCTGTTTGTACGGGGACCCGAGTTGGAGTCTCTCGAGATGCTTTCTGCAAATTGAAATCAAGTTCGAAAGCACAAAAACTCCCAGACCGCAAGCTCCGGATCTTCGGGGTGTATATAGGGCTTTGCTCAAATGCTACCAGAGCGAGCGCTCACAGTTAGGCCACCTCGAGGAAACCGAGCAACGAATTGGTTCGACCAATTCCCCGATACACCGAGCTTACAAGTCTGTCATCCTTGTGCCCTGAATGACAGTTTATTTCCTGTTGGCGTTATGGCAAACCCGATGAGAGAACCTCCAGTGGGAAGTTAGGCCAGGGCGTCAAAATCGCAGGTCAGCACTACCAATCCAAGGAGACGTCGCCGCAAGGGCGTGAAGTGCAGGCGACTCTCATAACTCGGTAAGAGATACCCCAGCTTGTGTCACCGTAAGTTCGTGGGATACGACTTGTCACGGCCATTCAAGCACTCGCTCTTCGCGAGTGGCTGTCGCAAGTTTTTATATGTCACACCATCCGGCAGTCCTAGTCGCCAAGGACCTCAGTCAACGATGGTGCAAGAACCGTCAGCAATGGCGCGATGAAGGGGGTCTCGAGATCGCCGAACGAAGAGAAAGACCTGTTACCGCAATGCCGTCCACCCCCGCTCGATACCCCGTGTGAGGAGTCTTCCAAGAAGTGTGGCTACCTGTAAAGCTCGAAGTAAGCATCTCAGATTGGATTAGTCACTACGCTGTCCAATGGCTTCACTTCTTACTATGTCAGAGCCAATCAGCCTGGTCTCCTGCATATGGCGAATCGCTCCCAGAACACTCTCTGACCTTTGCAGAGTGGCCCTATCTACGGTGCTGACAACAGTGATTCAAGTGTGCAAATCCCAATTGTTATGATGGAACTGCCCCAAAAAAGGCCAATTGTGCGTATGGAACTGGGAACTCTGGTGTTCCCAGGCCGTCGATTATGATAACTCCATGGGATATGATTCTTGGTACATACATCCAAATGCTCCCTCTCATCACGCTCACGATCCGTCCCCGGAATAAGCCTGTGTCTCGACGCCAAAATCTCTCAATTTTTCGTCTTCTGAAAATCCAATCGGTCGTCTCTTCTCACTGCCCCGGCTCGTCGACTTGCACTCCTGCCTGTAGTCATCTATTTCCAACCACTGATCTTCATGGTTCCATTCTCCACTAAATTCTTATGCATATCGAAAGAGTTGAAGAGCAAGTGCGGCTCGTGACCCATACCTTTCTTCAAGCACTCGTACTCGGCCCTGTCGAAGTAATCCTGGAGAATGGGCCGGTAGTCGGGATGGGCGCACTGCTTGATAATCTCGCGGGCTCTTTCGCGAGGACACATTCCTCGCACGTCTGCAAGGCCCTATTATTGTCCTTCCGTCAGTTTTTACACAAACCTGACACCGCACCGTGCCGCTACTGTAGTCTGGGGAGAGGGAGATGACTTACGATTTCAGTCACGACAACGTCCAGATCGTGCTCTGTCTGGTCGACGTGTGTGCACATTGGCACAATGCAACTCACGCCGGTAGGGTCGGTTTTCGAAGGTCGCGTGCTGGGCGTATGCATGATGGAGTATTTGGATGAACGGAGGAAGTCTGCGGATCCGCCCAGGCCGTTAAGCATGCGCGAGCCCAACACGCACGTACTGTTGGCGTGAGCGTAGATGTCGACTTCGACGGGCGTGTTCATGCCGATCACGCCGAGCCGGCGGATGATTTCAGGTGAGTTGGACACTTGCTGGGACCGGAGGATGAGTTTGGAGTGATAATTCTCCCACTATTTCCATTCAATTCGCCAGGTTTTTCTCATCAGCACTCCAGGGCATGATCCAAAAAGGTGGGGGCGTGGGGCCTCAAACACGTGTGGGTGAGTAACAAGAGACTTACACCATCGTAAAAGCGTTGGAACCCCCCGGGAGAGAAACGAATAGAGGTCGCGGTGGCAAAGTCCAGGTTTCCACTGTCGAAGAGGTCGAGGAAGGAATCCTGCAACACTTCCGTCCAGACTTTCAGGTTCTTGAAGTTTGCTCCTCCTTTCTGAAGAATAGGTCAGCAGCGAATCCGGATTCGAGGAAGCTCTTTATTTTCATCTATACACGGGAGAGCCAAAAAGATGTGCTTACAGCCAGGCCGCCGATAACAGCGTTTGCAATGTTGCCAATCCCAGACTGCAGAGGCAGCAGATTCACCGGCAATCGCCCGTGTTTGACCTCGTGTTCCAAGAACTCGATCAAGTTGCGGGCAATGGCTTGCGAGGTCTCATCTTCGGGCGCATTTTCGGTTGTTTGGTCCGGGTAGTCGGACTCGACGAGGGCGACCACGCGCTCCGGGTCGATGGGGATATGCGGCGTGCCAATACGGTCCTCTGGTGCCATGATCAGGTATGGCTATGGCGAGCCGTCGTCAGCTGGGAAGATGTGGTGCGAAGGGGTCGTTGGAACTTGCCTTTCTCCGTGGGGGGAGGTCAGTCATTGTAATGTCGTGTAGACCTTCGAAGCTGGGTACAGCAGTGTTGAGTTCGATGATGATCTGATGAGGAGCAAACAGGTTAGCCGGCCATTCAGGGCGCACGATTCTACGGGCGCTTTCTCCTTCGTACCTTGTCCGCCATCTGAATGATCTCAGGAGACGCGCCCACACTGGCGCCCGGAATAATGCCCCCGTCCTCGGTGATGGCAGAGGCCTCAATGATGGCGACGTCCAGGCGATTGTTGGCCTTGTGCTTGGTGTAGAAGCCGTACATCAGGTCGACGGGGAACATGCTGAGATGCTTGTCGAAGAACTTGATGTTGCCGTTGTTGATGCCCTTTGCGATCTCCTTGCCGACCTGGTGCGGCGCGCGGCGCTCGATCATGTTGAGTCGGGCCCATCGGTTCTCCGTCTCTGCGCCGGACGAGGCGCCCACGAAGAGGTTGTACTTCAGCTTGCCCTGCAGGCCGTTTTGCTCGACATAGTCGGCGAGAGCGGTTGGTACTTTTCTGTTTCAACCCGCGCCAATTCAACATCTGTAAGCGCGAGGCTACGTTCTCGGTAGAGGCGAATATGTGGAGATGACTTGATAGACGGGGCGGGATGAAAAATACGTACTTGGGATATCCCACGCCAGTAAAGCCTGACCAGCCGATGTATGAGTTGTGAGGGAACAAGTCGATGAGGTCTTCAGCCTTTGCCAATTTCTGCCCGTCCGTTGTCCGTTAGCCACATTTTCATTTCACTCAATTCCAAATCCCAGGCAGGGAAAGAGCTCGAAGCCACCCGGGGATCAGGCTTAGATGGACAATGGCAAAGAGCTTGAAACAGAAGAAAAGAAAAAGCTCTTTGGAAGCTCCGGCCCGAAGAAGGCAGCTGGGCGGTTAACGCCCCGTTACGCACATTCAGGTAGCTCGCCCTTCTGCATCTACTCTTCAGGAGCGCCGAGGCGGCCATTGTGGAGTGTAAGGAGGACCGGGAGGGAGAGGGGGCCTTGGAAAGAAAACGAATACAAGAAAGAAACGAAAAGAGGGAAAATAAATGAATGGACAACGAGGTGAGAGGAGAACGAGACGAGCGACGAGATCGGAGAGTGACGAAAGGGAGCTTTCAGCAACCCCTCGAGAGGTACCACCTATGTATGTACAATAGGTCGTCCCTTTCTTCTCGTCAACTATCTTCGCCGTGGGATTGTTGGCTTCTTTTTCGTTCGTCTAATCAATGGCAAAAAAAAAAAAACAAAATCACGATCTCGTGAGGTCGAAAAAGGTCGTTTCTGGCAGGAGCTTCAATGTGTCGGGAGGAAGCCCAGAGCAAGCCGTTGTTTCGTCATTGGGTCTGATGTTCTCCCAAGCTCCCCGCTGGGGGCCGCCGTCGGACTCGTTCGGATACGAGGGATGAGGGCGTGATTGCTTTGTTTGGACATAGTGCATGTTGGCGAGCTAGCGAGGCTAAGTACGGAGTCCCCTCGTAAGTTAGACGGGGCTTACTCGTACAGGAGGAGATCTTCCGCTCCTTCGTTCGGCGTCTTTACAAAGGAAACTGGGGGGAATCTGTCCCAATAATGGCGCATTACACCACGTCCCCATGCTGAAATACAACCACCACATACAGCAACATGGCACCACATGATCTCAGCTCGAGTATCATCCTCCGAACCATCTCCGCGTTTGTTCTCGATCCCATTTCAACTGGCTGCTCAACTTGCTCCCTCCAGCGACTCCTCCCCCACCGCTTTACAAGATTGCCTCATAGATCCCGAACCCTCTTTCCAACAATTTCAGATTCCCAAAAGAATAAAGGAAAAAAAAAAGAGGGAAAAGAACCTCATTCTTTCCATTGATCCGTCGGTCAGTAGTTGAGCCAAATTCGCCTGCCGCTGGCTCAACACCCAATCCCCCTGACGCCAATACGTACTAGGTGCTCTGCAGCTGTTCCAGGTATCTGAGACCTTCTCAAAGTAGGTGCCCTCGTTGACTTGGCCTCATTTGAAGAATAAAGGCTCGGGTAGGTGCTCATATGTGATATCCTCCCATGGGTCATCCGGGTCTGCCTCTGCCACATTTCCCATACATGCCCGGTCAAACACTTTCTCACCCACATTGATTCCCCCAGGAACCACCCGAATCAGCCTGACTTGGGAGCGATCGGACGAAGACTTCATTCTCTTTTCCAAGTCCATGAAGTACGCGCAACATCCTTCGTGGGAGAGCGCGACCAGGTTCTCGGGCAGGTCCTTCTCGGGCCTCGACCCGGCGAATATTTGCACCGAGTTTTGCAGCCGCACGGCATCAGGGGCGTTCCACACGTTGCCGTACACGAGCTTGAAATGCATCGTCCAGTGCAACCCGCGAGCCGCCATTCTCCTCGACACCTGACTCTGATAGAAACTGTAGATGCCTGATCTGGTGGGAAACAGTCGAGCCGATACCGCCATCCGGGCAAGGGCCAGACCGAGCGAGATGACCGTCTCGACCAAGACCGCCAGACAGTATCCGTGACCCGGGGGAACGCCTTCCTTGTCCTTTTCCACCTCGTCCTTGGACGTGCAAATGCCGCAGTGGCAAGCTCTCCTGATCTTGTTCAAGTTCTCCACATAAGAGGCTGAGGCGTCCTCATGAGACAGTTTCAACGAGCGTTCCATGCGGCCTTGGAATCGGCGCAGTTCCGGCAGCCAGTTTGTGATTGTTTCAATGAGGCCGGCACCGTACGAGTCGGTGTTGCTCTGGTTTTGGACGGACACCAATTGACCGTGCTCCTCGTGTCCTTTGCCATGCGCCAGACCCTCGAACATGCGCGCTGCACTGCCGATCATTGTCCCGAAAGCCTTGGATTCGTCATGGTCGAGATGATGGAAACTCTTGCCAAACACCCGAGGGAGCAGTGATTGCCACGCAACCCGACCCCCGAACCTCGCGGTGTGGAGAGTCGCTGAGTAAGTCCGGTCGATCAGGGACAGGTCTTCGACAGCTGGTTCGGTTGGCTTCCATGGTTCGAATGAGGCTTTGATGCCCGTTTCCGGCACAAACACCAGAGTAACCTGGGGCTGTTGGTCTGGGTGGGTGACGCGGAGTTCCTTTCCATCCTTCTGATAGACGACTATTCGCAGGTCGCACAACCATTCAGCGATTGCTGCGAACCACGATATAATGGCACTACCCACGAGCGTAACCTGCTTCTCTTCCCCCTTTGTGACGCGCATCAACGCCTGCAGCGCTTCGGCGATCATGCTCGGCGGGAAGACATCATCAATGCTCTTGACACGCGCCCCTGGGTAGAGGATGGGGTATGGGTCGATTTGAAGATAGTCCTCGACCAGCAGCCCGAAGTCCGACGTAGCGAATATGCCGTTACAACCGTGCAGAGCAGCTTTCCATTGACCGAAATGGGGTGTCACATCCTCAGGGCCCGCCGCCGCATTTGCCAGCGCCATGAGGACTCTAGCACCGTAAGGTTCGTGAAAGCTCTCTCCCAACGCAATCATCATGGCAAGATGCTCGTAGGAGCCCTCGTGCACGGCCTGGTCGCGAATGACGTTGGATAGACCCCAGCCGAAGGACAGTTTCTCACCCGGAGCCACTGACACATGGACGGGAAGATTACTGAGCGCGTTGTTAATGTTTCTCTGACCCTGCACGGATATATTCAGGTCTCGGAAGAGCCTGTAGGCAACGTAGCGAGTGTAGGGATCTACTCGAGATCCTGAGAATTTGCGGAGGGTGGCTGAAGGGATCGAAATGGCCTCAGGCACATCTTTGTCGATGATAGGCATCCTGGAACGGGGGTTCTCAGTCCTTGAGAGGCGGCTTGAGGAGTTCAATCCTGCAATCCCATGCTCCTCGCGAGCGGAAAGACAGAGTTCTAGAGATATAGATAAACGGCTGCCATGCGAGGGCCATGCAGGAAGCACCGAGCCCACAAGTCTTGTCTTGGCTCTTGGACCCCCCAGATCGTGTGATACTCCTACCGAGTAATAGATCCAGCCCAGATGAGGATACGGCTCAGTGACTCAGCAACCCAAAGTCTCGCCTCAGATGCAGCCCTATTGGCCCTTGAGCCTGTTGCAAGCCCAAAGTGCGGGGTTTGGCCTGGTCAGCCTGGTAAAGCTGTGGTCATTGCAGCAGACAAGGGTGCCACGACGAGATTCCATTAAAGAGAGCTGGAAGGTCACTGTGTTCAATGGACCAAACCGCTCTTTCATAATGCCGTCCAACAAAGGCTGCTTCAAGACGACAGTCAGTTATCGACTGCGTTCCAGTTGCCTACTCGTCGTGTCGATGGTTCGAAGGAACAGCGCGAGTCCGTCTCTTCTTCTAGATGAACTAATTGCTTGGACGGGGCAAAGACGGGGCCACTACCTCAAAAATCGACACCTTGATCAGTCCCCAAGCGCGCGTCATTCCTCACCAGCTCAGCTGAATCCCAATCGCTCCATACCTCTTACACAACCCCTCAAGTGACAGCCAAGACCGGACAGGTGACGCAAGGCTGGGATGGAGGGGTCGCTAGGGCAGGTCCCCATGCATCGCTTGCGGATTCCAGGAATGCCTAAATTCTTTCATATAGGTAGGTGCTTAGCACTGCTTCTGAGTCCTTGAGGCAGATTTTACCTCGATTCAGCTCGAAGGCCACACAGGCTGAGCCCAGATCAAGATGTCGGACAAGGTGCGAGTTTGGCCACCAGTCGACTTGATCGAGGGACTCGCTAGTCATCCAATCAGGGTTGAAATGCTTTCCTGTCCTTGCTGGATAATGTACTGCATGCCAGAGACCGCCCGGCGACTCGGGAACACGATTCTGCGACAAGTGCTGGCCCTTTTTGTGGCTCTAAAGTAAGCGGTAGTAGTATTAGACCGGCCGAAACAACGCATGGGCAAGTCTCACACATAGCGCAGGGTCAAGGACAAAACTGATGCATCGACAAACAAACCTATTGGGAAAAACTGGATTGCTTCAATGGGGCTTCAAGCCATGAGGGATGCGAGGGGTGAGATATAATTGTGCAATCTGATATGTCGATGTACTTGTCCCGGGAAGCAGCAGTGCGAGTTATTCAAAGAGAGCCAGTGAAACGCCATGTACTATTAAAGAAGTCGAGGTCTTGTAAATTTCAAACTGCTTCTCGGATAGACTCCTTGCTGCAACTGAGGTTCACTTTGCGACTAGAGTATCAACTTAGAAGGACCGGGTGGCGTGAGACCCTTCAACCCGAGTGAGGTTCGGTAAGCATGTTCAGGCAGCCTCCCCCTCTTGATCGAGAGTCGTACTTTTCTGTTCCACAATCTCCGCCGTCACGCGGACAGATTGGCATTGATAGTGTCTCCATTTCCGCATGGGCAAATTGAGGGCGTACATTTCGTCAACTTCGACCACTGTGCGAGCTGCGGTTTCTGGAATGTAAAAATATGCCCAGACGACGGTGATCAACACGCAGGCGGCGAAGATGAAGGCAGCCTTGGCTCCAAGATTTGCGGCGTCGGCCGACGTCAGCTGAGGAACGGCGAACGTCGTGATCACGGCCGTCACGTAGGACCAGAACATCGACCATGCCACCGTGGGCTCTCGGAGGGCTGGCGTCGCGATCTCTGTAGGGAGGACAAATGCCCTGGAAACGCACATATTAGCATAAAAGCTGGAAGAGAAAGCGTAGCCTGGGAACGGGTCATCTTACAGAGATTGGAAGGAGACGGCATTGGCAAAGGCAAAAACGATGAACACCGAAGCAAGGCCCAATCTCTGGCCGTTCGTCTTCAGCCCGGCGGCTGCAAGACTTCCAGCGGCTAGGTCGAGGGCGAAGAGGATCGAGAAGCCGATGAGCGCCACGGGTCTCCGGCCAGCTTTGTCGACTAGTGTAGGTCCGATGATAGTCCCTAGAAATTGCAGGCAGGTGATGATGATGGTCATCTGGAAAGGGTTTCCAACGCCACTCTGCACAAGGATGACTGTCGAATAAGTCCCGACTAAGATTTGTCCACCCACTTGGCTCGAGCTCAGCAAGGCTCCTGCGGTCAGAGTCCGTTTGAGGTTTGCTCGATTCAAGATGTCCCAGAATCTGGTTCGCTTTCGCATTTCGGCTTCTTCGGCAACGGATACTCGGTATATGGATATCTCGGCCTCGACAATGTCTGATTGCTTGTTGCGGATGGCCATAAGGACACGCCGTGCGGCGTCAATTTTGCCATGCTGGACATACCAGAGTGGTGATTCAGGGCATAGCATCGTCAGACAGCCAAAGGCAACGGGACAGGCCGCTTGGACGGCCAGAGGAATTTTGTACTGTCGCTCGTCGTTGATTTTCTCGCTCGCCCAAACAATAGTCGTAGCAAGGATTGCTATGGCGCCTACTCCAGCGATGCAAAACCCAACCGCCCTGCCACGCACATGGGCAGGGACAAGTTCGGCAAGGTAAAGTGGAGCGGTAGTCGTCAAGATACTGATTCCAACGTCTAAAAAGGCCAGTCAGACCGTTACAGGGGACAGGGAAATGGATTGACGCTCACAATTCCAAAACCTGCCTACCGTAAGACCGCCAATATTGGGCGCAAACAGCTGAAGAAACGAGCCAGGAGCGGAAAGCAAGAAGTAAGCTGCAATGAATGTTCTTTTCCGGCCGAAATACTTCATCGTGGGTGATGCCACAAAGGTTCCCATGGCTGCGCCTACGAGGGGAACTGTGACAAGCACATCGAGATTTCGGGCCTTGAATTAACACAACCACGTTAGTTCTGCACAGTACTGTTAAGAGATCGTGACTCACTGTGAAAGCCACTCCAGGACCTTGATATCTCTGTATGAATAGAGGCAACGACAAAAGTGGAGCGACGAAGTTGTTGTCGTAACCATAAAGGCCCATGGAAAGACCGACGATTATCACTGGGCATGTCATGTTAGTTGGGATCTCTGACCAGATGAGCCCGAGTACCAAGAGGCAAGACTCACTATAAACGACAACCCGCCAATTCCACCAACCCGTCGGATGATGGATATGGCGATCAATTGTGGCCGCATCCTGGGTGACTTCGGAAACATGTTCCTGGTGCATTGCTGCCTCGTCTTTGGTCACGAACAAAGCCATCGCTGTGGGAGCGAGAGAAATTAGTGGTGCAGGAACATGGAAAGAATTGGTCTGAGGGTTCAGATGGAACCGTGTCTGCTATATAGAGTGATATCCACTGGCTCTCGCCCAGGGTTAGACGAGGTCTCTTAGGTGAACTATGACTATCCAGCCCATCCCCATGGGGAATTTCATGGTGGGATGGGGGAAAGGACAATCTTAATGGAGCGGGCGGTTTGGACCAATGTCCAATGGGGTCATGGTAGAAAAGAGACTTGGACATTGGTGTTCAGCCTTTCAAGATTCGAAGAGCTGACAAATGGCGACTGTCACTAAGCCGCTTGGAGAATTTCTCCAGATTTGGAATTCCCCAAATGCATCAAACGCATCCTCCCTTCTGACCCAGCGGGGATCAGCACCCGCGACTGGGGTGGCGGGATGATGGGAATGAAAAGAACAGACGATTTCCCGCTGGACCGGTTTGTTCCCCAGAGCGAATCGAAAGATGGCTGCAGTTTCAGTCACCGGGACAGCTGGTATCCAGGATCCCTCTACTTTCCACGAGCAGGATGTCTCAGCGTCACCAGACCTGCAGCGACTCTGCAGGGCGCTGGGGATGAACCCTGACCCCGCGAACAAACTTCAAATCCCAAACTTCAATTTCTTACAGGTGCGGAAGCGTCATGACCAGTGACAGAGAAGACAGAGGGCAACACTGACTCGGGTATAGGAAATGGCAAAGTTGCCCACTGACTTGACCGCAATACCCCGGGGAACCGACGTCCAGGCCATGCGCCACTGGATCGACAATGTTTTCTTGAAAGGACCCCTCGCCGAATATCGAGCTAGGTGTGACATCCAACGCCGACGATCAGGAACCAGGATATATATAAAGGAAGTATCCGTGCAATGCTCAGATGGGAGCCAAGACACATTCAACATACGTGTGTATGAGCCCCAGATTGAAGAGACGATATCAAAGCGGCAGTTGAGACCTGCAATACTCATGCTCCACGGTGGCGGCTGGATACATGGGAATTCTCGTGGTGACGAAAGTCAGTAGTGACCATGTGCAAGCTGTGGCAGCTGCGCCCGAAACTGACAGTAATAACAGCTGTATCGACACTATTTGCGACCGAGCTGGGTGCCGTCGTTCTGGGCGTCGACTATAGGCTTGCGCCAGAGCATCCATTTCCAGCCCCTCTGGAGGATTGCAGCGAGGCGATTGCGTGGGTACGTAATTCTCTCACCTGAAACCCAACGTGAGTTGAAGGCTAATGAAGCTTCTTGGAGACAATCCGTAATGCAGAAACATATCAAATTGATACCTCCCGCATAGCACTATGGGGTGCTTCCGCAGGGGGGAATCTTGCGGCTGCGGTTAGCATTAAACATTCCCGGGAGCGTTCGATGACCGGATATCCCAGTCTCCGGTTGGTGAATCTTGTGGTACCTGTTACTGCACACCCAAAAGCACAAGCTGCGTTCAACAAACGACGGCTTTGCGAAAGGAGCAGGGTCGAGGAAACAGTTGCAGATGTGCCGCCGGCTCCGGAGCCAGTGGTCAAGGAATTCGAAACATTATATGGTATGTCGCACATGTACCGTAGACTGCGTCAACGAGACAACCGACTGACCGTCCCGTTTTAAGAGCTCTATGTCGGCAATTCGACTGACATATACGATCATCTTGCATCTCCTCTGATGGCCCAAGACATTTCACAACATCCCAAAACTCACATCACAGTTGCTGCCTGCGACTATTTGATGCACCAAGGTCTGGCGTATGCACAGCTTCTTCGCTCCTTTGGCACACACGTCACGGAAGAGATTCTTGCTGGCGTCCCACATGGGTTCACTTTTCCAATGAACGCAGCTGTGACGAAGAAGTGGCTTGAGAACCAGAGAGACATCTTCATGGCAGCATTTAGCAGTGCAGACGCCTGATTCGTTGGAGAATACGCAGCGATTCTCGTATCAGCTAGTTTCGTTCAGGAGATATCAATAAATCTGTTGATCAGGTCTGGCGAATTGCAGTCATTGTTCTCTCTCACATCATCCTGCGTTGAGGGCTGCCGGGAATCGCCGTGAGATCCCAAGATGCCAACATTCAAACGCCCAATTTGCATCGCCGTCTGTGCCTGAATGGTCGAGCTCTGATCTTCGTAGTGCTGCCGTGAACTCATTGGTAAAGGTACGGTTGATATCAAAGGCATGACCGCCTCAGCAAGCCGAGGTGCAAAAATCTTCTCATGATCCTCCTTAATGACAGCGCCCGTGAGGCCTCCTAGGATGTATTGACACCTACCTCCTCCTGCTAAAAGGTAGATGTTCTGTGCAAGGCCAGATAGTTTCCCCAGGCCGACGATTCGTAGTTCGCCTTCTCCCAGTAAGCAAATCCAGGACATGGCTGCAAGACCTAGCAATTCGACTGATTGCTGTAATCTCGGCGAGATCCCATGGCCATGTCTAAGATCAGCGACAAGTTTTGTTGACAGCTGCCATTGCCGCGTAATAACCACATCGGCTGCTTGGATGCGGGAGTATCGATGGCGTTTAAAAACTGCCCCAAATAGCGTTGCCATGTCAGCCTCAGACTCGACAACTATTTCCTCGAATGCTCCTGCATCCTCGGCCATGTGTATCTCAGTGAGGCGCCCCAATAAGTGCATAGCAACTCTGTCGGATTCATCAGTGGGCTTCACAGATTGTGGCCCCATTGGTGGTCCGTCCACGATCTTCAGTGGCCTGCGAGCCCGTCGTCGTCTGCTTTTATTTGCATATATTGCAAAAGTTGCTGCCTCAGTATTAAAGAGAACCTGCTCAATCTGTAGCTTTCTGTGCCGGTCTTCTTCATCGACAGGTTCCACCACCTCTACGAGAGAGACCGCTTCGTCCAGGTACAGGAACGCACGGTTGTGCTTTTCGAGGACGTTATAGGCGGTGAACAGAAATAAAGAGACAACCACACTATCGAGTGTGGCTGGATCAGCAAAGTCGTAACTCAGACGTGACCTCTCCACTTGGGTGATGAGCTCCGAAAGATGTGCCTTGTCTCCTGGTGCCATGCGGAATTGGCTTGCTGCGTTCACCATCCGAATGGAGTAGAGTAGCGTGCAAAATTCGGGGACGGCGCGCCAGGCTGGTTCGAGGATAAGGCGTGAGGCGAGATTGGTGTATGACAGGACCGGAAACACAACATACATCGTGTCAAAAAACTCATCGACGGCTTTCCAGATTTCGTCGCTTCTAGGAAGATCGTCACCTTGGAACACCACATCTGCTACCGAGCATAGGTTGTCGTTGAGTAAAATGATATCAGAGTCAGACATCTGAAATTCGAACGGGAGATTCTCGCGATTAAGTTCAAGTCCTCCATGGTCTGGGTTGATTGGGACATCATGGCTCGAGTAGCTACTCGGCTCCGGTTCTGCAAGGATCCGAATTGTCTCATCAAGAGGTAGGCCTGGCGCTTGGGAGGACGGAGAGTCTAAATTAAGCAAACATCCAGAGTACGGATGAGTGGTCTCGCGAGCGTGGCTTTGTGGCGAGAGTTAGAGAGGCACATCTTATCCGGTGGGTGCTCGCCCGATTTGATGCTTACTCTTTCAGCCGTCGGCCACGTTTTGCAGGTTTCTCGTCATAAGTGCATTTCAGGCCCGCACGGAGACACTGCTTGCAAGACTCTGTAGATTGGAGCGAAGAACTTGGTGCCCGTTTCACATTTCGACACTGAGTGGCTCGATTCAGAGGAGGGTTTCAATGAGTGAGAGCCAACAAGAACTTACCTTGACTTTGAGCCTACGACATGTGTCGCAAGCTCGCCGTGTGACTGACGTAACAGCTGGGCTTGGGGACGGATGGGATTCACAGCTAGCAAAGACACCGAACATTGAGGGGCTTGGGCAACTTGTGAAGAGAGGTGAAGAACGTCGAGAGCCATCAAGCAGCCGTGACCCGAGGTATTCGTGTGTAGCACCGGCTTTAAAGCGGCGGCGCATGTAAAGTGCTCAGCCCCCGCTGAAGCGGACGGTGGCGGCAGCACCAGCAAGGCTAGTGAGCGGCCTTTCCCGGAGGCCGGCTTGCGGATTTCCTACTTGTAGACGCAACTAAAGAACTGAACTCCTTGTGTGGTCGCGTATGGCAGTAGAAAACACCATGTTAAATCTTTCGCCTGTCACTTTTGCTGGTAAGACTTCTTTGGCGATTCCGGGCCTGGAATTGTGCCCGGGCTTGGTTCCCAATCTAAGACCTGGGTTAGACAATGCCATCTGTGAACTCATTAAACAAACTCAGATCCTCGAACTCGGCAGCAAGCTTATCAGCTTGTGCTGCGTTCCAGTCTGTGACCGCACGATCCATATCCAAGACGAAACCGGCTCCACTGCCCTGAGGTCTGTTCATACTTTGATGGTTGCGAAACTCCTCCTTGATGTAATGGGCTTCCGAGCTCCTCATGGCTCCGGATTGAACTGCGATGGTAAGGAGCCCCGGAACAATCCATTGGACCATACCGAAGCAGCGACCAAGGATGTTATAGTGATAAAGACAGAGCAGGAAATAGGGGCGCCATTCAGGGTCTTCCCTTTCCTTCACAACTGCGTTGGCGACGTACATCAGAGCGATGTGCCACCAGATATTGTAGGAAGATTCGGGGTAGTTACCATAGATGAGAATGATTTGCTTGAGTTGCCTTGTAGAAGCAGCAAAGATTTCCTGCGGCAAAGACGCACCCCGAGAGAAGTAGCTGAAGCCGTGCTGGTCTTTATCTGCGATGTGGGGACGAAAAATATCCAGAATCAAACCATGAAACCAGACTCTTTAGGCCGATCAGCACATCCTTGTCCGATGAACATCTCAGAAAGTGAACTTACTGGAACACAAATACATGACTTGCAGCGCCGCTAAGGTATGACATTGTCTCGGGAAGATGGTTGGTTAAGGCCACGATCTTGCGATATTCCGACAGCGTAAACTCTAGGGTCGCATTGGGCTCTCCCTCGGCGGGACGATATTTCAGTAATATGCCCGATGCGGTCTTCCAAAATTTACAGAATGATTGGAATGTATCACCACGTCCAGAAAACTTAATCTTGAACTTCCCTGCATCATCTCCTGGAAGGGCCTGCGTCTCCCCTGGAATGGGTATCATAGGCGGGTATTTCGTAACCACAGATGTAGCGTAGAGGGTTTGCACCCTAGGAGTTTTAGAGCCGATAATAATTCGATGGCGTGACCAATTGCACTCACATTGACATGTTAAAGCAACCCCATGCAGTATGCGCCATTGCGGACCGGTCCTCCCTTGAGTTGGAGAACCAGTCGCTGGGTGTCAGTGTATCTGACACCCCGAAAAGCCTCATCCTCTTAGCCATTTTGATACCTGCATCCACGCTAGGTAGCCCATCTTTGCCCGACCCATGGCATATATGACCTATCCATAAGAGAGTTAAACCAGCTAGGTTCGAGAGCGAATCGGACAGCTTCCCGGCAGTCAGAAGGTTCTGGGCTTCGCTTTGGAACTCGTAGCTCTTTCTTAGGGCCGACGGATCCTTGGAGTTGTATCCTTGCTGGAGTATTGTTCAGTAAATTGTGTGGCGTGATTGCCGCTGACACTGGCGGCGTGGGCGTGGGAATCGGCTGTACTTACAGAGGCATAGGAGAGCAACGAATTCACTAAAAGGGAAGAGCAAAACCCCAAGCTGCAGCTCACAAGAGAGTCAATGAACAAGTCAGCATCGAAAAGGCCTAAAAAAGGATGATCCGTTTCTAGGTATAAAGATATTGCCCCCGCCGCAAACTCATTAGATATGGAAACATTTGTCCAAAATTCAATGCTCAAGCCACTCAGCCTCGGATCCACGCAGAAACGAGGCGGCGGCTGGGGGCCAATCTGGATATGAACCTTGCTAGGACGATTGGTTTCTTTGTGCTCGACAGCAGCTGGTTTGGGACAAGATTCGATAAACAGGGCATCCGGATCATTTTTGATGGGAGCCGGCAGGATCTGATTTTCAGAGAATATTGGTGTCATGTTCATAACAGGAAAATTATCCGTCCTCATACCCAACATGGGATACGCAACCGGCTGTCGAACCATTCGTTCGAACTCCAGGTCAGACTGGGTTGGAGGTAGATATGCGCGGGCTGTCTTCTGTTCAGACAGAGGATTCCTGGGATTTCCCGCGCGTAATAGGCCAACTACTGAAGCAGGATCGGCATGTCTAAGCTTCAGCAAGCTCATCTGGGCCAGATCCATGGGCGAATTTTTCAACAGGTCTAGAAGCTCTTCCAAATGGTCGGACCGCTGTCGCAGGGCATCATTTTCCCTTTTCAGGATGCCGATGTGCGTTTCCGACTTGTCCATACTCGAGTAGACGCAAGCGACACCGGCATTGCGGCATGAGGAGCATTGGGGGCGCTCGCCATCGCACTAAACAAGCAGTTGTCAACATGCGCTTGAAGTCACGGAGAGAACGGGAGATTGATGGGAAGGGCTGACCAGATGGAGCATGGGTACTTGGGTAATTAGGTGCAACTTACAGCCCACTTCCTGAGGCGACAATGGTTGCAGGCAACCTTGGTGTTCGGACGTTTCCTCTTCAACCCTCGACTAGGAGCAGGGGCGGCTTCGGGAGTGGTTCTGGACGAGGCACACAAGGCTCGAGCCAAGTTCCGGTAATCTGGAGCAATTTTTGCCATGATTGCGTTGCGTTGTCCTCGATGTCCGTGCAAGTGAGCCACACAGCCTTGTTGCCGTTTGTCTCGGGTGTGGGCTGACCCAGATTTGCGCGAACAAAGTCAGGTGCGTACCCACTGAAAAACAAAGAAAGCGCAGCGATTGCTGATTGTCACAGTACGAGGCGAGGCGGGCTGGGCGGGGTAACATCGAGTTTGTGTTCTCGCTGTCGGCGGTTGCTCGCTAGTCCCAAAGCCGCCCTGCCCAGGAGCTGACTTACGAGGTTGGTACGAGGTATATTTCACTAGCTAATCAGGATAGCTGGAAACAAACGCGACGGTGCCTATTGGCTGACAAAGTGGGGCGTGATCCACATCCGGTGCATGCCGAAGTCCATATACGCCAATGGAACTGGCTCCAAGGCTGCTAATTGGCCAACAGCCGCTTGGCTTGTCTTGGAGCATCAACATGAAAATTCCTGCCTGCAAAGCACATGACGGGCTAGTCTAGACCTTGTACTTGGTAGACCCCGATGTCCCCCGCGAGGTACTTGTGGTTGCTCCTGGGCCTAAGGAAGACCTCAACGAAACCTTCTCGCGACCACATGCCCCTTTGCATACCCCATCCTGGTCAAGGCGGATCCCGGCGTCTCGACGACAAACATGGCTCAAGATGGAGAGATTTATCAATGTCCCTCTCCCCTGCCTCGTAAGTCTGGGCATTGCCTGCACAACCCACAGAGAAGAAACAACGTGAGTTTTATGCCTGAGGAATAGACATGACTTTTCCGTCTGTTCCAGTCTTTGGGCAGTCTGCCCTCAATGAGCAAGCAGTATGTGTGCTCCCCGGTACTCTGTTTGTGCTATCCGATCCCCCGCTGACAGAAGAGTCTTAGCCCGTAGAGGACCAGTTCCTCGACTTCCAATTTTCAGAGAATGACAGTGCGCTCCCAGCACACCAGCTCTCTCTCTTTGACAATCCTGTGAATTACCCATTTCTAGGAGATGCTCCCCTTCTGGAGACAGACCAAGACTTGTTTCGAGAACCTGCATTCAACCTGCAGACTGCTGACGGCGCTGCATCACCTATTTATTCCCCATACTTAGCTCAGAATGGATTCAGCCCTGGCATCGCTTCGCTCGGACCATTCCTGTTTTCCCCGAATCAATTACCTGCAAATGACACGGGCCCCAAGGACCTAAGGGGGTCGAATCCGCCTTCAAGCCCGTCTAGTTCCGTGCAATCTAAACGGGGTGGCAAGCTAGCAGGGCAGTCCTTCTCTGCCTCTGGGGAATTCTCCGCCGTTGGTTCAACCAACCCAGCCAAACGAGGTCGTAAACCGAAACCCAAGGAATCACCGAGCGATCCCAAAGCGGACATTCTCAAAGCCAAGGCAACTCATTCCGAAATCGAGCGTCGATACCGTGATAATCTGAAGGATAAGATCCTCCAGCTTCATCGCACTCTCCTTGCAATTGGGGCAAACCCTCGGACGTTCCATCACCAAGGCCCATCTAGCTCGTCTACCTCAACCCAAGCGGGGAAAATCCACAAAGCTGAGATTTTCACCAACGCCATCAACTACATACACCAGTCTGAGTTGGAGATACGATATATGACCAACGAGATCGAACAGTTGAGGAGCCAACTCTATCAACTTGAGCAAGTGGCGGGATCTAGGGACGAAGCTTTTCGGAACCTAGCACTATAAGGAGCTCGGACCTTACAGAGCAGAATTCCCAAGGAAGACTCTATTGATGTTTAAAGCAGCAAAAGTCTTGAGCATTTAAGCGAGACGTTGGACGGACCGCTTTATAAAACGATGAGGGGTGTCAGTCAGGGTTTGGTCGCCGGCTATCGGAATGGATCGAGTGGTCTTGTGGCGCCTTGTATCTGGGAGTTCTATCAGAGTCGATTGGTATGGTTATTTTGGCCCGTGTTCATCAACCTGTCTTCATTTTCAGTTGGCGGCGGCCCGGTGGCGGCGTTCCAAGGCCGCAGCTGAGCTGCATGGCAAAGATTTCAAACCAAGGAGGATATTCAGGCTCGGTGCATTATCTTTGACATCAGACCGGCAATGCCCAAAGTATAGACGATTGCCAGCATCTAAGGAGCAACGATTTCATGAAGCCTAGTCCGTGTCCACATTGAGTCATTGACGGAAAGCGTCAAGGGCGAAGCAATAGTACCATTGTTTGCGCCCAGGATATGTAGTGTTTGTGCCCGGCCAAACAGACACGAGATAGAGGGAAAAGATCTTCTCGAATCTGAGTCGCTATGTGTCTGTTTGTCCGCTTCTTCGACGTGGTTTCCCCTGAGCAACAGGGCAGCAGCACCATCTTCCCACTCGGGATTAGTTGGGATTTTCTTGGCATCAGAGCGGCCTGACGGCGATGTGGCCCGAATCCTCGTTCCATCATTCAGACAACATCCCGGACATCTTCGAGCTCTAAGAAGTTCTGGGTCAATTGTGGTCGCAGTGCAGAAGAAAAAATGACATTCAACAGATATGTGGGGTGCGCATTGATTTGCTGAATTATGTATTGGCCATGCAGCGTGCCGCAAATCTTCGCATACCATGGACCCAGCACGGTAATCGCCTGCAGCCCCGAGGAAGCAGAAACCAACCATGAAGAACGCTCAAATGAAGAAGGGGAGGAGAACCACTCAACCAGGGATGGCTCTATTGCCATAGTAGACCTTCAAGCTGCGCGACATGATCACTTGTTTGCGACAATCACCGCCTTTCGACTGGATCTGTGGTCAACCCGACCCTTGGTTGTCCTCGCCTCGCTCTCTCGTTCATCAAAATCACTAGAAACCTATGGCCAGAACCTCGGAGTTGCGTTCAAACCAGATGGGACCACCCTGGTGGTTCGCACAGCGGGAAGTTACTTGATGCTATACTCTGTGGAGAGCGATCAGACCGCTCGTGTCCTGCAACAACAGTATGGGTATAGCCAGGCGAAACGTCAAAATGTCATGCGAAGCTTTGGAACAGACGAGACCACCGGGGTACCTGAGGTTTTGCTGCGCTTCCGAAGAGCTATTAAAATTGATGCAGGGATCAACTCGATCAACGCACTTGACTCGGATATAATTGTGGCCACAACTAAACCTGCTGCTGTACAATGCATTAGATGGGATCTTCAGAAGGATGGGTCTAATGCGGTGGCCCAATTGCTGAACAGGATGGACTGGATTACCCCAAAATCGAGCATATCAACCATGATTCACGACAGAGCAATGAACCTCTCGGTCTGGCTGTCACAGGATGGCCATGCATATGCCGTACAGCGGATCAAACCTCAACTGACGCGAGCACCGTCCTCCGACGACTCTATCCCTTCCTCAAAGGGATCCACGACTCCATCTACTAGGTTGTTCGACGGCTACTGCTTCCACAAGCCTGAATCATCCTCCAGCGCGACGTTTGCGAGTATCAATGCCAGGTTCTCACTCATTGCCGTAGCCACCTCGAAGGGAGAAATCGTCTGCTACGCTGCCAAGGACTACGCTGGGAATATCCCACTGTCTCACACTTTCAAAGCTTCCACTTCACCCTCGTCCAGAGGCGCTATTACATGTCTCATATGGTCTCCTGATGGCTACTGTCTCTTCGTCGGCTACAAATACGGTTGGTCTACGTGGTCGGTGTTTGGGAAAGAGGGCGCTTCAACATTCCACCAGAACCTCACACACGCTGAATCTAACGCTGAAAAATGGCTTCTTGCCATTCAGCGAGCGACCTGGATTGGCGCTGGTAGTGAAATTCTCCTGACCTCCCCTTCCGAAAACCGAATCTGGAAGTTAGAAATGTCGCGGAGCGCCGCTATGGGCTGTTTCTCCTGTGCAAACCTCGTTCGTGCTCTCCTCCAAACTCCGACTGAGCTCACAGTCTACCGTGGCCATGAACTCCCCGACTTGACTTCTATATCGAATGAGGCGTCCCTTTGGCATCACGCCGAATATCCACCTGTCTATCTACACAATCAATGGCCTATCAAGTCCTGCATCGTATCGCAAGACGGCAGATACATCGCCATTGCTGGCCGCCGGGGTCTGGCCCACTACAGTGTTCAGAGCGGAAGGTGGAAATCTTTCTCTGATCTGTCGGTGGAGAATTCATTCGCAGTTCGCGGAGGAATGTGCTGGTTCAACCATGTCCTAGCTGTCGCAACCGAGAATACCGGTGGGTACGACTTGCGACTGTACTCGCGGGAACTCGAACTGGGTCGTTTCCCACTGCATCACGAAGCGTTCTCCATGCCAATCGTCTTTGTGGGACCCTCAGGAGAAGATTCGGTATTGGTATATACCTACGAGAACATCCTCTACCACTATATCCTCAACATAACCGACCGAGGTGCGCAACTCGTGCAAGTGGGCCAAATCGCTTTTCATGGCATCGTGCGTGCACCAAGTCGAGTTCGGTCTGTCAGCTGGGTTGTACCGGATTCTCAGCTTCGAAACGGAGATCCGTCTAGGGACGTGGAATTCGCATCTGTCCTTTTCCTTGTCGATGACAAGTTGGTCTTGTTGCAAGCCTCCCGAAACGAAAAGGATGAGCTCAAATACGACATGCGTGTCGTTGCTCAGCATGTTGAGTACTACATCCTCATGCGTGATCAGATATCCTTCAATTTCAGCACCGGTCCGGATGAGTCGGCGCCACCTACACCGTCGCCTGGATCGGCATTCACCATGCGAAGCCAGCAAAACTACTCACTCCGGGACTCTCTGTGGATATTCAGCGGCGATGAACTTCGTCTGTGGCCTGATGTGCGTGATCTGTTCCACCATGCTGCAGGAGATCTCAACATCTCACCAATACTATCCATGTCCGTCGACTTCTACCCCTTATCCATTCTTCTCACCAAAGGTGTCGTGCTCGGCATCGAGTCCGAGCTTCTGCAACGTCGAGACGTCAACTTTGCACAATTCCGCTCCAGCATCCGCACTCAGCTCTTTCTTCCCTATATCCTGCGCCACCAACTCTGTGAAGCGAACGACACTGCCGCTGCGTTCGGCCTGGCGAACCAATACCAGAGCCTTTCGTATTTTCCTCACGCGCTGGAAATCCTGCTCCACAACCTCCTCGACGATGAAGTTGATCGTAAACCCGGAGTAAAAAAGGGCAAAGACAACGACAATGAGGCGCAAGGCCCATTGCCAGCTGTTCTCTCATTCCTCCAACTTGTCCTCCCACCAACAACATACCTGTCGACCGTGGTGCAATGCATCCGCAAAACAGAGCTCTCTTCGTGGCGCACGCTCTTCGCGCACCTCCCGCCGCCTCTGACCCTGTTCGAACAGGCCCTCGAACTCGAGGATCTCAAGACCGCGGGCGGCTACCTCATCGTGCTCCAGGGGTTGGAAGAGGGCAGCGACGAGTCCGAGTCCTATGACGCCCGAAAGTTCGAAGGTTACGTCATCCGCCTCATGAAGCTCGCGCGCCAAAAGGGTGATTTCGAGCTGTGCGCCGAACTCGCCAGGTTCATGATGGGGATTGATCCGCGAGGGGATGCGTTGAGGAGGGTCGTTGTCGGCGTCGGGTTCAGGGACAAGCCCGCGTTTTTGGACCCAAATCGGACCGTATCTGGGGTAGGAGGGACGCTCCAGATACCACGCTCGAGCAGTAAGGGTGTGGATGAGAGTTCGGAGGAAAGCACCAGTACGTCGCCGGCGAGATTGAGTCCGGTTGCTGGCGGGGACTATTTCTCGAATTCACCAGGTGGGTATTGACAGAGAAATGGAATAGTCAGATAGGTGTATTCACAAATGGTCCATTTTTTCCTAGTTTCTTTGGGGTGTTCTGCGTGCCGGTCTGTAATCGAGTGCAGAAACCACTGTTCTTTGCGTGTATTCAAACCCCTAATAGTCATACAACATACACATCTCCGCTTGCTCAACCCAACCTTCTGACCTGCGGACTCCTGGTTCCTCCAAACTTCAACCTCGTCCCGTCCGTCACCTTCGCGATGAGAGGCTTAATCATCCTCCCCTCCGTGCCCAGGAGTGCCTTCTGAAAGGCCTCTCTTCCTGGTCCATATCCTCGAAAGATCACCTCAATCCCTGCGCCGGGAGAGCCACTGTACGCAGGTTTCTTGATGCTGGATAGGGTGCACCATGGGTTGTTGTTGTGTTTATTACTTTTGCTGCCTCCTAGTTTCCACTGCTTCTCTGCCATTTTTCGAAACGTGTATGCTGCTAATTGGAAACTGGCGTCGTAGGATGCTTTTTGTGCGTTGCGCAGACCCAGATTGCCGCATGAGAAGGATAAGATCGGATTGCGGTTGGGTTCAGTGAATGTGATATGCGTGTTATGCCGGTGCGCGTAGACATTGATGTGGTACGGTTCGTCTGTGTACGAGTTCCTGAAAGAAGAGGTTGCGGCTTCTGCCTGTGCAGATTGCGCTACATTGCGAAGGTCTCTTTGGAAGATAGAGCGCATGGAACTGTTCGTGGTCTGTGGCGCAGCGTTGCTGCTCAAACCTCCGCGCAGGAGCTCATGGAATTGGCTTAAAGTATCAGTTTCCTTCGTTGGGACTTCCTCATTGACCTTGATCCCGAGACGTTCAGAGAGTCTGCTGGGCTGGCGCTCTGTGTCCCTAGAGGAGCTCGGGCTTGAATCTGAGATGGTGCGTCGAGATTGTGTGAGGTAGGAATTTCTGCACGATCTGCACATTGACGACAGTAGAGGAGCCCCTGGTCGCGCCATGGTGCCTTGTCTGTGATGTCGTCGTCGCCGCCAGACCAAAGGAATTGCGGACTCAACATTGTGCAGTTCGTGGTTCCAGAAAGATGCAATTGGCTCTACAGCGGAATAGGAAGCTTAGCCGAAACCGAATTTCGTTTTCCTCCGCCGTCTTCAAGATGCGTCAACTGACTATGAATGAGCTTGCTGAACCATTTTTTTCCGGTGCTCTGCTCGCTCTCTGTACTCTCCCTTACCGATAATTGTCCCGTAGCATGACTGTACTGCGTCGAGCACCTGTCCATGGTGTCCGCCATTATGTGACAGTCACGACTCAACTTGCCACTCTCCGAGTGTCGGCGCAGTATGGAAGGACAGCAGCCTACAGACGATTACTCCCGCTGGAGAAGCAATCACCATATCTCAGTCCCTCATTACATCTGACGCCGTTCTCTCCCAGACTTACCGTTTTGAATCAGCCTCTCCTTCGATCTCTCCACTCCTCCGGAGCTCGATCCCAACAAACCCAGACCAAAGAAGACCCAAAACAAGAAGTTCGAGATCCGCCACGGGACGAGAAGGCAGAAAAGGAAGCAAGTGGAGGAAAAGAGAAGAATGAAGAAAAATCAGAGAAGGAAGAGAAAGAAGGAAAAGATTCCCGTCCACCTCCACCACCTCATGGTGACAAGACCCCCTGGCAAGTCTTCGTTGACACCCTCCGAACCGAATTCAAGGCGTCCAAAGAATGGAACGAATCTACCAAACAACTCTCTGGCTCGGTTCAGCAGTTTACCGAATCCGATGCTGTAAGAAGGGCGCGAGAAGCGTCAGAGGCGGCGTCGAAGGGCACGTCGCAGGTCCTGAAGAGCACAGCCAGCGCCATCGGCCAAGGCGCGGCATGGACCTGGGAGACACCAGTCGTTCAAGGCATACGGAAAGGAGTCAACGCCACCGGTCGGGGGATTGAAAGAGCCACTCGGCCGATTCGGGAAACAAAGGCGTTCAAGGACGTCTCGGAAGCTGTCGATGATGGGAGCAGCTCCAGATATGGTGGCTGGATAGAGAAAGAGGAGCGAAGGAAAAGGGAAGAAGCCAGAAGACTGAAAGAAGCACAGTCGCCTAACAAAAAAGAGGAGCCCATGGTTGAAGATCCAAAGTAAGTGTCCACGAAACGGAACGGCGAAGTTTTTCAGCTCTAACGATTGTTGCAGCGCCGGAACCAACATCACAGTTCATAAAGACTCCGCATGGCGAGAGTCATGGAACAATTTCAAGGAGAACTCGAAGCTCATGCAGAGTTTATTCAACATGAAAACTACATACGAAGAGTCGGAGAATCCTCTGATATCAACAGCGCGCTCAATCTCGGATCGGGTAGCCGGATTTTTTGCGGAGAATGAGACGGCCATGGTCATTAAGAAATTCCGCGAAATGGATCCGTCGTTCCAGTTGGAACCGTTCCTGCGCGATATGCGAGAATACATTTTGCCCGAAGTGCTCGACGCATACGTCAAGGGCGACGTCGAAACTTTGAAAATGTGGCTCTCGGCGGCACAATTCCAGGTCTATTCGGCTCTGATGGAACAGTACACCAAGGCCGGCCTGAAATCGGACGGACGGATTCTTGACATCAGACACGTCGACATCCTGAATGCTCGATTACTGGAGCCTGGTGACATCCCCGTCTTCATCATCACGTGCCGGACGCAAGAAGTCCACGTTTACCGGAATGCGAAGACGAATGAATTGGCTGCAGGCATGGAAGATAAGGTCCAACTGGTGACGTATGCCATTGGCGTGACGAGAATACCGGAAGAAGTCAACAATCCCGAAACGAGAGGGTGGAGGATGATTGAATTGCAGAAAGCGGCCAGAGATTATATCTGATCTCCCGGGTGCAAAAAGTCGCAGCTGAGAGTGTCAATATCTTCGCATTTAGCGAGCATTCTGTGGAAACAACGGTGGATTCTACCCTCTCATATGTGTTCAGCTGTCAGGATCAACTCAGCTCGACCCTGATGTGTGTGCTTTTAGACCAAAATTCTTGTTCCAACGGGTGGCTGCTGGGGGAAGGGAACTCCAAAGCAATGTACTTTTACCCATTTTTGATGAGCATAGGATCTTGTCATCGATGACCTTCACAACGGAGGCCGGAGCGGCAACGGAGCAACCTGGACATGTAGCCATGGGACGGGGCTGCTAACTTGACCAGCCACATTTGCCCCTTGGGGAAAAGGGGAAGACGATGAGGGCCTCAAAATACAAAAGAAATAATTCTTCGCTCGGGAAAAGAGTCTCTTTGCATCCATGCACCATACAAGTAGGGTGTGCAGCTACATACCTCGATACCTGTAGATGGCGAGAACGGCACATGGCCACCGACAATCACCTGTTCGCCGTCAATGACGCAGGTACATGCATGTCACCTACATCTTGCACCAACAGCCTGCTTAGACTCGAATAAACGACGTCATTCTGAGCATCTCTCAGACTTGGACTTGTATAGCACAGCCAACAACCCAGCCAGGCATCAATCAAACGCAGCAAAGTCCCCTACAAAAACTCCAATCTCTCCCTCCCTCTCTCTCCCCCCATCTCTTTTTCCCCTTGTGAAACCTGCTTCTCCTACCATAGTAGTCAGATCCCTAAGCTTTCCCCTCCGCTTTCCAAAAAAACATACACTTTGCACAGCAACCTCCTACGGCCGAGACATCACACCCACACTGTTTGCCACATTTTTAACACACCGAAAGAAAAGATGCCCCTCGTCGTCCCAGGCATAACCTCCAACCCCAAGGACGCTACCGGGGAATGGATGAATAAGCTGATGGGCAAGAGACTGGGCGAGACGAGCAACGAGACGCACTTTGCCGAGAAGGACCTGCCGCGGAACCATCGCGTCGTTCAGGAGGGCATGATGATGACCATGGACCACAATCCTGACCGGTACGTGGCACTGCTGACTGCTCTTCCTTCCCCACCTTCTGGTTCTGTTTTTTTCTTCTTCTTTTGGTGGCCGTGTGGTATGGAGCAGGTAAGGTACGAAGGAGAGAAAAGTGGAGCAACCAAGTCGTCGTGGTACCATCTGGCGACTGCGGTGGTGTTGGTGACAATGGTGGTGTACATGCGTCATGACGGACGGCCGGACGGACCGACTGACTGACTGGCTGGGTGACGGTCTGTGCTAACTTCGGCACATTGTCATGTGCACACTACAGGCTGAACATCCACGTCGACAAGGACGGAACAGTCAAGAAGGTGACGCACGGATAGATCGACACCGAGAAGCATGGCCGCATGAGACGGAGACGGGACGGGCAAGGGCACGGGTGGAATGAGACGGGAAGAAGAAAAACGAGATATATGAATTTCTGACGACGACGAATGGATAGACATAATGTCCGTGTTGGTCTATTATACCATAATCCCATTCATCCCGGCCGGGTATCATTGAAGGATGAATCGACCTCATCCACCGTGTAGCAGTTTTATACATCCAATTCATCCTTCCGTCGAGCCCCTTCTCTGCTGCTACTAAACATTAGGGCCCAAAGAAAACACAACCTCCCTTCCCTCGCCTCCCTTCCTTGTCTATTTGCCCTGCATGCCACTCTAGAGACAAGGTGGAACTTCAGTCAATTCCCCTTCAACGTCCTGAGGGCTCTCTGCATGCCTTTCAGCCGTTCCCTCTCCCTCACCACAATGCCTCTGACGAGCCTCTTCATCTCCCCCCTGCCCCATTCCTGCCTCCACGTCGTCCAACCCGCCAACTCCCCTACAACCACCTCTTGGGTATAGCGCAATTCTCTACCGAGCCTCTCAATTTCCAATCCTCTTTCCAAGATCTTCTTCTCTGCATCTTTAACCGTCTTTATGCGCGACTCCTCTGTGCCCGGAAATGGGAGATTGATGTTCTTCAACACTCCTTTTCTCGGGATGGAATTGTTCACCAAGTTTGATTTGTCCTTCTCCATCGCTCTTTGAGCCGCTGTGATCCGGTCGATCAACGCGCTTGGCTTCAACAACGCGGATTGCACGGCCGCAACCGTCGAGTGAAACGAGCTCAAACTGCAAATGTAATTCTGCAGAGGCGAACTCGCCGGCTCTGAGTGCATCAAGGCCGCAAATTTCAGTAAGGTATCAACGTGCATCTTCGACAGGGTCGTTGCGGGCGCCCCCATGGTCGCAAAGGCCACCGAACATAAACTCAGTCCCTCTGCAAAATCGGCATGTGCTTGAACGTAGGCATGACCCTTACGAATCGCCGATCTAGTACAGATATTGATTTTCCGCACAATGTCTCTCGAGTGAGAAACCAGACCGTCAACGGCATTCATATCTGCTCGGGATATCAGGGGATCATATTCATCGTTGATCTTTTCCTGTATGAGTTCCGCTTTTAGCCGCGCTCGATCGGCCATCTGTTCTTGCAGCATATCCGGGACGAGGAAAAATTCCCAGAGCATCTCGTGCGTCGAGAAAGTAGGATGCCTCAATAGAATTTTGAGGAATCGGTCAAGATGGGTTTGTGTATCGTACAGAGCGGCGCGCGACGGCCGCGAGTGTAGCTGAAAAGGATTGCGGAAGTTCGAGGCTAGGATCGTCGGCATATAAGACGCGGGGAAGTCCATTAGGAGCCATTTCGCCAGATTCTCAAAGTCCTGCAAGGAGCGCCGACTGGTGGTGATGGTATAGGTCGTGCTTGAGACTGCAGGATTCGGGGCGCCCGACTTGAGCACAAACCTTGTTGAACCGTCCTCCACGAAGAATGACCGGACGATCGCTGTAATTCTTCCCGTGACATCGGCCGTATTTGCAGGCGAGAACAATGTTAGATCGTCAATTCGATTCCGCACCTCGTCATCTTTCGCCAGTTCCACGGCGGTCAATCCACGAGACTCCCGCAGATGCAGATCAATTCTTGGGTCACTCAGGAAGGTCCGAACCATGTCGACTCGCCCGTATTTGCTTGCCAGCATCAACGGAGTAAACTTCTTGTCATTCATCGCGTTCAGATCGACTTCGCAAGTTTGCAGGATCCGTTGCATGATGGTGGCGTCGTTGATAATGTGGAGCAAGGAGTTGCCCTTATTGTCAATGTGGTCTTCCATACGCAGCGGGCCGCCATCTTGTTGAGCTTCTTTTGCAGCTGTCAAGGCTTCCGAGACCATACTGCTATAGTCAGGGTGGTCATAAGTGCGGCAAATAGCAAACAAAGGAGTGTGGCCGATTTTATCCTTTTGCCGCCAGGGAAGGACATTGGAAAGTCTTTTGATCAGTTGAGGCGTATTAAACACATAATGTGCCACGCTCCGTCCCCGAGAATCCTTGACAGACAGATATTCGCGGAACATTTGTTCATCGGTGTGTCGCTCCGCATAGTTGAGAATGATATCAACCAGGTCCATATTGGCCAATTGTACTGCGGCGCTCAATAATGTTGCTCCTTCCTGAGTGACATCTGACAGCACTTCTTCTGGCCTGTAATGGTCGCTAAGGCTCAATAGGAATTGAAGGCATTCTGGTCGCTGGCTTTCGACCGCCATCATCAATACCGAATTTCCCATGGCATCTTGTGTTTGAGCGAGACTCTGCACCGATGTGTCTCCCTCGATCCCGCTCAGCGACGTTTCGATTGTCGCAGCCCTAGACAAATGTGAAAAGGCCGAAGAAACTGACATGCTCCTAGCTGCCATCTGCACCTTCTTCTTCTGCTTGGGTAGGAGGCTGTTTCTCTCCGCTGCCTGAAAAGGAAATACGTGTGACAGACCACCCTCACTTGAGGAAGTTCGCGACAACTGCCCTCTTGATTCGGAGGACTTGGTAGAGGCAGTTGTCATTCTTGACAAGGGAATCTCTGCAGGTTCTTCCACAAGGTCATCTGACATGATAGCTGACTCTTCGAATATTGATCTGACTTCGTCCACCTTTCCACTTTTCACAGCTTTCCAGAGCATCTGGTTTTGCTTTGACGCCTTTCGCAAGCCACCAGCATCTCTTGCGAGATATGTCAGGACTGCCTCCAGAGTACTTAGTGAATAGCCAATCTCGCCACTTTCGACGTCGTCAATGTAGATGAAGCGCTGCATATAAGACAATCTCGCCTGGAGATGTCTGACTGAGGCGCGGATAACCACGAGGAGGAGCATCGACACCAGAATATCCGCATTAATCGTCATTGCAGCCACCGCCCGTTTTTCTTCATCTGAAATACCTTGTGGCTCCGACACCACTTTTTGGGTTTCGAGAAGGATGTCGAGCATTTCCTGAGGACTTCCGGCAACACCCATCCTTCGAAACACCGCAACACCACGACTGACCCGGTTGATAAGATCCCTTTTGCCGTTTCTGCCATCTTCAATGACTATCCCAACTTGGGAGACATCTAAACATTCCATCTGTCGTATTCGCCGATCAAGTTCTTGATCTTGGGCTTTGTGAAACGCACATAACCGAGGAAATAACAGAGTGGCGTGGACATACTCTGCCACGTATCGTTCTATCAATTTCTCCACGTCGGGACCGGTTAAATCGGTTGTGGCACCTAGGTAGGAAAGCTGTTGCTTGTCAACTCCTTGAAACAAGTCGATCGCAGCGGTGACAGCGGTCTCTAGAGCTGTCCGCATGAGATCCTCCTCATCCTCAAAATAGGCGGGAGAGTTGAACGGCAACTTGACGGAACCGTTCGATTTGAGGGACCCAGTTTCCGAAGCTTGAGTCGTCCCGTCCAACGTACTGGGTGTCGGGCTGCGCGAAGGCGGCGGAGGAAGAGGCTTTCCCAGTTCCTTGCTAAATTCATTGAACAACCTCTCGAGGCCGGGCTGCATCTGTCGCTGAATCATCGGAAAGTTTTCCAGCAATTGACCAAAGGTCTTAATATCCTTCTTTTTCGGGGTGGGAGGCTCGGAAGATGAGGATGAGGTGCCAGGTCCGGCTTGACTGATTCTGGTCTCCCCGATGATTGCGGGCTTGATAGGGAGCGCCTCGAAGAGACCAGTCAAGGGTTTCGAGATGTAGTAGACAAGCCATTGTTGCATATCATTTCCCGGCGAATAGTAGAGCAAATCACTCAACAGGGTCGCCTGATTCAAATGTTTGAAGCCCTTGTTACTATACACAGTGTTCTCCTTCAGAATCACGGTGCGCCCATTGACCGTCGAGTAGTTTTTCGCCTTGCCACGACTATCGCGAACACTTCCATCCTTCTCCACCGCCGTAGGGATGATTCGGAGGATATGGCTCCCAAGGAAGTCTTCGTCTTCGACATGGTCGGCGTATCTCTTGTTGGTTTCGCGGTCTTGGCCATAAAGGAGGGATTCGGTCGTAGGGACGAGGAGGACATAGTTTTGGGCGGGGAGCGCATGACCTAGCACACTACTCTGAAAGAGCGCGCGCAGAAAAGGGTTCAGGACGGGCATCCAGGCACGATGGGCCTAGCGACAGCAATGCGAATCATTGAATCATCGAGCCGCCGGGCGCATGGAGGCAGAGACGTGTTGTCAGCTGAGGCAGACGGGTATTGACATATGGGGAGATAAGCTTGTCAAAAGGATTCAACAACTACCTAGGGTAGGTAGATCTGATGCTTGTCAAGGGGTTGCCTGCGAGGCGCGAGGAGCGAGGAGAGGAGGGAAGAAATGGTACCGAGTAATATTAATATAGACAGTGAAATAATACCACATGCCTCGTTTGTCATGGTAGCGCCTCATCAGCCTGCGCGGACCCCTTGCCGTGCCTGGCTCGCTGGGTCCCAAATCCTATTCCCCAGAATCCAGAATCGTGATGGCCACTGCTCAGCCCCCTCCAACTCCGACCGCAGCCTTGGCACTCAGCTCGAAGACTCCAACCCCCATCTGTATGATTGCCGTGCGTGCACTTGCGGTCAATGACCCAAACCGTCTAGAGCGTCCTAGATTCAGATGAGACTCGGATATGGCCGAGTCTTGAACAACAGCTTTTCTGACGCCAGATACTCCCACTCATAACTAGTCGATCCCGCAAAAGGGTTTCGAAATAAACATGAAGGGTTCGAGTTAAGGAAGAGGGGTTGTTAAGGTACGTGCTGAAGGTTGCTTTACCGGGCTGACGAGGCTGTGAGAGTCGAGGCACAAGATCCTCGACGCCTGCTGCCCAGGTTGACATGAATTACTTCAATCCAAACAATATCCTTCGCCCGCCAAGACGCCAGATCAGACAGGGGACCAGGGGGGCAATTAACAGCAAGCAACCGCCCTTTGGAAACAATCTCATCACTCGCTAGCATCTCTCCGGACTACAAGATCCATCTGATCAACGCTGCCATCAACGCCAATGCACCAAGTTCCCACGCCACTAATTGTCTCGAACCCGAAGACGTTGTCGTGACGGAGGACATGGTTGTTGTGGCAGGTCGTGGAGGTGGCGAGGTGATGGTTACGGTGTTGTCGTCGGCCGAGCCTGTCACCTTGGTGTTGATCGTAGCCGAGCTGCTAGAGATGGTCTTCTGCTCGGCCCTCCAAGTTAGCAGAACTGTGGTAGGTGGACGACAGACTGGTATAAAGATGCAGAAGGCTTACCTTTGTGTCGTTGCAGTCCAAGACATCACAGAAATTCGGGCAAATGCTGTATTGGGCCAAGTTTGTCACGGTCGCTGGTATTTCGCGGCACGACCCGTGGCCCAGTATTTCACAGCTGTAAGCCAGCGACAGAATTTTGGGCTGACAGTAGCATGAGGAAAATCCGGGGTCGGTGGATCCGTATGTATAAGTGCAGGCCTCTATCTCCTGGGAGCGGCCAATACACGCTTCGATGGCTTTCGAGCAGGAGTCAACATCGTACGTCGACGTGATTGTCGATAGGACGGGTGTCGTTGGCGCGAAAGAGATGAAGGTATCGCATTGCAGGTGCCACTCCGATAAGGCAGAGTCGACCTGTTTGTCGACATAGCCATTAGCTGCACAGAGGCGTTGCTCGCTGTTACAACTAATAGGGGGAATAGTTAGAGCAAGAGCATACAGCACAAGGATCGCCATCTCGACGCACTCGACAATGCCATTCAGGATGGCTTGACGGCAATAGCATGAATGGAAGGATGCAACATCCGGAGCCGCAGTGCAGGCTCCAACGGCGCTGATAAGAGAATTACATCGAGAGAACGATGTGATGATGCTGCTTTGGGCGCCGCATATGGATGGATCAAGTGTCTGTGGTGTCTGTGTAAGGCTCTGTGAAAAGAGAGAAAACAGCGGGAGCCACCGCAAACGCATCCCGCCAGCCTTCGGCCTTGTCCGAACTCACAGGAGGCTGCGAGAGAAACTCTCTTGGATTGGGCACCGCAATGCTTAAATCCTAGACAAAAGGAGGAACAGTCTGCTTTCTTTCTCTTTCTTTCTCTTTCTTCTTCGACATGGTCTGTCACCCTTGTGAGGTTTCAGCGAAGACGATGCCGCTGGGTGACGTTCGACGACCAAGACACTTGGCTGCATGGACGCCTCTTGCACCCAACCCGTGAAAGGAAAGACCAGCCTGACGAGGCAACTGGACTACACAAGTACGTATGCAGCTGCGCCCCCTTTTATTCCAATGTTTCAGCACTCTTCCATTCACAGCTCAAATGAGGAGGTATTGGCAAGCCTGGGGATGCTCTGGTAATTGGCTGTGCTTTGGGTGATTTCCATTTGTTGTAGCGTAATCTAGTTAAATCTGCTCCCCCGGCCATTGTCGTTGCCTTTGTATTTTCAGCCTCATTCTCGCCACGGCTTCAAAATGTGGAAGATTCGGTCATTAATTTGCTCTTGTATAGGAAAACACAGGCGTCGTCCGCAACAACCGCCAGTCTTCAGAGGTTGGCTGTCATGGAAGTTGCAATGGTGGTTTTTGGCTATCGTGATCTCTCTCGAAATCGGCTTCATTATTACTATTGCAGCTCTAGCTGTGGGCTCAAGAAGATACGATGGGATCGCCAGCGTGTCTGTTGTTCCGATTTCATCGCTGTCAGATATCTCATTCCCTCGCCTGGGTAGCAGCCAGTTTCGCTGGACGTTGGTCCCGGCCCTTATCATGGCCCTCTTCCTCCTGGCTTATAATTCCATCGTCTCTGCGTTGGCGGTCCGTCAACCTTTCGTGGCATTGAGGAGCGGTCGTTTGGGTCAGAGGAACATGAGGAAGACAGTTATGCTGGATTACACAACATACCCGTTATTTTACAGCTGGGCAATTGCAATGCGCCATGAACACATCCCCCTGGGCCTGGCCTTGCTGTTCCAGCTGCTGGCACAGATTTCCCTTGTTTCCCTCTCCGCCAACCTCTTCAGGGCAGCCGCATCGCGGTCCATCCGAGATACTTCGATCATACTTTCCCAAGAATTCACCATGGACCTTCTAGATTCACGGACCAACATGCAGCCCGCTCTGAACCTTGCAGACGCCCTCCACGTCCACGGTGCCGCCGCTCCATCGTGGATGAATAAGAGATTCGCCTTCGGACCTTTCCAACCGACCGAACAGGGGATCAGCGGAAACTTTACAGCCAAAACGTCTGGGTTATCTTCGTCTCCAAATTGTCGCTTGATGGATCCTTCTGAATACACGGCCGTCTTCGAGCCTTCTGATGAAGAGGGAGTTGGCTTTGTGACAGTCCCTTTGGTCGACCGCGGCTGCAATATCACTCGAATCGTTGACGTTGCTCCTTCAACCCCTATTTATGCTCAAAGCTGGTATCAGCAGTGTCGTGGGGAGCAGTATGATCGAATTGGGGTATTGGCCGGTCTCTACTCCGATGACTTGCCTGGGAAACTTCAAAATCTGACCATTGTGTCTTGTATGCCCGAATACTGGAACTCAACCGTCTCTTTGACCATGACATTCGATCCTTCCAGAAGCGACCAGCCGCATTTCGTATCAGCGACGACAGAGGACACAACGGAAATGAAAGTTCTAGCATTTGATCAAATACACCGTGTGCTCCATCTCTACACTTTCCATGATCCCTCGGCAATGTTCAGGGCCGACATATTGGGCAAGACCATTTACCAACACGCACAAATCCTCAACTCGCTCTCTGTTTTGGATTCGCTCGCCATTGAAAAGGCAACAGAAGCAGTCTACGAGACAATGTTTGCTGCTCTCGCAAGTACAGAGCTCATTCAACCGCGAAGCTCTCCCAGTGAGGCTCCGGCCCAAATGGTCATTGCGGTGGAGAGGTTATATGTCAATGAAGCTGTGGCGTGGGCAGTTCTGGCCCTCTTATCGGCAATGCTTCTCGGCACCATTGGCTCAGCGATTGTTGTGCGTACGACAACTTCCATCCTGCGCGAAGAGCCAAAAGGGTTGCTCTCTTATGCGCGGCTGCTAGATGAGAGCGACGTCTCAACCATTGCCACACTCTTCAAGAAGAAACATCCAGAGGTCGACAACATGAGAGAGTTCATGAAGAAATATTACCGCATGTCCGTGGCGGAAGCTACGTGCTATTATGATGAACAGCATGGAAAGATTCGAATGGACCGCGGAGGATTGGAGACTTATTGTGAACCAGAACCAGGCTTTATGTCGAGGCAGCGGTGGGCGGAACGATGGGAGAAGTTCAATAAGTGGATTCAAGGCTTCGTGACGAAGATCAAGAGAACGAAGTGGACATCACGTCAAAGGCAACCCGGAAGCACAATCAGACTGAGGCGGCAGGGAAGACAGGCTCCATCTGTGCTACCACGCTGAAGACCACCCTAACAGCGAGCTTTAAGCCCATAGGACCAGCATCTTCGGCGATATGGCCCATGGCCTGGCACCGGTCCAGCCCGCCGTATCATCCTACATAAGTACGCCTAGCCACTTCTGAGCGTCGCAGTGGCCTCAGATTCCTAATCAGGCGGTCCACCTTCTGCCTCGTCCTCGCATCCAGAATCATTCCACGAGGATGTTTGCAAAGATTCCCTGATGTTTCTGTTCAACATCAACGGCAAGGAGCGTAGGACTGATTTCCATTTTCAGCCTAGTCAAGGTTTCAGGCCCACCCATTCTTTTTATCCAGCAGCTCGCTTGGAAACGCCGATCTCGCGACGTATCCAGCTCGCCGAGTACGAGCAATCTGCTGGGATCCATTAGCCAGGAGCGCAACTTTGGGATCCTCCGCCTCGACTGTTCACAACCTTAAAAGATCTCCAATCCAGTCTCTACACTCTCCTTCCTCGCCCTTTTGCATGAATACTGACGAGCGGCACATCTACTCCGTATAGCTCAGCCACTTCATTCTGCACATAGCCCCTTCGAGACCTATATCCCGTTCCAGCAACATATTCGCGATGCAGGACGGCTTTGTGAAAACCTGGCCGCGGCGGCTCTTGCGGCTAGAAGGCGCTTGCATATTCGGCTCAACAATCTGGGCCTATTCGCGTTCGGGACAATCGTGGTGGACATTTGCCGCCCTTCTGCTGACTCCGGATCTGGGCATGACGGGATATCTCGCCAATTCCTCGGTCGGCGCTGCCTTGTACAACGCTTTTCACACCGAAACGCCCCCCATACTTCTGCTATGCGTTGCCCTGGCACGAGATAACAAGGCCCTCACCGGACTGGCTCTGAGTTGGCTCGCGCACATCGGCATGGATCGTATGCTGGGCTATGGTTTGAAATACGGAAGCAGTTTCGACCACACGCACTTGGGCAACTTGGGCTTGACCGGCAGGAAGGACGAGAAGAAGAGCACGTCTCGGTAGCGTGTCGACTTCTCAGAAGGCCAAGAGTGTTGCCGTCAATCGTGGCTTATCAATAGCAGTGCGTCTGGAAGGATGGCAACGTCGTATATCATATTAGCCGGAAAAGTATTATGCCCATGCTGTATCTATTAAAACCCCGGGCAGACAATCCGTCTCTTGGGCGGCAAGCAGGTCACAAAAGTCCTGTTCACAATACATGATGCCCTGGAGCTGAATGCAAGGGTCGTACTTGGGTCGTACTGGCAGCCGGCCTGGCATTGCACTTCGGAGGGTAAATAATCCACCGGAAATTGTCAGGGCCCACCGAGCGGGACGAGGCTCAGGCTAGTGAGGCGGCGGAGATGAAAACTTGGGAAAATGCGCCCACAAAGACCTTGAGTTTCTGAACACATCTGCAGTCGCCGCCCAACTGTGCGGCATGGCTCGAGGAGGCCGTCGTCGTCAAACTTTAGCGCAGGGTCTGGATAAAGAGGTATAGTGTTTTCCCCTCCCACTCTACACCCCTATGTTGTGCTCACCACATGTTTGCAGGTGTACACAGTCGTTCGCAAAATCCTCGACGACCGGGCGCAATACGGAGACACTCAAAGCACCTCCCTGTCTTTCGCCGGTGTATATGATGAGATTCGAACGTCCAATTCAAGTCTAAATCGAAGACCTAAAAAGTTGCTGGAGGACAGTATCCGGCGAGTGCTTGAGATCATTCAAGGGGATCAGGAATCCGATTTCGAAGATTTTGTGGCTATTGAGGAAAAGGAGGAAGAGGAGCGGCAAATACACAAACCTGTGTCGAATAAATTGAACAAGAGCATCGTCAGTGCCTGGTCAACTTCAACAACCGTGCCACCTGCATCTGCGCCTAAACCAGCATCGACGCCCAACATGGAATCCCCTCAAGTCTCGACTTCACAACGTCTCACGAATGGCGAACCCCGCCCCAAGAAGCGCAGGGCTGGTAATGTTTCAATTGACAGATCTCCACCGACACACGTATCTTTGGAGTCCCTAGGGGGTGTTACCCCCGTTATCCAAGAGTTGAGACGATTGCTCGTCATTCCCATGAGCAAGCCAGAGATCTACGCCTCCAACAAGGTCCAACCGCCGCGGGGCATCCTGTTGCATGGACCCCCAGGCTGTGGCAAGACGATGATAGCCAACGCCTTGGCCGCAGAGCTGGGAGTCAACTTCATTTCCGTCTCCGCCACCAGTATCGTGTCTGGCATGTCAGGCGAGAGCGAGAAGGCTCTTAGGGACCTATTCGACGAGGCAAAAAGTTGTGCGCCTTGCCTGCTGTTCATCGACGAGATTGACGCCATCGCTCAAAAGCGCGAAACTGCACAGCGGGAGATGGAGAAACGGATCGTCGCACAGCTGTCTGTGTGCATGGACGATCTCACGATAGAGAAGACGGACGGCAAACCGGTGGTTGTCCTTGCCGCGACGAACCGACTGGAGACTCTCGATGCAGCACTGCGAAGAGGGGGCCGCTTTGACAAGGAAATCAACATGAGAGTACCCACCGAGCCTGATCGTGCGAGGATCCTGGCAGCGTTGACCAAGGGCATGAAGATGGCCGACAATGTTGACCTGGACGTTCTCGCAAAGCGTACCCCGGGATTCGTCGGTGCTGACCTAAACGACCTCGTGTTGACAGCGTCCGCAACGGCGATGGAACGCTATCTAGACGTCCTGCAGGCCAACTCGGACAAGTATATAATGGACGTTGACGGCGACCAGCACCTCGACAAGCACCCAGACGCGGAAAGCATCAAATCCCTCCGCCGGCTTGTGAAATACATCAAAAGCCAGTCCCCATCGTCAGAGGCCGAGGAATCATCGCTCCTCGTCACCTTTGAGGACTTTCTTACCGCCCTCCCGAAGATCCAACCTTCCGCTTTGAGAGAAGGGTTTGCCACGATCCCTTCGACGACGTTTGCCTCCATCGGCGCACTTGACGACCACATCAGAGAGCTGACCGAGACGGTGATTTCTCCCATCCGCGACCCGGCCGTGTACACCAAGTTGGGCCTTCCAGCATGGTCGGGGACCCTTCTCTGGGGACCACCGGGTTGCGGAAAAACCCTTTTAGCCAAGGCGTGCGCGAACGCAAGCCACGCAAACTTCATCAGCGTCAAGGGCCCCGAGCTCTTGAACAAATACCTCGGCGAATCCGAGCGCGCCGTCAGGCAGGTCTTCACGCGCGCGCGCTCCAGCGTCCCCGTCATCGTCTTCTTCGATGAACTGGACGCGCTCGTGCCCACGCGCGATGGAGGCGTGGGAGGCGGGTCGGAGGCCTCCGCCCGCGTCGTCAACACCTTACTCGCCGAACTCGACGGCGTCGGCCACTCGCGCGAGGGCATCTACTTCATCGCGGCTACCAACCGGCCTGACATCATCGATCCCGCCATGCTTCGACCGGGTAGACTGGACATGTTTCTGTACGTGGGTCTGCCGGATGCCGAGGGGAGAGTCGAGATCCTGAGGACTCTGTGCAGAAAAGTAAGTGACTTGGTGTTTGACGAGTCAGTGGCCACTATTGCCAGAGAATGTGACGGGTTCAGCGGTGCCGATTTGGAATCTTTGTTACGGAGAGCTGGGCTCGCCGCCGTGCGCCGTATCAAATCGTCCGGAGGGCCCGACACGATAATCACACAGGATTTTCTGCATGCAAAAACCGAAGTAAGACGCAGTGTCGGCGTAGAAGATATAACGCGGTTTGAAGCACTGCGCAAGAATTGGCGCAAATAGATTGTATTGCTGGACGCCTTGAGAGTAATTGTCAAAAGACGAACTCTCGAAACAGGGATAGGGCTCGCTGGAGCCATTATTATTATATCACTATTGCAGCAACCAAGCAATAATAGGTCAGCCCCTGCGCTGTGGCACCCTTGTGCGCCGTGTTGAGCAAAGTCGGACAACTACTTCCCAAGACAATGGAGGTATGCCAACAGAATTCCACCGCGGACCGAATTGCCTCCGAGAAACGAACGGATAGCCTTGTAGAACCATGCAGATCCAAGGCCCTAAGAACCCTATTCCAACACGGATTGAAACCTCCACAAAGTCAGAAAATCGGCAAAGGAAACATGTCACTGCTAAGCCTCCGACCTTCTATGGAACTTCGACGACTCCCAGAACTTGAGCGCGATCGTTTCTGTAGCTTCCTAGGCATTTTCTTCATTTCCGACTCTCCTTGCCCAGTCCCGAAGTCCTTGACCCTGGGTCCTTTTTCGAGTGTGCCGGCAGGTAATATCTCGAATCCATCATTGACTTTCCGTGATCGAGTGTTTGCAATCGAGACCGAGCCTGGAGGAGACGTCGTGGCTGTTGCGGACGTTGAACTCGTAGAAGAGCTTGGTGTGTGCAGGGATGCTTTGGAGGATGTGTCACTTGTTTTGGGAGAAGGAAGGATTTTGGCGTCGAGCCTCGCCTGGGTCTTCTCTGTCCAAGCCGAAGGCGGGGGTTTTGTGGTGGGTAAGGACTCGAGGAACGCGCGGAAGGGCACAGGTCGGGGTCCTTCCATCCTCTTCGCTCTGCGAGAGAACTGTTTGCCAAGATTGATACTACCATTTCGAGGCGGCCATGACAAAGCACGAGATGCCGAGTCGTCGCTATCCTCGCTGTCTGATATAGACGAAGCGAATGCGGGAGTCAGATCCATGTCAGTCAGCCGACGATCCCTAGGCAGAAGTTGACCACTTTCTGCGACATGGAAGCGCCGATGAGCCTCCATGCGTTCAAGTGGGTTGAGGTTAGACTGGGCGTCTGCCCTCTTGTGTCCGAGTATGTTTCTTTGCCCGTTTCCAATGACAAACTTGCGCGCTCCCGAAGATGGTAGATTGATGATGGGACGGAGCTGCAATTTTGACGGTGAAGGATTCAACTTGTCGTTTGTCATTGAAGGAGCAACATCTGTGTCACCATCGTTAGTAAGATCCGTGATGGAACAATGCCGGAAATTGCCAGACCTGGCACGGCCTCAGTAGCGTCCGATCGAAGATATGGACCGTTGTAGCTTATGACAACGGTCTTCCCTTTCCTTGAGGACGATGCCTCGGCTGGCAGATCAATGACTGCCGTGGACTCAGTGAATGGCGTCAAGGCTGTCGAATGTCAGCCAAAAACTCGTAACGGCACGTTCATCTCTCACCATCTGGAGAAGCAAGTCCTATGTCCATGGTATCGCGCATAGAGGTGGAAGAAGTCGACGAGTATTTTATAAGCTTGCTCGTCAATTGCGAGGGAGGGTCAGATCGGGCTCCGTCGAGATGCAAAGCCGTTACTGTTCGAGCGTTCCACACCCCTTCAACTTCGGGGTCTTCGATCAAAGCGCGGATGCCGAAGGGTATGTCTTCTTCCAAGCAGTTGACTAGAGTCATTTCCCCTCGTTCGGCCTGCTCTTCGGCTGCCCTTCTTTCCAACCTTCTGTCCTTTGCCCAATTTCTCAGCTTGACGACGAAGGCGGTGGTAAGGATAATCGTCTGGAGAAGGTCAGAAGGAGTAAACCCGAAGGCAGGGGGACGAACAAGCAAGCCACCTAAGATCTGGTACAAGTGTTAGCAAGGCCCCTCGTTAAGCTGCATATCCAGACTCACAAGGGCTAGGCGAGCCCACAGTGGCCACTCCAAGAAGAAAACGGCGCCCTCCGGAAAGGCGTTGAGCATGTTGCCGGAGAACGGTATGGTAGGAATGCTAGACGCGAGGAAGGATGAAAAGGAAGAACCCCATTTCCGAAGAGCAATGGAGACAAGCACCAAAGAAATGATAGAGCAGTTTGCGATGTGGTCGACGGAACTGCTAATGATGGACTGGAGGAAAACCCACGAGTGAGGGAACGCAGGCGATAACCCGCCAGGCGCCGTTGACGTGGTCGCCGCAGTGGTAGCGGTCACGCAGGACGACAGCAGCACCTGCTTTAGTCGTGCTCGAAAACAAAAACGAGCAGTCGCCATCCGCGATGTGCAGCTTCCAATTGTAGTTTTGGTGGTGAAGTGAAAGGTGCGCGTGAAATCAACCAGGAATGGAAAAATCATTGAGCAGCCTGCAAAGCAAAGCGTGAAGACCGGAAGACCTGGATTCTGTTCGCCAAATGAATTGGATTGATCAAACAGACCTTTCAGCAGGACATGGCCACATCTCTGCTCGCTGCTGTTGGCCTGCATCCGCCCGAATTGGTCATGCAACCGTCGATTGTCCTGACAAGCTCATTTGAGGAGTCCATCGCACGAAGTTACCGCTGCATACATACGGGGTCGAATTGCTCGTCTTGAAGGACGGCCACTGCTTCCCCGTCGCCATGGTTATCAGGAAACAATCACAGGAGGGCACGATGGCAGCACGGCAACGCGAGGGAAACGGGGGACAAGTTGGGGCAATCTGCACGATGGCGCGCATATTGAAATGCGGGAACCTTGCTGTGACACAGTATCGGCCAGGAGACAGACGGCAATTGATGAATTGGACAACGACAGTGAGGCTGAGATGCCCGCAAGCTTGGCAGCGGCGATCAGAGAATCCTCATGCCAGCCTTCCGAACTCGCTCGTCGGGTAGTCTCCAAGTTTTCAAGGCAGGGATTGGTTGTCGACGTCATTCGGTAGCTGGATGATGATGGCATAGTGTGGAGGTGGAGAGAAGCTCCCTTCGCCGACGACAACTACTTCTAGGTACTGTCAGTCTTGGAATGGCAAACAGTGGCTGGGTGAATCATCAATTTTGCGCCTGCCTTGCCCCAGCTCGCAAGGTGAGATGAAATAAGTGTCGGTCGGGGATGAGAAAATTTCCTTCTCGTATCCTGTACCTGCATGCAAAGCGTAAGACCCAATACTCCTTCAAGGGAGTGGTTGACGAAACAAAGGGCAATATGCTATCTATGGGGATTCGAGGCGACAGCCCATGCAGGGTGGATGACTGGAGTTGACAAAGCGCCAGGGCCAGTGCCCATTGGGTGCCCATTGGCAGCATGGGCCTCCAGGGCCTGGGCAGCGAGGGGCCTGGGAGGGGCTAAGGGGCCCAGGAGGGGCCTGGTGGGCCCTTTCTCCGGTTAATGATGGGCGCCAAAAGCTGCCCAATGACCCTGCAAAAGCCTTCCCTGGGCAGTCCCTGTGGGCAACCTATGGTGTAACTCTGGAGAGGAGGGAAAATCTTCCCGGCTGGCCGGCACGATACCGGGTGCCCATGTGCCCAGGTGGGTAGGCCGTGCAAAGGCCGTGGCGTTATTATCCTTACCATTGTTTGTTGCCCGCCTTCGGCCCCGGCTTCTGGCTGCTGGCTCCTGGCTCAAGACTCTTTAAAACACTGCCCACGGCACTACTTGTACGTATTACATACTACTTGGGACCCGTGACAATGCCCTTTTTTGTGCGCTCCTCTTCCTCCCAAATATCCCGTCTCCCGATATTTTCTCTCTGAAAGCATAAACCGTCCAAATCCTCTCATACATCCATTCTCTTTTTTCCAGTAGACGTTTCCCGATAAACCAAACCGCTTTAGTCGTTCGATATGCCTCCCTTCCGCATGCCCTTCACCTCGAAGCGCCCCGCGGCGCCCATTGAGACGACCAACGATGAGAATGCTCGCCCCAATTCCTTCGACGGCAATGTCAAGAGTCCATACAGCAGAGACAAGCCCTCATTAGCGTTGGGAGTCAAGGAAAAGACGGTAGAGCCCAACGAATTTAAACTGAGTTGTATGCGACGGGCCAATCCCCCACCACCATCACATTGTCCCGAGGCTAACAGTGAACAGCGGTCAACGACAGTGGTGAATATCTACCGGTACGAGATGCCAATGAGTTTCTTCCAACACTGCAGCTGATCATATAACAGCCTTCGCCCACCGAAAAGCAATCCTTCTGGGCGAAATCGCCGTCCTCCACAAGCACCAACCATCGCCAATGTTTCAATGATAACGACGCATTCACAATCTCTCGCGAGTCCTTTGAGTCGTACAGGAGGTCTTTTGTAGGTCATTCCCCTGCCACACGCATGACAGCGTCCTGATCAGTGTCACAGGACATTTCCGGCCGCTCCCCAATCCTCCAAACTGACAGTTTCACTTCGCGCACATCTCTTGACTCGAGACCAGCGACCCGCTTCCCCACGCGCTCAACGCTAAGCAGCACTACATTCGAGAGACCCACCGCCGAAGAGGATCCGATCTTTGAAGATGTGAAACTGAATGACGAAGCAAACAAGCAACAAGAGCCTAAGAAGAAGAGTTTCCTGTCCCGGTTCGGCGACTCAAACGGCGAAACCATCACCACGACCGCGGCAACCAAGGAGGAAGGCAAGCATCACTTCCATTTCCTTCCGGGACGGAAACGAGGTCAAAGCGGGACAGGTAATGAACTGGGGGATATTCCGCGGCCGCAGAGCAGGGGCAACGCGGAAGTAATAGTACGATAGACGACCCAGGTGGGGGGTATGAGATGCTCGAATCGAGGTATCATTCTATGGCATGCATTATGAAGAATTGGATTCAATGGATCAACGGCCCAAGATGGGAGTTTTATCAGGGCGCATCCCAAGGGTCGATGCGTTTCACGACGATTGCATGCATTTGCAGGACAAAGATGCTCTAAAGGAAAGAAAATGGATCTTGGGATCTGGCAAATCAAGCCAGGTCATTTATACGACCTGAAATTACTGAGGAGTCCTTGAGCCCGGAAAGAAAGGGCGGCTTTGTGATTGATAGGAGCCAGTGCAAAGGGGTAATAGTAATACTCAGACCACTTTCGAACCTCTACCTCGCATGCCCCTTGTTGCTCTGTCCCAGCTGAGTAATTAATACGGCTTTGCATGTCCATTTGCAGCCTTCTCGTCCCAAGACTCATCATCCACTTCCTTTTCCAGGCGATCATACGCCAACTTCATCACCTCGACGATCTTCCTCAACTCATCCTCGGTCACATTATACGGCGGGCTCAGAATGGCATGGTCGCCTCTCGTACCATCCACCGTGCTAGAGCCGGGATAGACGGCGACGCCCAGGTCAAACGTCATGGCCTGAAAGCGAGGACCAAAGCACGCACGCGGCGGGAAGGACTCGCGCGTGGCCTTGTCGCGGACGAACTCGATGCCCCAGAACAAGCCGCGTCCGCGGATATCGCCCACGTACTTTGCCGCCCCGAATGTGTCCATGAGCAGAGGGTACAGGAAGCGCCCGAGACGCGCGACGTTCTCGACCAGGCCGTCGCGCTTTAGGATCTTCTGCACCGCTAGCGTCGCGGCGCAGCCGACGGGGTGGGCCTGGTAAGTGTGTCCGTGGTTGAAGCTGCTGGTGCCCGACCTCAGGGCGTCGACGATCTTCTTGTGAATCAAGACGCCCGCGACAGGCGCGTATCCGCCTCCCAGGCCCTTTCCGACCGTGACCAGGTCCGGCACGATCCCTTCCTGCTCGAAGGCGAAGAAAGTCCCCGTCCGACCCATGCCGCACATAACTTCGTCCAGGATCAATAGGATGCCGTACTTGTCGCACACCCGCCGGACTCCCTTGAAATACCCCTTGGGGGCCGGCGTGCAGCCACTGGTCGCGCCGACCAGTGGCTCTGCGACAAAGGCAACGACGCTCTCGGGTCCAATCTCGCGGAAATGCGCGTCCAGCTCGTCTACCAGCCTCTGCGTGAATTCCTCTTCGGTCTCCCCGCTCTGCCAGTTTGAATACTGGTAGGCGTACGCGGGAGTGACCCAGCTGACATTGTCCAACTGGAAACACGCGTACGGCACTTTGCGTGGCAGATTGCTGCTCACGTTCATGGCCCCGACCGTGGTGCCGTGGTAGCTCTGCTTCCTGCTCACGAAGCGTGATCTGGCCGTTGTCGTCGTCGTCGTCGTCGTCGTCGTCGTCTGGCCCAGTTCAAAAAAGTACTGCCTGGCCAACTTCAACGCCGCGTCCATTGCCTCACTGCCGGAGTTGACAAAGTACGCGCGCTGGAGCCCGAACCGGCTCCCCCCCTGAGGCCCGTCGATGAGATGGTGCGCCAGCTCCTCGGCCGCATCGGTCGTGTAGGTCAGCGAGTGGATGTAGCTGACGCCTGTGCTCATCTGGCGCGAGACGGCCTGTAAGACTTCCTCATTGCCGTGACCCAAACACGCGACCGCCGCGCCGCCACAGGCATCCATGATTGTCCGCCCGTCAGAGAGCGTCAAGTACAGACCCTTTGCCGAGGCGACTTTGTACGGGCGTGCATTCAGCGACCGATGGAGTAAGGCTGGACCTGGTGCTGGGGGTTCCCTTGTGCCATCCGGCTCGGCAGGATGAATGCCGTTCATTGTGCGTTGTCCGTCACTGCTGAAAGCTGGAGAAGAAAAAGAAAGCAATGTCTGTCCCAGTGCCACTGTCCCAATGCGAATCGCGCACGATCTTCTAGGGAGCAAAGAGGTAAAACTAACCCAGCAATGCACCAGCTATCTTCCACACACGCACAGGCAAGGATCTATGTGTATCAAGCCCTTACTCCGGACACATATCACGACTTGGTTAGCAGAGGGAGGAGCGTATGCACACGGATCGCCACGGTCCAATGCAATATATCTAACTACATACCTGTCTCTGTGCCTATCAACCAGCCTATCGATTTGGAGTCAAAGGGCGTATGTACCGCAATGTAGCGTCCTGCCGCCTCAGTCGGGCATACCGCCTAGGACCGCGAGGACTTCTCCGCTCCTAATTACAGTACCAAAACGTCCTGGTGTCCCACCCTTTGCGCACCCGCCTCATCGGCGGTGGCACGTGCTCCTGGTCACAAAACGCTAGAGCAGGTACCCTTCCCGAAAGCGAGACCGCAGTATTCCTGGGTGGTATGTACTTGATCTCTACCAGAACGCAAGGGGTAATGCCTTGCCCGAAGTCTGTCACCAACAAAGCAGGCTCAGTGGACTATTACTCACGCGAAATTATCCGTTTCTAATGAGCAAAGGCAAAGCATTTGAAGATGGACGCCCAGTTGAGAGTTTGTATCGACATGTTCCTGCAAGAGCCTGATTCTCTTGCATTTGCACAAGCAGCACTCGCACCTGCTCTACAGGATACACGGACGCGAAAGACTTACCTCACAACAATCTCAGAGAGATGCTACAGCGCTTTTAGAGCAACGTCCATATCGCCCTATCTTAGAAAGGCTATCAGTCTCTTGCAGATCCTTGTGGACACTGATTTACACAGTCCTCCGTATTCATCTCGTCCGACAGATCTTGGTGGCATGCTGGCACAGAAATTTGGCCTCTTCGAGGACTCCGACGACCCGATGAAGTCATTGTCCACCTCAGAGATGCTGCCATCTTGTCCGACCAAGAAAGTGATCGAACCAAAGCCATTACTTGTAGGTCGCTTTGATGTCAAATAGATCCCAGACACCACTCACTGCTAGCCTTCCTTCAGCCGAAGCTTGACCTCGTGCTCGAGCCACACTGGCACGAAATCAATCGAACGCATGTCAACGGAAAGAGAGTTTGAACAAGAACATGCCCTCAAGAACATGCCGGGTATGTCAGCCCTTGCTTCAACAGCGGCGCTCCGCGGGGGCAAAGGCGACGAGCACGCGCTGGACATCCTGGAAGCGGGTCGCGGTATCACGGCTGGTCTGATCATGGACGCCCGCAGTGACTTGTCTGAGTTGGCAGCTGCTTACCGAGATAGCCTTTAATATCACCGCCAGCTAGTCTCGTCGCCTTAAATATATACATGTTCCATGTTGCCCATGCTACATAAACCTAATCATTCCCAACGATTTAAGCTAGCGGCTAGCTATGGCCGCATGCCCTGGAAACAGTAAAGTGGACGCGGGGGTAGGGAGGGAGACTTGCAGGGATCCTCGCCTCGAATTGACTCCACAAGTTACGGAGTCTAAGTCCAAATTACAAGAGCACCGCTGGACATCCAAGATGCTTCAGCCGCGTCCAGACCACCCCGGCACGCAGCCTTATTCTTCTACGACGTCGTGAGACGGGCGCTGCTAAGATGCGCAAGAGATGGGATGGACCTGCAAGAACCCTAATTGTGGCCACACGGACTTTAATGGCTGCTGTGAGACCAAAGAGGACCACCAGATTGGCCTCGAAATCCGCGTCTGCGTATGTGCCTCGAGCACCGTCAATGCTGCCGCTGACTGTGTCGTTGATCTCATAGTGCAAGTGCGACAGAGCACTAACCGCCAGCGATTTCTCTACCAACGGCAGTAATGTCTCGGAGTACCTCCATTCCGCCGCTCCATCTATATCCACGAGTTGGCCGCGCAGACTGTCAAGAGGACGAGATTCCTTTTTCGCCCATGGACACACCAGAAGCCTCGAACATCTGAGCGTGGAGAGCATCGATACCCGAGAATACAGTTTTCCAGGACGGAGCAGAAGAAATCTTGGTCTCAGGGCCCTCGACATAGGCTTGGATTCCCCCCCTGCAAGTTCTGCAGACCGTTTCGAATTTCTAGCTATTCCCCGGAATCATCCGCAGCGTCCATCTCGGTGGTCGGCGGTCACAGACTTCTTTCGCAGATTTTGGCCGACAAACAAGGTCTCCAGCAACGGGGGAGATGAGCCCGGGCGCGTGGGAGATGCCAGACAACGTGCCAGCTGGGCCCCGCTGCAACACAACGACCGTGCCTCTTTGACTGGCAGAGGATCTGAGCTCCTCAACTCCAGCGTGAGAGATACCAGATCCGCACTTGCAAATTTACTGAGGGTTGACGACATTGAACAACAACCCAACAATCCTTTTAGGGGACGGCCAATATACAGACATGTCGGCACCGGTATGTTTACTTTAGGTAGCAGCAGCGGTGACTCGTTGCCCTCGCCCCCAAGTCGCATTAGCTCTGTCTCCTCGTTTTCCTCATCGCGCGGCCCGCGGCAAGACCGTCCCTTTGGGAATCACTATAAAGCTGCCCTCCCCTCTTCCACCCCGCGGGTGCATATGCACACTAGTCCTGCACTTGTTCGTGAACAAGTCAGAGACAATCGTTACAAGATCTCCCACGATCACATCGAGATTCAGCAGCCGAGTGCGGCTCCAGGAGAAAGTAGCAGGGTACACTGTACTGCTACCCCAGCACGGCAGCTGCCATCATGGAACAGCCCAACTGCTGAGCTGGCATTTGTCGGAGCACACCTAGGCGATGCCCATAGGAGACGCAAGGCATGGGAACGCAACATGGAAGTGATGCACGCTCAAACAAAAAGAACGAAATGATGGCCTGGACGACCCTTGTCCGACTCTTTGTTGCTGGCCCAATCCTGGAATCTCTCCCCCCTCCCATTCCCCGACATTATTAGAAGATTCTGACGACCATCTACTTTCGGCAAAAGGCAGTCTCCGGCAAACGAGACATGCTTACGCCTTGCGGGATTTGAAAGGGCCTGGTAGTTGGGCCCATGCAATGAACTGCGTGTCAAGAACCAAATGGCGTCCGGAGTTCGTAGGTTCGCTCCAAACCCGCTGCCTTTTGTTGGGCAGCAGCATCCCGCTTCCTCGATCTTAGCTCCGCCGTCAACTGTCTCGCGGTCCTTATTGTTTCAGGGCTTTGCCTTCCAAGGCTTTCGCTTTGGGCCCGGAGAAGTCGTTCCAACCAGCCAACAGCATCTGTCAACTGTCTTGATTTGAACTGCGCCTTAATCAATGTCTGCATGGCGTCAAGCATAAGGGGATGGTGCTCTCCCAGTTTTGTCTTGCTCTTTGTGTTGCCGAGAAGTGTCTCAAGCCGATGTATGGCACTGGGGAATTCTCGCATTATGATGTAGTCACGAGCGAGGTCAATGACAGTCCGCACCGCGCCAACGTCGTCCTCCACTTCCTGGCTTCGCAAAATGTCCTTTCTCCGTCGGATCCTTTCTGCGACACCGTCTAGTTGCATCAAGCTATTCATGGCTTTCCAGTATTGTCTGCGGTGCTCTGGAACAGCATTTGGCCGCTCGTTCAAGATCTTCTCCGTCTTGGCTCTCATCTCGGCCGCTTCATCTTTGTGGCCACACCGATGAAGCGCCAGTGTCATGATGGTCATGGAATCGACAGCAGCGCCACTCTGAGGTCCGGACGCGACCTTCCTGGCCGCCAACACTTCTCGGTGAAGCTGGAGCCCTTTGGAAAGCTGACCGGATGCAAGGAAGCTTTGAGCTAGGTTGATCTGGGCCGATATCAGCCCGCGATGATGCTTGGGGACGTTCTTCGCGGTCCATTTCTGGACCAGATCTTGGTTGATCTCAAGAGCTCTCTGAGAAAACCCTAGCTTGCTCAGACTACCTGCCACCTCTTGCATCGCGACAAGGGTATCTGTGTGGTCTTCGTCGCGAATCTTTTGGGCGTCCAGAATGATATTCCGCTGTTCTAATGCTTTCTCCTCGAGGCCGGTCCAGCTGTATGCCCGCGCCAATGCGCTTCTCGTGACGAGCAAATCTTGATCAGTTGACGACAAGCAATTCTTCTGCTCAGCGGTGATTTTCTCCAGAGCTTGGAGAGCCTCATCGTGTTTGCCTATGTCTGCCAGGCTGATGGCTACATCTCGCCGTGCCCGAAGCTCGTGATGACCAAGGTCACCCTCACCGCGGAGTACATGTTTGCATCCATCCAGAATCTGTACCCGAAGTTTATAAGCTGCTTCGAACTGCCCGAGGGCTCTCTGACACTCTGCAAGTCGCTGCTGGCATATGAGCAATTCTGTCGTTGTGGCTGGTTCGCATCGTTTGCGAGCGAGCATCAGCGCCTGTTGTGCAACACGCAAGGCTTCTTCATCATCCCCAGCGTCCGTACAGAGGCTAGACAGGACATAAAGAGACTCGGCGAACACTTGAGAAGGCCTTTCCCGCTGCTCGCAAGTTTCAAGCCTCTCGCAGATCTGTTTTTGCATCCTGTAAGCTTCCGAAAATCTGCCACTGGCTTGGTATACATCGACAAAGCGACGCGCGACTTCGTATTCATCTCCTTCCCCGGGCCACCGGAGTTTGAAGACGGCGGCTTCGTCCAGCCTAGCTAGGTGATCGAGGTGAGACGCAACTTTCCGATAGAAAGATCCATCCTGTTCGCCAGAGGCCGACAGCAACAATGTTACCGCTGCTCTGTTCCACCACTTAGCCCGGTCCTCGGCGGTCAAGCGACGCCGACACCACTCGTGGACGAGCGAATGGACGTAAATGTCGCCCGTATCGGCGAACACCAGGAAAGAGTATGATTCCAGGAGGGCTAAAGAATTTCGAACCTTGTCGCGCGCCCGATCCCATTGATCGCTTTCTCCGTGTAACAGGACACTTATCATGAAGTGCCGAAAGGCTTCGCGATCTTCCAGGCCCGTTTCGCCGTACAGGACGTGCCAGGTTTCGTCCAAAATCTGTTCCGAGGCGTTTTGGGGACGGAGAAAGCACAGGAGAGTGAGGAGCTCCACGGTCGAACGGCCATCGGCATATTGGTTCGCAATACGGTCATAGCTCAATTGGAATGTCGCTGCTATGCGTGAATCGGCCGATTTGAGTTTCTCCTGCGCCCAGAAATATTGCCGCCACTGGCTATGGTACTGTTGTATCGTGTACTTCTGGTCTCGAATATAGGCCCCTGCGATATGGATAGCCAACGGAAGGTGGCACAGGCTCCGCAGTAGAAGCACTGCCACTTCCCTCTCCGACGCCTGTCGACAAGGTCTTTCCATACGACGTACAAGCAGATCCATCGCCTCTTCGGGATCTAGTTCCGAAAGGTGAAACCGCTGGGTGAAATCGACTTCTGAAATTCTGTTGGTCGATGTCACAAGCACGACACCGTTGCCGATTGACGGTAGGCAGGATATCAGGTTGGAATATTCGACTACATCATCGAGCACGAGCAACCAAGCGTGTTCTTGATCACCCAGCCATGCAACGATTTTGCTCACGGGATCCTCCTTACCTAGGCCAATCTTTTCGGCCATCGCGAGGAAGCCCTTCGTGAGGTCCTGGTCGGTACCGCCACTGTCGATCCAGAAGCTGTGAAGAAATCTAGACTCGTTAGCGAATTCCATTACGCCACGCGACGACCTCACTTCTTGTGATGTGTTGAATAAAATCGCCAGGCAGCCTCAGTCTTGCCCGTCCCTCCCAATCCCCACAGCAGAATCCATGCTGGATTATCCCGTGTCGAGCCCGATTGTAGGAGGCAAGACTCGTCCAGACTACGAGTGAGGACATCTCGTCCGACATAGAATTTGCTGACTTGTCTCCCTTTTGGATGCAACCTGATGCTGGGAGGGTTCGGAGAGCTTGGAGTGTTGGAGACCGAAAAAGGTCTTGTATCGATCATTGGAACCCAATTTCGAATGGGACCCGGAATTGGAGTATGTACATGAGAGCTATCTGACAGAGCATTGATTTTGCCTATAATGGGCAATTAACAATGATGCAAATGTCCAACGGATCCCCAGCAGCGTCACATACCAGTGCTCAAGCTCCCCAGCAACGCCACGCAGTGCTCGAACGCATCATCATGCTCACGCACATAGTCGCGCGCAAACTGAACCATTGAGTCTGCTTTCTCAAAATCTTCCATGCTAACCTGACCAAACCCTTGGGTGGGTGAGAATCTGAAATATTTCTTGTCGTTGAGCAAACCTCGACCCTCCTCGCTGTTTCTGAATTCGAGATGTCTGTTGTGGGCATCGGTGGTCATGGACGCAAGCGTGGTCAACACCTCGTGGAGCCTCGACTTGGTTACACTTAACGATTCTGGTTGCGTCACGCCTGTTCCCAGACTCACAAGACATCCGATCTTGCGACCGGGCCAGATCCGATGTGCTTCGGCAGTGACCAAGCCGACGGGATTGTTGTCGCGCAATCCGCCATCGACGAAGGTGGTCTTGATTTTTCCGCCTATCTCGATAGGTTCAAAGTACATCGGTGCTGCTGAAGTTGCTCGAGCAGCTTCCCAAACAGTACAAGGATAATGTGTCTGCCCAGGCTTGTTGAGGCGATACGTCCGAAGGAGTTCGGCATGCGTAGTTACCGCATTGACAGCGCTCACAAATCTGTTCCAGCGTTCAGTAAACCGCTCTAAGTGCACCTGGCATGGGTAAACGCACGTTCGGCATGATGATTCTTCCGACTCCAGCAGAGCGACGTCGCTATCCAGGCCTTGTTTTTCCAACACGTCTCGGACCCCCTGCTTAATGGGCTCTCCGCTGAAAGCGTATTGTTTCGCCTCCCCCCCAATGAGTCTTGTAATCTTGTTCCCCGCCCACCACTTCTTAGCGAAAATTGTGCCCGACAGATCTTTGTAAGCTTCGATGGCGTCTTCGATTGACATGTGGAGACGTCCGAGCATGATAGCGATGAGGCTAGTTCGAAGTCATTACTGGGACCATTAGCCCGCCATATGGAATCTCCTTACCCCCCAGTAGATGTGCCTCCAATAAGGTCGAAATACTGCCAGGGAAGAGGTGCATTTCCTTGCCCATCTCGCAGAGGGCTAAACAGCTCTTGTAGCATGATTAGCGTAGCTAAACCTTTCACGCCTCCTCCATCTGGGCACAGCATTAACGTTTGCCCAAAGAGACAGATCCAGAGCCTTACCCAAACTCAAGAGGCGGAGTGGGCGATCCGCAGAAGCGTCATTACCGCCGGTCGACGATGACATCGTGATCGTGGAATTCTGCCCTAACAGCAATAGGACGGAAAGCGAGGCTGTTCAACCTGGGGAACGCAGAAAGAAGAGATTGCAGAGACAAATCAGTCAGGCTGAGGCTCCTCATGGAATTCGACTGCGTCCAAAATGAAGCGCCGCCTAGATCCCCGCAGACCCTGGTTCATGTGTTGGGCGCTCGTCTGCGCCTCGTCGATCAGTTTGCAAGTCCATTGGTGCTGCATGGGGTCACCTAAAGCGGAAGTCGTAGGCGGTCTTGTCTCTTTGGATACAGCAATGCCATGTGTCCCTCAATGGAATCTTGATCCAAAGCAGTCCACCATCCAGAGGGGAGCGCGAGGAGTAATGGACAATGCATGTTGGATAAGATAGTTGCGAACTGGTCCGATTTCGCGTCTCGCCACAGCGGCAAGCAGGGGCATGTCACAGCAGTCACAACAGGTTTAGAGCCTTCCTCTCATCATAGCAACCTCAATACTGTGTACTGGGAGATGTCCGGGTAACCTGGGAAATCGTGGGCGTTCTAACTCGTTTTCAGGGTCTCTACGAGGTAGGATGCCACCAGATGCCCAAGATGCCCACGATTCCCCAGCGATTTTCATTTTGTGACCTCGGCTTCTGTATATACCCTCTTGTGTCTTTATAACTGTAAGCACTGTATGTCCGTTAGGATCAAAGAGATGTCAAGTCACCTTAAATGCGTAAGAGTAATGATCATCTTGAGGTTTTATAGGTTTGTCACGATAATAAAGTAAATCGTATTACGTCGATAATTACTGCGACGAGGCGAGAGGGTCGTGAGGGCAGCTCGAAAGGCTGCGCTTCATAACAGGGTAGGTTAGCCGAACACGCAGAGCCTTGTTACTTACTGTACAGGAGAGTACAAAAGTTTGTCTTCACGTACGATTGTTTGATAGAGTGTCCGTCAGGCAGTCGAAGAAGGCCCCGGAGTTCAAGAGGCGCCAACCAATGACATGCTCTGTGTTCAATTTGTGCTTGATGTCCTTGTTGTGGTGGAATAGGAAGGCCAACACATCCGTGAGCCAGGCGGCTACCTTGATGGAGCATTGCTCGCTAGAGTCGTCTTTGACGTTGAGAATTGAGGCGTCTGCCATCTCATCGTCTGCGGGGACGATCAGGCTGAATGGGAGGAAGTCTTGCTATGGTTGATAAGCATCGTTGATGAGCCGACCGAGTGTAACAGCTTTGTGAGGGAGAGCATCACTCGTGATCGAATTGATCTCCAGAATCTCACCGGCGGGGGTGTCGTGGTTGGCTTTTCTGCCTGGAACCATGTTTTTCTGGTATTCAAGGGCCAACTCGTCAAACTCTTAGGTCGAGGAATACGAATTACCCTGCCTGTCCTACAAAAGGAATACAGATGTTTCGGCAGTGCGGGAGGGGTCACCCGATGGTTTCCTGCTCGACCTTGAACCAGTCGTTGACCAGGAAAGCGCCATGGGCTAGCTGGCACAAAGTCTGGAAGGCTTGAACAGACGGTGCACTCGACGGAAATGCAGAGAGATCCGAAGGAATGGGAACAAGGCCACCATCGTGCTCGCATGTGCTTCTCCATTGCTGACCATTTCAGCAATGCTGATGAACGAAGGTAAATATAAAACCCGCCCTGAACTCCCTCGCTAAGAAACGCAGCACCAAGCTCCTTGTTGGTTCCAGCCTGGTTGCATCACTGAGAAGGCGTGTGGGGGCTCGTCCGTATTTTCCACTTATCCTCAATCCCCATGATGCGCTCCACAACCTATCGGCAAGTGCTGGCAACTTTCAAGAGAACACCTTTCATCGACATGTCATCTTCGTCAATTTCTGTCGTCAGCTTTCATGCTGGCTTGATGCTGAAAATTAGGCAAAACACTCCTCGTATTTCTTGCTGTGTTTGTTTGAGGCGTGATCCTCTAGACCTTTACGTGCTGAGGTGCTCTGGAAAGTGGCGAAGCAGATTTTGCATTTGATCGTTTGCGCTGCTGCGTTCTGTGTTTTTGTCAGTATCATTAGTGATCTATCCGGGAACAGAAAACGAAGATTTAAGAAACACAAGATCGTGCAAGGTGAGTAAAGGTATACGGCAGATGGTCATGGGAATTGGGAAGACTTTGTGGACAGCGAATGGTGATGCGGAGGGGGCTGCAACCGGGAGAAAAGGAAGGCTGGCTCGACTGGTCGGAATGGGAGAATAACGTGTCGGGCTGTCACTCTCGACAGTTCTCTGAGCCTGTTCTCTGACGTGTAACAACGAGACAAGAAAGCCGAGATTCAGGAGAACCGCCAAGGTCAGAATCCCTCAGGATCCAAATCCCCGGTCCTTGTCATAGGCGCGCCCAGGAGCTGGCTCAGACTCCGCAAAGGAGGATTTCTCCTACAGAGTCGTCCACCATCCTTACGACCTCCAGCAAGTCCTGCCTTACCAATATGTATCACATCATCAACCAATCATAGCTGCGGCCAGGTAAAATAATCCCACACCAAGTCTTCAGATTGAGAAGGATGTAGCGTTTCAAGGTGGCGTGCCATGGAAAACCAAGAGAGAGCACAACTCAAAGAAATGAGAAATCCAGTCATACCTTCTTCAACTGACTGCTCGGTTCCTTCTTAGTATCCTTCGTGTTCCGCTCTCGTTTTTGAGCGGCCTTGGCCCCGTTGCCCATCTTTTTGGAGTTGAATCTGTAAGGAAAGAGGTGAAATGTGGAGCTAGGTTGGAGCTCGTGGTGTGGGTGATTTCGGTCAGGTCTCTTGGTCCTCGAAAGGCGGGAGTCGCAAGGCGTTGCCGAAAGAAAGTCTTTGAGCGATGGTCTGGGACCCAAGACAAAAGAAAGTCAGGCTGAGACCGTGGCAAAAGGGAAATGGGCGGTCAGAAATAAATTTGTGAGGGAAAAAAGACAGACAGCGTGAGAAAATTATAGGGCTGGTGGCTGACGAAAACAGCGGGAGCGGCAGTGGCGGGCTTCGGCGTCGGAAAATCCTACGGCCGATCACCTGGTTATAGGCCCCGATTCGATATCAATTCCGAACCCATCAAGGGAGTAATTCAGTTTTCCTCAACAAGTAGTAGGAGACAGTAGCGCCCTCACACACATGTCCCAAGCCCACATACACCTGATTCCCACTTACCCTCTACGTCGAAATCCTATTGAATTGCAACCCGGTCCGAATATCGCCAAACTTTGCATGCCAAATATCCCAAAAATACGAGCTCCTAGGCGTCCAAGGCCCCCGGTCCCCACCCTTGGGTAGCGTATTCGCCTCTTGGGCAGCCTTGATGTAGCTACTATTCAGATTCAGAAGAGGCACCTCCGTCACGCCCTCTTTTTCGTTGACGCGCGGCACCATGCTCGTCATATTCTTCGCTTTCATGTCTTTGAGGAGACGAACCCAAAGCTGTGCAGTGGCATCGGCACCAAGGGTCCAGCTGGCATTCGTGTACCCAAAGATGAATGTGAAGTTTGGCAGATCTTGTAGCAAAGCACCACGCCAAATGAACTTCTGGTTCATCTTGTAGGGCTCGCCGTCGACATTGACACTGGCGCCGCCACCGAACTGGATCTTGAGACCAGTGGCGGTGACGATTATATCTGCAGGGAGAGTCGCTCCGGATTTGAGTTTGATTTCGTTCGCGTTAATGTCTTGGATTGTGTCGGTCACGACGTCGGCTTTGCCCGTTCGCAGCGCTGCAAAGAAATCGCCACCTTGGAAGGAAAAGTTAGCAAGTCACTCTAACGCCTGGTAAGGGGTGTCATGGCTCACCTGGTGTGATACACATTCGTTGTTCCCAGGGGTTATACCGAGGAACGAAGTGAGGTTCAAACGGAATATTGGCAGGCAGCTCCTTCTCGGTGGCCTCACGAAGGACCGATCGACCCTTTTTGGGGAAGAATCGACAAAATTGGAAGAAGAAGAAACCCACGAGAAGGAATCTGAGTCGAATGAGTTGATATGCCCACTTTTCAGGGAATATCCGCTTGATGAGACCGTCGATGGGTTCGGTCAGGGGGATGGGCAGGAAATAGCTTGGTGATCGTTGAAGCATGGTCACCGATTTGGCCTTCTCGGTCATGGCGGGGAGGAGGGTCACGGCGGTCGCACCACTGCCGATGATAACGACTTTCTTGTCTGTGTAGTCGAGGTCCTCTGGCCAGAATTGGGGATGGACGACGGTTCCTTGGAAATTCTCGATGCCGGGGATCTTGGTATTAAGGCCCTGAGAATAGTCATAGTAGCCCGTGCCCAGGAGGATAAATCGCGAGTAGTACTTTCGCTTCTCGGTCCCGTCGACAGTGACATCGATCTCCCAGTGCTGATTCTCAGTCGACCAATTCATCGACTCGACTTTGTGGTGGTATTTGATGTGCTTGTCAATGCCATGTTTAGCGGCAGTGGTTTTGACATATCTCAGAATCGATGCTGCATCGGCGATAGAACGATCTTCCTTCCATGGGTCCCAGGGAAAGCCGAAGGTGTGAAGATCAGAATCGGACCTGATGCCGGGATACTTGAACAAACTCCAGGTGCCGCCGATTTCTGCCCGTCCTTCGAGGATGGCGTAGGAGTAGTCGGGGAGACCTTCTTGAAGTCGGTAGGCCGAATTGATGCCGCTGATGCCAGCGCCAATGATAATGACGTCGAAGCTGTTGTTGGCCGCAATCATGGTGAATCGGTGGATGTTGACCACGTCCCTAGGAGTTGGTGGAAAGAAAAGAAAAGGACGTGTAGATAAGAATAGTAGGTATATGAAACGGACGGCGTGGCGGGGGGAAAATAGCGGTAAAAATGGGGCAGGGTCCTATAGCCCCCAAAACGTCCACACACTGAACACGAAAGTCCAGGAGTTCAGGATTAGTTAAATAATATGTAATACAAAAGTGTGGGGAGAAGCTCGCGTGAAAGGATGACTGCTGGAAAGGAGAGTCAGAAAACCTCGGCTGGTGAGATCAGACGGCATCGACAAACCTGAATCGATTCGGGAAGGATTGTGTTGGCGTGATATTATGGATGAATAGGCGGGCAATAGCCATGCAAGAGCGTGACTTGGCGCTCCCAGTTGAAGCAGGTACCAAGACCCAGGCATCCCAAGTCCCTCGTCGACGCCTAACAAGTACCAGTACTTGAAGGTCGAGGAGAGAACCCCAAACGATCCCTAAGACGGATAAGTCTGCTCCGTACTCCGTATCCGCTGCTTACATGTACCGGGGTGTTTTGCCGGAGAGGACCAAGCAAGCCTCCCTAGCCAATAGCCCACCAGCCCTATTATCTGCGGGCGCACTGGCTGCCTTCCTTGGTACTCTCCCTCAGTGCCGTGCCTACAGAGCCCTTATTAGACTTTGCACAGTAGCCGATGTCTAGCCATTCCATCGCACTGGATGCTACTTCAATACTCAAGAAGAAAACCACCGAGGTAAGCAGATACGAAAAAGTACTGATGTTCGCCGCTTATCACATGTGCAATAACAAGTACGAGATACGATCAATTCTTGACTCGCAGTCGGTCGAAAATTCGTCCTTTGGTGCGCACACGTTGCTCACACCTGACATTCAATCAGTCCACCAGAGCATTTCCTCTCGCGTCCACCAGATGTCTCTCCACCTGCTCTGGCCCTCCTCCCACGGCTGTGCAGATGACCCGGCTCACGCCTGTTTTCAAGGTCATCAATGTCTTCTGTTCCAACCCACCATACTCATTCGGTCGAATAGATCCTCCGAACTCGCCTTCCCAACCTGGCACTTGGGGCAAGATGTTTCTGAATACTCCTGCCACCTGGTGGGAGTGTGCTGCCAGATAGTAAATCACGGCATTTGGCCCCGCATCGAATGTGTATGCGCAGATCAGCTTTCCCGCTTTCCGATTCGCTGTCTCCACCGCATTCATGGCTGCGCGAGACACGTCGTTCAAGTAGTGAATCGGCGGCCATGAATCCAGACAGATGGCATGGAACGAATTCGAATCCTGCATCGTGATCCGCGCAAACGTCTCAAAATCCCTCTCTTTGATTGCTTTCTCTATCTCCTGCATCCTTTGCGGAACAATCTCCTTGAATCGTGCAGGTGCCAAGGTGGATGTCTCGACCGTGGTCTGCATACCTGCAGTTGATGGGACACCTTTCTTCTCGGCGCTGACAATCAGTATCAATGCTCTCATTTCCGGCCAATGTGAGACCGGCGCCACCTCTTCGGCCAAGCTATCACTTCCATCCTCGTTCATACCAGCCCGCCAGGCCACGTAGCCGCCCATCAGGCTCCTGCAGGCCGACCCAGAGCCTTGCCGAGCAATCAATGAGAGCTCTTTCGGGGATTGGGGCAATTCATAGAGGTCGGCAATTGCTCTGACGAGAGCTGCAAAACCTGCAGCTGAAGAAGCGAGACCGGCGGCGGTGGGGAAATTGTTGGCAGACACCAGCCGCAGTGTCCATTTCGAGAGCTTAGGTAGAGAAGCATCCTTCGACTCCATTTCCTCGCGCAGTAAACGAAGGTGTTTTAAGCAGGCTTGTGTTCTTTTTGAAGACTGAATGTCCTCTTTTTCTCCGTTGAGTATTAGGGTGTCCGGCCCAGAGAAGGATTCGGAACATGATGCGGTGGTATGCGTTCGTAGCGACTTCTGAGATAACGTCACGGACAGAGACGAGTTCGTCGGGAGATTCAAAGCCGTATCACGCTTCCCCCAGTATCTGTTTCGATATTTAGCGTCTGTTCTTTGACCTCCCCGGTTGTTGCCACATGAGACGGAAGGGTGAGAGCTGAGGGGGATTTGGCGTACCTACTTGATCACGGCAATATTGACCGGGGCTGTAGTACTTGCCCGGTAGACAGTATTTGAGCTAGGCATGACTGCGGCTGGGTGATATGACTTCAACCAAGAGGTATTGTCTAGATGCAACTCAATTCTGAGAAGATTCGATGATTGGGGAAATTGCGGAGTGCGACGCCGAAATGAGTAAAGCCTGCCCCCTGCTCACGTGCTCGCTACTGGCGAGCAGTATGGCGCGGCAAGGTTGGCGCCAGCTGGGGACCACATGGGTGGTCAAAACATAGCATTGTATTGAGTATTTCCATCCTCGAAGCATTACAATCCAGTTAAAGAGTCACCAAACTCGCGAAAGCCCTCTCGCACATCTCCTTGAACGCTTTTTGTACTCCTGATCTCCCCGATTTGAAAAGGCAATCAAACATTGAGCTCAAGGCTACTCGCGCGAACAACAAGTGCGCCGTCTGGTCAAGCCATCCTGCATGACCACGGGGCGTTGGTCCACTTTCGCCCCAATTGCTCTTGTTTTTGATTCTTTGCGACTTGCCTTTTGGAGCTGCAAGCCATGATGTGCAAGGAACATTGCAAGGAACATGGCCAGGACCCCAGCCGTCTTGCGCCACATGAACCCTCCACCTGGGTGTCCGCAGACACTCACAGACACCAATCTCCTTTCTGTCGCTTCGTAGACATGGATTCGACTCTAGATCGAACCACCACGCCAGCAGACCATGCCGAATCTGTCTTTCCGTCATGCTGCAGCTGGAACGGACCATGAGGCGTGGCCCTGCGTCTAATTAGTCGCGGTCTGCGTCTGTTTTCCCGAGTCTACTCCTTGAAGTCTTGCAAGCAGTCCAAAGCTCCATCTGTTTTTACTAATTTTCCTTTGCTGAAGCCACTTGTCACCATCTGAGCGACGACCAACATTTCATAAGCAATGGCGGGACCTCAAGAAGTCGAATTCGTTGGTATAGGCATCCTCGCGCTCGCCCGATCATCGATCGCGCACGCCAACAACGTCGCGCGGGACTCGTTAGAACCTGACCCCAATATTTCCAATGGTACCTGCTACTACTCGCCGGGTAACCAGGCAGACCGAAGCTACATACCATGCGGAAACACAATTTTTGGCATCTTTACTTGCTGTGAGGCTGGATCCAACTGCTTGGCCCATAATGCCTGCTACTCGAATGGTAAGTCTTGAAGGGCGGAATTTGCCAGAGCACTTTTAATCTCTTCAGATGGAAACACCTATCTTGCGGGTTGCACAGATCCTACATACTCGGATCCATCGTGTCCAGATAAGACCCCTTATAATGGTAGGCCGAACTCAGTGAGCCAGCGGTACTTTTGCTCGCTAACGTACGCTTCAGATCAACAGTGGACAGGCCTAGTTTATTGCAACGGCACCTCAGATGAGTGGACACTATGCGATGATTCGGGCTCAGGGAGTGACACAGTCACTCCTTGGCCGGGATGTTTCTGTCCAGAAGATGAGAGTTTGCGGAATGTAGCCTTTTCTGCTCCGGCCTCTATAGCGCCACACATCAGTTTGCCCTTGTCAAGCGGCGGGACTATGAGCCTCTTCGACGGATATAGCCTAAGCACCTATGTCACCAGCACAGCAGCCTCCACTTCTGCAGAAACGAGTAGCTCCTCGAGCACTCCTATCTCAACTTCCATGACAAGCTCTTCAGACACCCCTATCTCGACTTCCCACACGATCACATTGTATTCCACAACCAGCATACCTTTTGCGGCTTCTGCATCTAGTAATCCAGCCCTTGAATCCGCGCACGACGGAACAGGCTTGAGCCCGGGCGCAAAAATTGGAATAGGCGTTGGCGTGAGTCTTGGTGGCCTTATAGCTTTAGCTGTGATCTCTGCCATGGCGCTCTATATCCGTCGCTTGAAACGAGGGCAATTGAAGCAAGGAGACACCGTCACCCAGCCAAGCTCTGTGCTCTCTGCGATGAAAGACGGTCAACTCGATGGCTTGGCGGACGGGTTTCCCAGTCATTCTGGCGCCGCATCTGAGCTGGTTGGTAACGAATCCAGAGAATTCTCTTCGCTTATGAGTCCAGCGGCAAGCCAGCGAGCATGGACTCGACCGATGTCCGTGGAAGTGGAAGGGAGTATTCCTAAACATCGGAGTCTGGGAAGTCCTCAATCTCAGGAATTGGTCCATGCTACACCAGGCCACAAGGCGAATGAACGAGCTCAAGAAATGCCCGTTGAAGTGCAAGAAAGTCCAACTTCGCGTGGCATTTCGCAGGCCTCATATCTGCCCGGCAGACAGGTTGGAGAAGGTCTGTATGAGATGCCGGGTCATTTGCCCGGGTCTGAATTTCTTGAGAAGCGAATTACGTAGTTATACGGTCAGTTGGATGGCGTACACAAACTGATGTTATGAGGAGCTTTGCGTCGTTGATGTTTACAAGTATAGGGGTCCGCCCCGGCCTCTGATATGCCACTCACCCAGTCTTGCTAGAGTGTGTCACTTGTAAAACCTCTCGCCCCCATATTCACACACCATGCTGAAGTTCTCATCTAAGGAGGATGTTGGGCAATTTGTCGAACAATTCCAGTCGATGGCGAGTAGAAATTTTTCTGCTTTGCATCATCGCTGTTAGGCACCACTGCGAGGGTGGTTTCTAACCCTTTCTCGTATTTATGGACAAATCCGGCAGCACGTCACTTCCTAAAGCAGGGGTGGCACGCTGGTCGTTTGCGCGCTGAATTGGTGATTATGGACAGGCGATTGGCACTTAGTCCCAGGATAAACCCATCCTGGGCCGACCCTAATGAAAGATGTAAAGGTTCTGAGTTCTTCTTAATCTTCCTATTCCCTTTCCTACCCGTCTAGACAGTCAAACGATCAGTAAATCCAGTGCTCTCTTTCCACAAAATCATGGGTAGAGAGATAGATCAGGAATGGATCCGCTTCTCCATCACGGCGGATAAGACTGGATCCATCTTCTGGCGCGCTGATTTTGCCCACGCCGCCAGTCCAAACGACGAGACAGATACTGCCGAGGTGACCGGAATTCCGCTGCACCAGCGACGACAACCGCTCGAGATTGAAGACGCTACGAGGATCTCCAACTTTGAGCGAAGTTGGAGGACTCTGACCCTCTTGGCAGAGGAATGGGGATGGTTGAATGGTTCAGGTCAGTATTAGGTCCCTGGACCCTTTCACAACAAGTATTAAGTCAAATGGGTCTCGGCTTATAATATCTCAGTGCGAATGATATCCCAAAAGCACCAGACCCCAGTCGTCATCTCATGGGACGTTCAATCGTCAGCTTGAGAAGCTCGTGGAGCGAATCGACATGGCAATGGAGGTGACGCCGACGACAATGAAATGCAAGTTCATCCAGTAGGCACAGTAACTGTGAATGGAAGAACGTACCCCGTGTACAAGGAGACGGCGGAGAACTCGATATTTCCAGATCCGCTGCAGGGATTGCCCATGTTTTATGCCTCGTTCATCCGGTCCACTGGCAAGAAGGGATAAGAATGGCTCTCATGTGGGCAGATGATGTGTGTCACTGTTGATGATAAGGGGTGTAATTCCCAAGATCTCACCCTGTGTCTTTGCGACATGGTCGAGTTTGTGTTTTACCGGCATCTGTTACGAAGGTCGGAAGGGGGAGAGCCTCACGAGATAGATCATTTTGACGTTGACTTCTCCAATACCGTGCTTTTTTCTTCAACGCATTTATTCCGTGTTCACGTCAAAGGTGTACGCCTGGACCCCACATTTGTCTCGAGTATTGACAGTAAGACAGAGTAACGTAGAACTAAATCGCCTTAGAACATGCTTGAGTGATCTTGATCGGTTCTGGTCTATGAAAAAACGGTTGGGCAGAGCTGTTTTATGAGATCGAAGGAGGGCAAGCAAGGCTGGCTATCGAGGGGGAACCAAGGCTGACTACATACCACTAGTAGCTAAGTCAATGTCTCGCTCCATATTTTCTGCGATCTGGCTCAGCAGGCTGCGGCCCCCGCATCCTCGAATCTCCAGTGCGCTAGCTTCCTTCTCATTGAAACTTTTCTTCGATCACTGCTATACGGAGTACAGGCCTTTTTTGCATCCAGCTCCGGTAAATTAATATATACCATAAAACACAAACACAGATTACCTATAAGCAATGGGTTGGTGGAAAGCAGACCCTGGCTCGGAGCCTCAAGCACCCCAAGCAGCTCAACAACCATCCTCACAATCCTCGATGGCTCTACACCACCCACAGCTCTCTGCGGATTCGGCTTCAGCCTGTCCCGTTGACCCAAAGACGCGAGAAATATGGCTCCAACAAGCCCAGCAGGTGAAGAAGTCACAATTACAAGGGGGAGAAACGCACCCGCAAACACACCCACAAACGCAAAGGCAAACACAATCCTCCTACCTACCGGCCTCACACCCTCTGCTCCCCAATCCGACAACGATATCATCGCAAGAATGCTCCTCCGACCGCATCTCGCAGGACCATAGTCTCGGGACTCAGTCGGCTTACCAGACACCGCGCCCGCTTTCACACGGCCGCGTCGTCTCCTCCATCCCACGCGCCTTCCCGCAATCCACCCAAGCACCACCCTCTCTCACGCCGACAACTACAACGACAAGCATGAACACAGGCATCAGCGGAAGAATAGACACAAACATAAACATACCAGCAAACGCCGAGTCCGAGACCGGCGCCTCCGAGAGCGGCAACTGGATTTACCCGTCGGAGCATCAGTTCTTCCACGCGGTGATGCGCAAGCAACAGACCATGTCCTCTCCCTCCTCGGCATCATCGTCAACAAATCCGACGGCCCTGGCCGCCTCGGTCTCGGCCATCATCCCGATCCACAACGCCGTCAACGAACAGGCCTGGGTGCTGATCAAGCGGTGGGAGAAGGGCACGTCGGACGCCTGCGGCGGCCCCAAACTGCTCTCCTTTCAAGGGCTAGGCGCTGGCGCAAGGTCTCCCAAGGCCCGCTGGAACGCGTTCTGGGGCTACACCGAGCCCTTTGATCGCCACGACTGGGTCGTCCAGCGTTGCGACGGGACCAAAGTCGAATATGTCATCGATTTCTACCAGGGCAAGGCCCCACGCGAGGGCCAGAACGGGAAGCAAGGCAACAATGCTTTGAACTTTTACCTCGATGTACGGCCGAAGCTGAACACGATGGAGGGATGGAGGATGAGGGCGGAACAGTTGTTTGGGTGGAGATGACCTCGAACGGATGGGTCTAGACCGGAAATATGTTCCAACAAAAGCGAGGGAAAGCTGGACGATACCCTTACGCCACAAAGGTAGTGTTTATATTGTATTATAGTGGTAGAGTATGGGTAAGCTCCGTCACTCGAGAAAGTAGAGGTACCTATACTTGTATACAAATCTCAAGTCAATTCAAGTCTATCTCTTGACTAGGTACAACTCCCATTCACTCGACCTTTCCACAACCTCCGTGAAAATTTGGTGGATAATGATGCTTCCTTGACCCTAATCCTGTTCCTGTCCCTGTCCCGTGGCTGTGAGTTGGTATCATAGGAAGAAGAGGAGGCAAGGTAAATCGCATTTGAACCAGCGGATGGTGGCATGGATAAGTGACTTGGTCGGGAATTCGAGCGAATTCCTCCACGCCGAATCCTGAACATCATATGTTCCTCTCATTGCCACCTTATGCAATATCCCTCAACCTCCGAATCGAACGCAGGTGTCAATGCAAGAGATTGTCCCTGACTGATATGTATGTTCTTAATTACGCATCCAGAACCCGCAAAACAAATGGAAGAGCCAACGTGAAAGTTGGGATGAATTCGAATATCAGTCGTTTCAAGTCGTTAACCCAAGGTATATGCACCCATGCCTCCCACCGCCCAGAAACAAAGGAAATTCATAACGGTGTGACGTGTATCCGTGACCCTGGATGCAATTGTATGCTAGTTTCGTTCTTCAGTTTCACCTGATGGGCTGTTTCCGGTCCCTCTTTCACCAGTTGCCTGTTCGAATCATTGGCTGTTCCATTCCATATGTGTTGGAGAAAAGTTGTTGTCGAATGCTTTGTTGCTGTGAGGGTTGGTTATTTTGTCTTAGCCAGCCGAGGGCCTGCATCAACTCATCATACGCTTCCCTCAGCCGACCACCACTCTTCTCATTGTGCACTCGGAGTTTGTCTTCCCACCCATTGAATTGCAGTTGGTAGCCTCCACCTCTCTTGCTAGCCTCTTTGATGACACTAGCCCATGCTTTTGAAATTTCCTCGTAGGCATTCTGTTTGGCGAGATTGTGCTGTGGGTTGTCCCATTCGGGGAGATCATGGATGATTTGGGTAACATCATTCAGATACTCCAGCGAGGTAGATGACTGATGTTCATTTGGCGGCAGAAAATGAGGGGTGAAGTCAGTTAGGGCATCGAGGAGTTCGTGCCATTGAGGCCGTACACGATCGTAGGAATAATCGGAACGGGGATTGGGCCCGAGAGGGAAGGAGTTCATCAGTCGTGTATAATATTGACGCAAGACTTGTAGGGTGCTCTGGATGCTGGGTCGAGGGCTGATTTGGACAACCTCATCTCGAAGGCTTGGATGCCTCTCACACAGAGTCTTCAGCACCGACGTCAGAGAATCCTTGTCCAGCGTTTCAAGGAGTCTTTCCACTGATAAAGGCCTGCCAACCAGATTTGGACGGACTCGTTTTCGTGAAGCAGGTGTAGAAACAGGAGGGAGTCGGGCGTTTGGTAGAAAAGGCGAAGTTGACATTTCATCATCTCGATCGGGTGAGGGTGAGGCTTTTCGTTTCCGAGAAGGACCAGAGGCGGACACTGATATGGCGGTTAGTGGGCGGCGAGAGATCCAACCTGACGGATGCAGCTCACTCGATCTGTTGGGAGAGAGACGAGAGTGTTCATGGAAGTGAGGAGGGACGGGAGGCGTGGCCAGGCTATTCATTTTGGCTCTGGCCTTTGGAGGCCCGATGATCTCGAGGTGCGCTGTTTATTTCCAAGTCAAGCAGAGACGACAGGTGTTTGCTCTAAGATTTGAGGATGAAGATGTGATAGATGATAGTTAGGGAAAGAAGGCGTTGCTCTGATGGTTTTCACAGTAGCCAGAGCAGCGGTGAAGAGCTGGAAGACGGGGGGAGGTGTGGTGATGTGGATGTGATGTGATGAAGGAAAGTCCAAGTTTGGGAGTCTGAGTGGAGGGTTAGTTTGTCATTCACTGCTGTGGCAGCTGGTGGCCGCAGTGGCCGTGGGCCGTAGTGGCAGCAGCGGCAGCAGTGGCAGCAGCGGGTCGAAGTGCCAATGATACAAGGGCTTGGAGGCCTGTTAGGCGGAGGCCATCAACCTGCCGGGGCACTTACGGGCCAGTTGGGGGGCAGCCTCGGGCCTGTTGATTTGTTGCCGGCCTCTGGACTAAGGCCTTTAGTTGCCTCTAAGTGCCTTTAGGCAGCCACTTCTCTTACAACCAAGGCAAGGTGCTGGTCGCTGCCCAATCCATACCCGCTCGTTTGATCAAGCGAAGACTGGCTCCATGCAATGCAGCTGGCTAACTTTTCTTTGAACAACCTGCATTAAGACGAAGGAGACAAAGGGAATACGAGGCCCAGAGCGAATTGCACAAAGGAACCCATCCCAGAGCAGTCTTTCATTACCATCACCCAGTTGAACACGTCAGTGCTCAAGTTGGGTGTTGTGTCCTGCGCCGCCTCCTGCCACTGCCAGGCAAGAGTGAGGTGACGTGCATTGAATTGAAATGTGTGAAGAGAAGGGAAAGAGGAAGCTATGTGCGTAGAGCCCTTCCGGCGCCATGATTTGCCTCCTCATCAACATTGAAAATGAAATGACACCGTCCCCAGCACAGACATGGCCTCAGGCAACAGCATCACACCTGGTCCGCCATATCAAGCGCCACGAATCTGTGCATGTCTACTAACAAAGCCGTGGGTATCGTGCAATCACAAAAACTTTTCTCCCACAGGTACTGAATGGGGTTTCAAGAAAGGCGCTCGTCGCTCTCACTCGGTATTGTCGGACCTAGAGATACAGTGACTGAGCCGCCACGATGTCTCGCCTTACCTTGTTCAATGCCTCCTCGAACTTCTTCTCCAATTCTTCGCTTCCCATGACTTTCGAGGCTTCGGCCATCTGACGCAATGCTTCTTCGAGTCGGCGGAAAGTTCGGATCAAGCTACCTTCGTACACATCGGTCATTTTGCTATCCTCAAAGTCAGCATTTGCCACCCCTCAACAGCTGTCCGAACGCACCAAATCTCTCCGAATGATTTTCCAGTTGCCCAAGCATATATTACCGGCATAAGCTGCCATTTGAACCCTTGAACATACTCTTCCTCGTTCATAGCCAACTTTGACTCCACCGACACCTTAGCAATGTGTCTGGCTTGTCTCTGGATCTCACGCAAAGGCTTCGCAAGGTCCTCAGGCAAGACAGGGGCCTCATTGACCTTCTCCTCAAAGACAAAGCAACTCATGACAGCTGCGCATTGCTCCGGCGTCAGGTCGTTGAAGAATCGGTTGAAAAGAAGCTCACTAAGCATCAATTCATCGCCAGTGCTAATCTCACAAGCAACCCGAGCCTTGAGCTGGACCACTTCGTCCTCATTGATGAACTGCAATCGGCGGAGAACTCGCTTTCGGCACTTCAACTCTTCCAATTGCATGATTGCATGTGCATCTTGAATTTGCTTTTTCAGTGTTCGGATTTTGTTGGTAAGTGCCACCTTTGCCGCGTACTGGTTGTAAAGGCCTTCAAGGCGAGGAGAGTGGTGCAGTGGATTAGCCACCAACCTAGACTCCATGATCTCAATCTTGCGAAGGAGATCCTTGAACGAGTTGTCGGTGATTTTCATATTCTCCACTGGATCCAGCACGGCCAGGCCGTCGGGGAATCGTCTTTTCACTTCTGCCAATGACTGTTGCACCTTCTTCTTCTCCTCGGAAAGTGTCATGTCGGCAGGAGGAAATATGCGAATATGAGAGATCTTTTGGACGCATTTGAGAAGCACCGGGACGACTTCGACTTTGGACTTCTCACCAGGCTGAGGAGGACGAATTCCTTGTGGAAGAGGCTGAAAAGTCTTCGTTGCCGGAGCAGGGCCTTCCGCAACTTCCAACGCAATATCGAGAATCCACTCCTCCTGTGGAGTTAACCTTTCTGTCGCTTTGCCTTGGCTTCTTCTCACAAAGTTCAGGACTGCACCCCAGCCAAAATCATACTCTCCATCCTTGATCTCGACCAAACGACCCGGCTGCATAAAAGGCAGACAGTAGTTGGGATGGATAATGACCATGCGCATGTCTTCGGCATAGACATCAAGCTGTTTACGAAGCTCATAGTAGGCTCGGATTGAGCTTTCGTCTTCGATGACCATGGCTGACTTCTCTGCATCCAATTGCTGTAGTTCTTTCTCAAGGCCAGAGACACTGGCAGTATTTTGGAACTGATGGAAACACCTCTCAAGCATGAACTCGGGAGAGATGCCTTCGACCCGAAGCAGGTTTAGAATCATATTGTAACCAAGGTAAAAGGCAGAGTTCAATTTATCCTGCTCGCCACGAACGATGTCCTTGGCCACTCCAGGTTCCATCTGTTGGTCGATCATCATAATGACAATCCCTCGCTCATCAAGTCCACGACGCCCCGCTCGGCCAGACATCTGGATAAACTCTGATGGCGTAATCCATCGTTGTGATATCCCGTCAAATTTGCGAACACTGGTAAAGACAACAGTTTTGGCTGGCATGTTGAGCCCAATGGAGAATGTTTCGGTTGCGAACAGAACCTTGATCAATCCTTCCTGGAAAAGAATCTCAATGGTCTCCTTGAGAATCGGCAACAGGCCGGAGTGATGGATGCCAATGCCTCTCCTCAGTAATGGCAATAAGTGTTGGATTTGCGGCAGATTCTTGTCTTCGGGCGAAAGCATTTCCAAAGCGCTGTCAAACACTTTCGAGACCATGGCCTTCTCCGAATCTTCATTGAAGGACATGCTGCTCATTTGAATGGCATAGGCCTCGCAATCTCTCTTGCTGAAACTGAAGACGATGACCGGGTTGTAGTTCTTTGTCATGATCATGCGGACAATCTTGTAGATATCAGAGGGACCCTTGGTGCCTCCTTTATTCAACTTCTTGTCCTTTCCTTTGCCCTTCCTTCGGGCCAAGACATTTGCGGGGTCGTCACCTTGTTTGTCGGCAATGGAGCTCATAGCCTTTTGGAAGTTTTCTTCGCGGAACACTCCCTTTTCGTCCACAATCAAATGGATCCCATCAGCACCAGCAGGGAAGAAGTAGTGTTGCAGTGGGGTTGGTCTGAAATCTGTGTAGACAACGTGACACGGTTGGTTATGGGTCTTTGTGATCCATTCAGCAAACTGCATGGCGTTCGGAATGGTCGCGGACAAGAACACATAGCGAACCTTGTCTGGCAGGAGAATGATTGTCTCTTCCCACACAACGCCTCGAACTTTGTCTCGAAGATAGTGAATCTCGTCAAAAATCACCCAGCCCACTTCACGCATGATCTCGGATCCACGATAGAGCATTGACCGTAGAATCTCAGTGGTCATGACTAGGCAAGTGGCTGTAGGATTGATGGTGACATCTCCGGTCATAAGACCAACATCACCAAAGTCGGCTTGAAACTCTCGATATTTCTGGTTGCTCAGTGCTTTGATGGGACTGGTGTAAATGACGCGCTGGTTGTTCTTGAGACACTGAGCGATTGCATATTCGGCAACCACGGTTTTGCCTGCGCTGGTGTGAGCGGAGACAAGGACGCTCTCATTTCGTTCAATCGAGGCAATAGAGACTTGTTGGAAGGGATCAAGCTGGAATTTCCACGTCCGAGCAGGTTCTGCAGGTGGTTTGTGCTCTGAGATGGGCACGTAGTCATAGTCTGGGGGCAAAGCGACTTGGTGACGAACTTGATGCGACAGTATAACCTTCTCTTCTTCTTTACCCGGAAGCAGGCCAGCGGATGCGGCGACTTCTCTCGACTGTTCGGTCTCGAAGGTATCCGTGACAACAGGTTCTGGCTCTTCTTCCATGCGCATGCGTTTGACATCTGGGGCCTCGCCATCCGTCATCTCCTTGTCAACATCTTCCGACACGGAGGAAGTCCCGTCACTAGAGGGGGCAGGTGCCTCTCCGCCGTCGGCATCGTCTTTCACTTCGCCGTTGGCCTGTCGCTTCAACCGCTTTCTTTGTGCTTTCGTGAGTGACGTGGTAGGCGGCGCCTGGCCGTTTTCTTCGAAAACGTCAAACAGCTCATCCATTTTTGCGAAGGCTTGGATGTTGCCCGGCCGTGAAGAGAGCGTCGCAACTGTCGACGGTGAAAAACATTGCGGCGAGCAGGGCGAGATGGCACCGGAGAAATAATGTGCAGTCTACAAATGGAAGGTGCGCCGAAAACCTCGCCAAGTCGAGTGGACTGAGCAGTGAGTGGACTGAGTGGAGAGCTCCTAAACTGCAGCTTCGATCAATTGAGACCGACATCACTTCACCTTTGTTCATCACTACCAACACCACCATTGCTGGAGCGCGACAGAGAGAGACAAAGGTATGACGCACGCATTATGTTGTGGGAGCCTACTAATGCACTCTCCAGATGAACGCCCAAGCTGTCCTCCGCGCCAGAACGGCAACCCAACTCCTCGCCCGCCGCGGCTTCTCCTCCACCGTCCGTCGAGCAGACCAGTTCAGCCCTTATCACTACCCTGAAGGACCTTATACCAACTTGCCGTTCAATACGAAGACGAGATTCTTTTGGCTGCGATACTGGGGTTTCATGCGTAAGAGGAGCGTTGGAGCTTGAGAGACGCACGAGACTAAATCATGTACAGTCACAGGATTCGGGATTCCGTTCGGCTTGGCCGGTAACCGTCTACCACAACCCATTTTGAAGAGATATACTGACACATGTACAGTCTGGCACACATACAAGGCTTGAGAGAATCGGAGAGCATGGAGTCTAGAGTGGGCTGTCGAATCGCGTGAGGAACCGGTGCGGGAATGACACTCCCGCAACCGGAATTTGTACAGAGCCAGAAATAAAATCAGAGTCGCCATCTTGGATGTCCGTTCGCTCCTATTCTCTCCCAATTTTCGTTCCGGAGATGTCTTTCTGCCTTGTGCCGTTGGCAACTTGGTTTGCCTTGTCGGTCATGCTCAGGAAGGAACAGAAGGCTGTCCAATCAGAATTCGTGTAATGGTCCCGTAAATTTATTTCGTCAAATATTTTCGTACATACCTGGCTCGCTGGGCACAGTTCAACTTTTCCGTCCACCATCAGGCCGTGCGATGTAAATGCCGCCTCCCTGGTCGTCGCGATGCGGAATCTAAGGACAATAGCATATCGTGAGACTCAGCTACCGCAAGGTTTGCCACTAACAGCCACAGCATGGGACACAGCGACGGATGCAATAATCTGTGCATTCGGACCAACTGCCACACAACCCGTCATCGAGCTCAAAAGAAGAGTGGACACGTCGTCTTGTCATGGTGAATTCGTGACTATAACTTCATGGGACTCTCCATGCCCACTGCCGTACTTAGAATGCGATCAGATTCTGCATCTCCAATATTTCTCGGACATTGCAACATGTTGCCTTGTCCTTGCTGGCGGAGATGTTGTGGTTGTGCGTGAGGATCCAAACCCTGACCAGGAGAAGATCGAAATCGTCGGCACCGTCGACGTCGGGATCTGTGCGGCTGCTTGGGCTCCGGATGAAGAACTACTGGCCATTGTCACCCGTGCGGATACACTCGTTCTGATGAGTAGGACTTTCGAACTGCTCAACGAAGGTACCCTATCGCCGGAAGACCTCAAGGTTTCCAAACATGTGTCAGTTGGCTGGGGCCACAAGGAGACTCAGTTCCAAGGCCGACGCGCAAAAGCTATGCGAGATCCTACGATGCCGGAAAAGGTTGACGAGGGCAAGCCAAGTCCTTATGAGGATAGCAAAGTCACGGTCAGTTGGCGAGGGGACGGGCAATTCCTGGCCATAAACAGCGTGGTACCTAATCATCGCCGAGTTATTCGAGTCTTCACGCGCGAGGCTGTCCTGGACAGTGCCAGTGAACCGGTCGACGGTATGGAATCTGCATTAAGCTGGAAGCCTTCAGGGAATCTCATTGCCAGTGTGAAGCGATCCGAGGATAGGATTGAGATTATCTTCTTTGAGAGGAACGGGCTCCGTCATGGTCAATTCGATCTTAGAATGACAAAAGAACAAATGCGCGATTGGGCGTCTAGCATTTCCCTTTTATGGAACACAGACTCGACAGTTTTGGCCGTCGCATTCAAGGACCGGGTACAGTTTTGGACGATGGGGAATTATCACTACTATCTGAAACAAGAGTTCCTATTCCATTCACCATCAAGCAACTCGCCACTAAGATGGCATCCCGAAACACCCTTGAGGACGACCTGCGGTGACACCAAGAGGCTCCTCGACATCACATTCCTTTCCGCAGTTTCGAGGGGTGGCTTGATCCCTCCCCAAGATCATGGCATCGTCGGAGTCATTGACGGCAGGACCTTGAAGCTCACCCCCTTCAAACAAGCCGGAGTTCCACCACCCATGGCTTTCTGTGAGGTCCTCTTTGGCCACAATATTATTGACTGCGCCATCAGTCAGGATGGCCAACGAATCGCAGTCCTAACGACAGATACCCTGGAGCTATGCCAATGGAAGACCCGCGCTAACAGTAAAGGCGACTTGATATTTATGACTACGGTCGAGCGCTATTCCTGTCAACTTCCGAGCCTGAAGACACAATCAGACCCTCTCTATCATACTCAGGTGACCATCAGAGGTGACGAGATATTTGTTGTCGCACCAATGCAATCAAGGACAACGGCGTCTTGTTGGAAGTTAAAGTGGCACGAAAGGTCATGCAGCGCTTGGGAGCAAGTTCCTGCGCCTGATTGTTCTGAAAGCCTAATAACAGACAGCTTTTCCAAGTCTATTTTCGCGACCGATCCGTGTGAGAATGCCACAGTCCCACTCTCAGGCTGTCCTAAGATCAAACTGAGCGGTAGTCAGCCCAACAGCTCCATCTTTACGCTCCACAACGACGAATCTTTTCAACTGAACGATGAGATGAACGGCCACGCTCCGGAATACCATAAGGTCTCCCTATCGCTCAAGGGAAACCTTTACATCGACGACACGCTCCTCGTCCGCGAAGTGACGTCCTATATATTGACCTCCACACACTTAATCTTCACCACATCCTCACATCTCCTAAAATTCGTTCATATCACTCATCCTTCGGCAATGCAAATCCCCAATGACACGCCAGAGATCGACGAACGGTGCAGAAACATCGAAAGAGGCGCACGGATCGTGACAGCTATCCCGTCCATCTACGCTGTGGTTCTCCAGATGCCGCGCGGAAACCTCGAGACCGTCTACCCACGTCTGCTAGTTCTTTCGGGAATACGCAGGCATCTTAAGCAGGAGGATTACCTTGCTGCTTTTCTGGCCTGCCAAACCCACCAAGTCGATATGAACATTCTGTATGACTATGATCCAGACACCTTTTTGTCTAACGTGCCCAAATTCATCGATCAACTTCGGACGCCCAGCCGGGTGGATGGTTTTCTCTCGAAACTCAGGGATGAGGACGTCACGCAGACACTCTACCGCGATACGACATTACAACCTCAATTTGACCCACAGGCACGATCCTTATCCAATCCAAAACCCACCTTCGTTCTGGGGAGCAAAATCAATAAGATCGCCAACACGTTCCTTTCCATCCTGTCTTCAAAACCCTCCTCTTACTTGCAAACTATTATAACGGCCCATGTCTGCAAACGCCCTCCAGACTTGACCTCTGCCTTAAAACTGGTCTCCACCCTCCTTCAAACATCAAAAGAAGAAGCGGACGTTGCAATCTCTCACCTTTTTTTCCTCACACCCAACCCATCCCTACTGTTCGACGCTGCCCTGTCCCTCTACGATCTCGGGTTGACACTCCTCGTTGCGCAGAATGACAACTCGAGAGATCCAAGGGAATACATGCCCTATCTGCAATCTCTCCAGGAACTACCGGAATTGAGGTGCAGGTATGCGATCGACGATCACCTCAAGAAACACAGCAAAGCACTGGTCTCGTTGCATGCGATGGGGGAGCACGAGGAAGCCGTAATCTACACGGCAAAACATTCCTTGTACACCACAGCAATGGAGCTGTACAAATACAATCAAGTTCATTTGACAGAGATTACGCGCATGTACGCTGAATATCTCACAACCCAAAAATCCCACCATGCGGAAGCCGCTACGCTTTACGAATCCCTCCGCGATTACGATGCTGCGTACAAGCTGTACGCATTGGCACACAAGTGGCGGGAAGCACTGACCTGCGCGACTCTGGTACCCCTGGCCGCTGCGCAGGTTCAATCGCTTGCTCAGAGTATGGCCACAACATTGATGGATGAGAACCGCGACTATCGAGCAGCAGCCACAATCCACATTGACTATCTCTCCAATATCCCCGAGGCGGCAAAACTCCTGTGCCGTGGATCTTATTTCGCTGAAGCAATGCGCGTTCTCGCCCTTGACAACCACCCAGTTTCAGAAATCCACCAGATCATAGACGCTGGGCTAGGCGAAAAAGTCGGCGAGATACTCGAGCTCCTCGCAGACTGTCGCGCACAACTCACCGCCCAAGTCCCGCGCATCGCTGAGCTGCGCAAGAAAAAAGAGGAAGACCCCTTGGCTTTCTTTGGGGGTGATCCCACCACTATCACTGCGGACGGTAGTGGCGCTGCTGTAGGCGATAACATCCCGGATAACATTTCCCTCGCACCCACGGACGCCAGCACACTGGGCGGCCAGAGTCTCTTCACCCGTTATGGTAGCAACGCGAGCAAGTTCGGCGGTACGGTGGCGTCCAACGTGTCCAGGAAAACGTCCAAGACGAAACGCCGCGAAGAGCGCAAGCGTGCCCGTGGTAAAAAGGGCTCCGTCTACGAGGAAGAGTACCTCGTTGCCAGCGTCGGCAGGTTAATCCACCGCGTGAACGGCCTCCATGACGAAGTCGGTCGTCTCATTGCGGGTCTCTTGAGACGCGGCATGCGAGAACGAGCGAGACAGGTCGATGAAAACATGAAAGAAATCTGTCAGGCCTGCGAAAGAGCCAGAGAGGACGTCTGGGAAGTGGAAAGAAAGGATGAGAAAGATGGCCAAGAAGAGAGTACGTATGATAAAGATGGACAAGGAAGACCTCCTGGGGCAGAAGGTGTGTTTTGGGATAGTCAGCAGGAAAGCCAGAAAAAAAGAGAAGCACCTGAGGTGAAGGGTTGGATTTCAAGTGAGCCCTTAGCCTCATAAAAGGAGGAGCTCACGAGTGGAAAATCCTTGATCTTCGTTGTTTGTCTGGTGCTATCTGACCTGTTCCATATCCCTTCTCTGGAACAAACGGCCATTTGGAGGATTGGATCCAGACCATCCGGAAGGCTCCAACCTCGGGATCTTATCCTCTGATATTCGGTGCCTGTCCTTTGTACCATCTTTTTGCGTGTCTTTTTGAAAGAGCCTCCTCGGAGCTGTCTCTTCAACGGCTTTCCGCTTAGGCTTTTCCTGCACTTCATTGGGGCCTGGCTCCTGTACCGCCTTTTTTGCCTGATTGAGGTCGGCAATACCCAGACCTTGATCAATCAAATATACCTGGAAAGCTGACAATAATTCCTTTAGCCCAGCCCTTAATCTTTCAGTGATGATTTCAACTTCTTCGATTTCATCTGTAACACCTTCCTTGTGTTTTGAGACAAAATCTTCGATAACGTTCAGGGTTTTGGTGAATGTTTTAACAGTATTAGGCACTGTTGGAGTTGCTTTGCCGTAGGTATCTTCAGTGAGACTGGCGACCTGCATTTTGGTAACTGACTCAATGACATCGACAATCAATGCAGCGTTCCCATACGGAGATCCGAGGACCATGGAGTTAATTTTTGCGGCATTTGTGGAGACGAAGAACCAGCCAACCCGGCTTTGCTTGAGAGCAACCATCCATTGATCTGCAAGACTTTTGGCTGCTGGCTGAGGTACGCCTGGTGGCTTGGCGTATTCGAGCAATTTTGTTTCCACTGATTTGGCCGTCTGCTCGATAGGTGGGTGCCATGGCTGTTTACTGCTGCCAATTTGGCGCAAGGGACTCGCCAGTAGCCTTTCGCCCATGGTTGGTTTCGAGCTTGCCTGAAAAATTGATCGAGTGGGCAATTCGGGAACAATGTGTGGCAAAGATTTGATTTGGTCCGCAGCGCTAGGCTGTGACACTGCTGGTGGAGGCCCGACAATGCGGGTTTGTACTTCTTGCAAGATTTGCAAACCAGCCTGTACCATTTGACTCCACATTGGTCCAGTGGGTCGTTCAATATCTTCGAAAATGGCCTTTCGGCGTTCCTTGTGTTTATGAGCAATGATCGTCAACTCCCAAAAAGCAAAGGTCCTCACGACATCTCGTTTGGCTCTTAATCCATTGAGAAGTGTTCCGTTAGGATCTTTGCTAGAAGCAGAAAGAGGCAATCCAGACTTTGTGGGTTGCTGATTGAGATAGATCAAGAAGAGGACCGAAGTCAGCTCCCATGTCAGAATGAGAAGAAATCCGGCACCGAAACATCGGAAAAGATACCAGGGCCCTAGGGGAGGATATCCTATAGGTCGAGCGTTTGCTCTTGACAAGTTGAAGAACGGCTTTGCCATTGCAAGATGTAGCTGCCAGAAGACATTTCGTAGAAAAAGGCCGTAAATGAAAGGGGCTGCGACGATGGTAAATGCTGACACGGTGGCACTCTCCATGAGCACAGGGAGCAACTTGCGTTGCAGTCGCGTCTGAATTGGCTCGGCCGCGTGGGTGTCATGTACTTTGATGTCAGGAGTGGGTGTGCTCGGTAATTTCGAGACGGGGATGAGGAGGGATGAGTTTCCGCGATAGAGATGAACTCCTGCATATGCGACCGCAAGAATTAAGGCGTAAAGACGGAAGAATATGGGTTTCTCATTCAGAACGTCAGGAGTGGTATGGTTTCCCCTTGTGATCCAGCCAAGGTCCGGAGCGGACCAAATGTAAGCTTCAGTGAACCACCATCCCGAGACCAAGTACCAAAAGAACGTCTGCATAGCAGATGCGCTAAGGAAGTTCGTTCGCAAGGTCGCGAAAGGGGAAGTCGTCGTCAGTCTGCCGATGTGGAGGGTGGCTATTTGGAGGATGAAGACGAAGAGGCTGGACATGAAAAATAGCAAGGCTTTGATTCCAGCAGGTCCGAAAGGGAACCATGACCAGAAGAAGTCTTTCTTCGAACCGAGCCAAAAGGCATTATGGAGAGCGGCGAGAAGGGTGATGAGCGCAGCATGCACAAATCGTTTATGGAGAGCGGAGGTCAAGAATCGCCGGTAAGGTCGTGGGGGAGGGATTAAGGAGGCAGCAGCGGGACCCGCCATTGTTGTTGACAGAAGGCTAGGAAGAGGAGATCATGATATAGCGGAGCAGTCTTCGACCAGCGAGCGCTGCAGGTGACGAAGTAGCAGGTTTCCAAGAGATGAGGAGGATGAGGGAATGGAAGCGCAGTTCCTGGTGGAGTGGAAAATGTAGTAAACAAAATTGCGCATGCAGGCTCGCAGGCAACGTGTTAGAGAGAATGACGCCAGTCCACGTGATGCGGAGGCTGGTTTCGCAAGTGCCGCATTCGAAGTGACTTCCTTCGACCACTTCCTGCTCTGCAGGCTTCCGCCATTCCTTCACAGCGATCAATTAATCCACCTTCATTTGTGTTATACATCTCCTCGCGTGATTCCTGCGGATAGCGCGACAGTATTCCAGGGACCGTCCACGAGTGAGGAACACCATGTCGTTCGACAGACTATCGTCACTAGAATCGCAACCTACCACCACCCGGCGGCAGGATGATCCTCAATACAGAGATGACCCCGAGTTTCAGAAGTTCACCGAGTCGCTGTCTACTCGGCTCTTTGAGCTGACCTCAAACATCTCGCGACTTTCCAATCAGCTCTCCAAAAAGGACACCGAGAGAGGCCGAGAAAGGATACATGATTTGCTGGAAGAGACGAGAGAGGGCTTCAAAGAGGCTGGGGATGGTGTCAAGAAGGCGCAAACCTGGCCAGATCTTAATGTCAGTAGTCTTGATTCGGTGATTTCACAAGACACTAATTCCCCAATTAGCCTGCGCAACGGTACACAAACCAGAAGCTCTCACGAGAGTTTGCCTCGGCCCTTTCCGAATTTCAGGTGGTTCAGAGAAGGGCCATAGAGAGAGAACGAGCATCGAAAGCTGCTCTTGAGGAGGCTCAATCAGGCCAATCGCCATCAGGCGAAGGTGGGCAACAACGACAGCTGCTTGAAGAGCCTCGGCTCGCAGAACAAAGCGAGGTCGACTTTCAAGAGAATTTAATTATCGAACGAGAAGGGGAGATCCGGCAAATCGAGCAATCAGTCGGCGAATTGAACGAGCTATTCCGAGACGTCGCTCATTTAGTCCGAGACCAAGGCGACATGATCGATGCTATTGATATCAATGTCGAGAATACATTAACCGACACTCGGGGAGCTGATACAGAATTACGAAGCGCAAGCCGGTACCAGAAGTCGGCCAGAAACAAGGCTTGTTGTTTGTTGGTCATCTTAGCGGTGGTCTTGTTGATTGTGGTTCTGGCTGTCGTTCTCGGATGAAGAATGGCTGTATTGCTCTCAGGCGGTACTGGTATTCATCGATTCCATCAACCTATAGCGCTAGAATGTATAGCCATTGTATAGAGCGCTGTTCCTCAACTTGGAAAATATCAGCTTGGCCATAAAGCTCATGGCCGGCTACAACTCGATCGCTGGTGCCTAATAAATTATTGTTTAGTCTCTGACCTTTGCGAAGCACATCTTAATTGCTTGGAGAGGAGAACGTAGGTGCCACCTGTGCCTTCGCGAGATCTTGACTCTTGATCTACTATCAGTGCTATCATCGTCCCATGAACCTTTATACTTCGTATATAAATAGTGGCCACAAGGCTGCCGAGCCAAGGCTGACAAGGCTGTCTTTCAGCCTCATTTTCGACGCGTGACGTCAAGCCGGATTTCCCATCGCGTGCACTTTTCCAACCCGTCCCGCGTGTCCGCCGTCGACCTTTTGTCTTCACTCACGACTCGGCCTCGAGGGATACTCTTACCCTCGTGATGGCACGATATGCAATCAACATCCTTTTCGGATCCTCAACGACCAGTACTCGTTCCAGCCTGTGACAGCAGCCTGAACGCCGCGTCTAACACCTCCAACCTCATACACGACAGGAAGAGAAAAAGCAGTGATACTGAGCCAGACAGTAATGGCTCGCAACCAGAGGTCTTCGCAGCAAAGCTACTCTCTCCAAAACACGCTACGCGTACATTTGCGCCGGTAGCGCTTGTGGCTCGAGCATGTCTGCCCCTAGCATGGCTCGATACGTCCAGTGGCACTAGCAGCATGTTCTTTGAAGCAACTATTCCTTCTGTAGAAGAATGGGAACAACGCACTCTGCTCGTCCGTCAAGTCCCTAATGGCGGACTCCACGCCGTTGAGCGGATTGGCCCAAATAGCTACGTCGCATGCACGTTGCACAACTTCGTGTCGGAATCATGGTGCTATGATGCTGCGGTTGGAAAAGTAGCTGAGGTCAAAGTGGAGGACCTGTTACGGAAAGAGGGCGATGGCGTTCCTCCGGGTTCTCATAAGCGGGCAGGATCCTCGTCGGGGTTCACAACATTACAAACACCAAAGAGTCCCAAAAGACCAACAAATCGACGCGGTGCTTTGGCCAGGATTTCAATATTGCAGGCGAAGGACTCCGCTGCTATCCGTGAGCCCACTGACCCATTGAGCTCTCCTGGCCTTCCTCGGCAGCCAACTATTGCTGCCTTGGATAATTTGGCCGGTCAGGAGATAACACAAATGCCCGTTTCTCCACCCATCATCCAGCCATCATCAGTTCCGCCATCAACTGTATTCGGAGAACAAATACCAGCCACCAACGGCGCAGGAATTGGTCTGCAAAACCCATCCTCCAACACTGCTCCGCTTAGCGAGGCTCTTCTTCCAGTATCCACACCTCTTCCTGGGTTGGTAAACTCTTTGACTGACACAAACACCACTCGGCCCGAGCGCCTCCGTACACAATATTTTGAGCATCTCTACGCTTCCAAGACCTCACTGGCATTCTACGTCAAAGGGCCACTGAGTCGGGCCCGAGCACACGTACGCTCGGGCGGAGATCCTGCAAAAGCGATATCTGAACTCTCTGGGTTTTATGAGCAAAGCATTTTGCCCGCCAAGAAAATTGATCACAAATACAAGGAATCCCTTGTCAAGATCATCAAAGAAATGCCACCAGCGGTGATCGAACAGGAGGGAGAAAGTGTCGTCGGGGAAGACGCATCTCAGAAGAAGAAAAAGCCACGAAAGAAGAAGGCGAAGCTGGGTCCGGACGGTCTGTGGCCCGACGAAGAGGAGTTCATTACAAAATGGTGGCGCAGCAGAGATTTGAAGACAGCGAGCCTGACAGTGATTGGTCAAGCAGAGGAGATGCGGAAAGAATTCGCAGATTTACGTATGCGGGAAAGTGAGATGCAAATGCTTCTGATGTTGGAGGTCATGTTGCTCGAAATTGCAGAGTCGCATCTCTCCGAGACTACGAATCCGGCGTACGCAACAGATCCAGACGTGAAAGTCGAATCTATCGAGGACGACAACAACGAGCTTTTGGCCTTGCCGCCTCAAAGGCCACCTAAAACGAAGAAGAGGCGCAACTGGACGAGCGAGATCGATACCATCGTCGATCGTCTGTGCATTTGGCACACCGTCAGCCTTGGCGAGCTCTCTACAACAGACGACCAGTCTCGAAACAGCAGCAGCGACACGTCTTCAAAACCCAATGACTCGCTCAAAGACTTCTGCAAAGATGTCCTCCTCCCATTCTACTCGACCAAACTGCCTGAGCAAATCAAATCAATATGTCGTAAACTCGGCGGACCCGAAATTTCGCCCAAGCGATTCAAGCATCCGGCACCTGCAGTAACCCTGCACAGATCGTCCTCAATCTCTTCGCTCACAAAATCCAAAGCAGGCCGACCCGTTGCAAAAAGGACTCTCGAAAGGGTCCTTAGCGAAGACCACCAACTCCACCGCCACGTCTCCCCACCAACTATCTTCTCCCGCGGTTCCTCCGTGACAGCCTCCATAACGCACAACCCTATAATACCAACTCTAAAGCGTGAACCCTCGGAAAGGCCTGTCTCTCGCGGAGGCAATCTCTCCAAGTCACTCTCTTTCAGTAATCGAGAAATTGACCTCGCCGCAGATCAAAAGGCGCATGAAGTGAAACGGCGTAAGCTTGACCGGTTGGCGCGGCAAAAAAGAGAGTTGGAGGCAGCGATTGATGCGCTTAAGAAGCCTAACCGAAAGACTGTGGCGGGGATGTTTATGGACGAAGTGGAGGAGAGGAAGAGCAAGGAGAAAGAGAGGAAAGCAGCAGTCCAGATATCTGCAACGCCGAGGGTACGGAGGGTCAAGGAGACCATGCAAGAGCCAGAGTTGCCGCAAATGCCCAAGCTGATGATTCAGGAACACGACGCGGGGACGGTGATTCCTTCGTCAACAATCAAGCCTCAGTCTGCACGTCCCGGAATACCAACTTCAAACAGCATCACCAGATCTTCAACCACAAAACGAGCAGTCCTTGCTGCGATCCACGAGACGCCATCACGCGGAATTGAGAAAACTTCAAATCCGCTGAACCTGCTTCCTTTTCATCCGCCTCCGGCTGAGGCGACAGACCTTTTAAGGATCGTGGCGACCCCAGTATCCAAACGACCAGACCTGGATAGAAAAGACGTGCCTTCGGCTGAACTCAATCTCCTTTCCTCATCTCAACCCCGGCTTGCCGGTCATGAAGAGATCAACAGTGTACCAAGCATGCACATGACTCGCTCCCGCCGTCCAGTTCTCTTTATGCCAGTGAAACGGTCAGAGGTCCCACTGGATCATGTATTCCGCGACGCGCCAGAGATTCCTGAGCAGGCTGGTCACATGATGGATCGAGTCATGGGTGGGAAGGGACGCGGGATGATGACGGATGACAGCTTTCAGCGTTCCCAAACCCCTGACGACTTGACGAGGCTGCACGAAACAGGGACTGTTGAACAAAAGAACGTCCCGGCGGAGGGTGTTGAGGAAGGTGATATTTACGATAAATTGGGTTGGAATGATGACTTCGACTTGTGATGATATCCCGAACGGCCGCTGTATATAGATTGTTAGAGCCTCCATGATGGAGGAGAATGACGAATCCTATGAGCGAAGGGTTATAGAGTGAGGGTTTCAGCGAAAATGATCTTTTCTCTTGAAAGGCCCTCAGAACCTCCGAGCAGCAAAGTGATGTTCTGAGAGGGACAAGCTGTTAGAACTCCTCGCCACCCACCGTAACATGCATAGTCCCTCCGCATCCACAAGAGGCATTCGTCCAATGCGTCGGTCGCCGTACTGGGGGCCACCTTCGAAGCAGGTCAACGCACCCGGGCAGGAGTCGCGAGGTGCCCTTCAAGTTTGTCGCAATCCCTTTCTTTGACGGGGATCTTCGTCGTCGTCGTCATTGGGGGAGTCCGCAAGGCTGGGACAGATCGCGCACACGGACACGCACGCGGACAGCTCCTCTTGAGCACAGAACCTTCTTCGTCCAAAACGCCCTTCCCACCTTTCAAGCACAGTCTCGACCGTGTCTACCTAGTTATAGCTATACGCGCCCTTCGAGTTGTTTCACACGATCCAGGGGAAGGGAAATACACACCGCGAGCCCACAATGTCCCGCACGCTGTTCCCTTCAATGCCTGGTGACCCATACCATACCCATATCCATATGTACTTAGAATGATTGTCGCCGTTCTCCGTGGAAGGATTGAGGAATGGCCCATCCGAAATGGCGCACGCGTGGGGTTCATTTTCCTCCACCACGCGGCTGAACAATCGAGGGTCGACGACGCCCCCACTCCCACTCTGTTCACCGCAGCCTTCCAGTTCGAAAGGGGCATTCGTCTTGCAGCGGTAGACGTTTCAGTATGGTTGATGTACAAGCAACAAGTAGACATCTTCACGCCCAGCACAAACCGTCGCCATCAGGATGTGGATGTCCTTTGTGGCTGTGTACTGGACAACCTAAGCCTCGGCGTCATGCAACACAATAATCAGCGGGCAAAGCTTAGAAGGTCGAGGAAGGTCCGGCTAGAACCCTCCAGAAATAATGGCGCAGTGACGCCATCTGGGACCCCGATTGTTCGAGGGGAGGGAGTCATCGTTGGGGCTTCATGTCGATAAAAGGTGAGTAATAAGGCAGTCAGTCCTGGTATTTGAAGCTGGAAGTTTCCACATTTTCATCCCATCGTTGCTGTTGTTCGGCTTTTTGCATGTGTCTCCTCCCAGAGAGGAGATTGTTCTGTGGGAGCGCGAGAGTTCTCTTGGGTGGGTATCTCCATTGCTCCGCGGGGGGTGTCCATATAGTTGTAATAGGAGGTAACGGAGTCCTTTGTTGGCTTTGAAGTCAGAGGGCCATTCGCCCACGGGTTGACTCCGAACCACGGCCGAAAATCGGAGCAAGGCTGCCGCATCCCTCGGCAGCGACATCCACATGGCGTGCCAAAGTAAACCATATGTGGATAGATTGGGATCTCACTCTCACCTCTCAAACCGATAACGCTGGCTCGGGAACGAATCATGGCAACCTATCGACTCATGGCAAGACAGCAAAAGTGACATGTAGGTTGTACTCGTAGCTTTTTTTTTCCCTCTCGCCCTCCGATCAATGATCTAGCGTCAGGCTGGGCTGTTTGTCTCGTGACCACCCGAAGCAGAAAAACGAAGAAGAACGTCGTCTTTTTCGCCATTTAATTTTAGTTTTTTCTTTTCTTTTCACCCTTTGTTTCTCTCAAAGTTTACAGTCATTATTCTCAATACATACCTAGAAGTCCAGCGGGCCTCGAGGGGGAGAGAGAACCTTGTCGATCATTCACCACAATCACGGTATTCATTTCAATCGCTTTTCTGAGTACGTCGTCGTCCGTGACTCGCAAGACTTTGACGCTTCATTTACCTTTTCACAAACAAGTCCCCTGAGCAGTGTGGGATCCATGTAAGTTTGTTTGTCGCGGGCCGTCAACCCAGAGGAAATTTCACGTATTTAACCAAAGTGCCATGGCAGTATAAACCCCCCCGCCCCCTCCGAGATAACGCTCTGGGACCGCAACCAACCATGATATTCACGCGAGGAGTCTCTCTGACGAATTTCGTCATTGCGACTTCTGCCCTGGGCTTCCAGGTCTTCGTTCTATACCCATGGCACGAACGGCTAGACGAGGAATTCAGGCGGCTGAAACAGGAGCACCTTCACATCCTGCACCAGGGCGAGGAGGTCCGACTTGGCGAACTGAAAGGAATCAACGAACAGCTCAAGAAACTCGGCCAGAAGTGATTTGATTTGATCTGACTTGGGACGCGGACAACGAGGAAAAAGGAGTTCGCTGGTGTCGGTGCTGGTGCATACAAGAGGAGTTTACGTGTCACTGGATATGTCTGTCCCCATTTTACGTCTTAGATATAGAAATCCTAGAGGCAACCTTAGATGCCACTGGTATAGACATAGAAATACACGGGGGTTTGGTCTTTGTCTCTTCATGCGAGTTTACCATCAAGCCTGCCATCACTGTTGGCTTTGCTCCTGAACAAAAATGCCTCAACACCGCCACGTGACATGCACATGCCTTCTTGGCACCTCGGTACCCAGCGGGCCCAGTACCTGTACTCGCTCGTGCCTACAGTAGGTTGGTACCTGGCGAGGCTTGGCAGTAACAGATCAGCCTCGGCAGCCTTGCCAGCTTGCTGGCTGCTCCAAAGGCCGAATCGAAAAAGGGGTGGCTTGGGGGTTTCCATTGGTAACAAGGACGCTGTTTACTTTGGAAATAGAGGCACTCTCTCCCCTATCTACGCCATTATTAAGGCTTATGAATTACTTTGGCAACGTTGGATGCGGCGTATGTTTTGAGTCAGGCTGCATCACTTACTTTTCACGTTGGCTTGCCAGGTAACTTGTATAATATATCGACACCGAGCGCTCATCCTGATTATGCATCCTGGCTCAGCTTCGTATACCGAGTAGTATGTCACGCTTTCATTGTAAGCTGCAGCTCAGCCAGGCTCATTCTGATTTCAGCTAATAGCAAGTCCCATCTTACACCATGTCTACGTTTCAGCGCCGAAGCTCCCAGCAATGTCTTTCTTGTCAAGATCACGTCGTCTCATCACGTTCAAGTCCCTTCCACTGCGTTCACCGGAGAGTATTTCTCTAACGTGCCGTGGTAAGCATCGTGAACTGCCAGGAAATAGCCTACTGATCTCAGCTCTCAGGGAAATCCATCAGCCAAGACGAGCTGTTTCAATTTACCAATGGTCGATTTCTGATTAGAGACAAACAACAACGTGGTGTCAATTTTGATCTGATACACTTTGTGCTATTGCAGCCTCCATAGGCCCTTCGATATCGCGTGTTCGAGAAGTCGAAAAATTAGAGGGCGGATTCAGCAAAGTATTACGCATACAGAGAGAGAACGGAACAGAATTCATTGCGAAAATTTCATGTCCCAATGCCGGCCTTGCAAAGTACACGACTGCCTCTGAGGTTGCTGTTCTGGAATACGGTATGAAACCATAAGTTGCTGTAAGTATGACTGATGCCTGACTGGTCAAAGTGAGAGAGTATACCGACATCCCAGTACCATCCATTTATTCCTGGAGTGCTGATGTTTCGAATCCTGTTGGGGCAGAGTATATCATCATGGAAAAAGCTCCCGGTGTTCAGCTCTTCAAAGTGTGGGATCAAATTGAAGAACGAAACACACTTGCTATCATCGAGAAATTGGCCAAATGGGAGAGTCAATTGATGTCCATAAAGTTCCCGACCTATGGCTGCGTATACTCTCGCCATTCTTTTCCAGAGAGTGACGGGAAGACGGACCTTTCTACAGACATCGATCGATCCGGGTCATATTGTGTTGGTCGCTCCTGCGATCCCACGTGGTCTACTGTACCGTGTTATTTAGCATCTGGCCCTTGTATGTATACCTTTACAAACTCTCTGTCCCGTGCGGACGGCTGACCCATCGTCAGGGCTTTCTCTCCCCGAATTTGGAACCGCATTAGCAAAGCGTGAGATCTATCGCGTCTCTCAGGAATCGGAGAGCGCTCACGTCGTTAACGACCGTGGCACAGCTGCTGAACAGATCCTTTTGCTAGAGAAAAACCGTGGAGCTCATGAAGATTCTAGGCTCCCATTCGGACCTCCTCTGTCATTCTAAGCCTACCCTCTGTCATCCGGATCTGCACTTGGGCAACATTTTTGTCTCCGAGGACGACCCTTCAAAAATCTCAGTTATTATCGACTGGCAGTTTGCACAGATAGCTCCCATGTTCTTACAGGTTCGCTGGCCGGTTTTTCTCATCCCATCAAAAGACTACACAGCTGGCATCGTTAGCCCAAAGTTCCCTGACGACTGTGAAGACTTGGATGATGATGAAATGAAATTGGTAGAGTACGACTTCAAGCAAGCCACAATCGCCAAAGCCTACGAAGTCAGATCTCTTCTTGACAACAAAGATGCTTACGATGCGATGACCTTGCCTCGAGTATATCGGGAGCTCTTCATTGGTTGTGGAGAAACGGAGACAGAAGGGCCTGCGCCATTACGGAAGTGCATGATCGAGATTCTCAATTCCTGGCACGATGTAAATTTGCCTGGCGAATGCCCCTACGCATTCAGTCCGGAAGAAATTCAGAAACACGCAAAGCAGTTTGAACAATTCAGAGAACGGCACCGGGCGAGAGCATTTGCGATGGAATATCTCGATACCGATGCGGATGGCTGGATTCCCCCTGAAGTGGATTTTGCGAAGAAGCAGCAACAAAATCGAGCTCTTTTCGCCTTGTACGTGGACAGAATGTCTGGTCAGAAATCCCGAGAAGAGATGCGCAAACTGTGGCCCTTCTCGGAGGAAATCTAACGAACAAGGTCGGGAAAAAAAATATGAAACCCTTAGCGATTGAGACAACATGCATGGCGAGATGACCAGCGAGAATTTGAGCCGAGCTTCCAATCCGCCTTTCTGCCAGTAGGCGCGGCAGACTTTTTCCAGGTTGGCTCTGGGCCAGTCGTTGACGAGTTGGACCACTGGACATCAATAATCGACCTCCAGCCGTGCTGAGTGCGTGCCATGGTGCGTCATACATTGCCTCAAAATCGTGGTTATATCCCAGCCAGCACAGAGTTTCAGCCTCACAACTCATCTCACCTTTTGTAAATCGATCTTCCTTTTTTAATAGCCAGTGGCAGGAGAACGGTTTTCATCTTCCGTCCAGCTGCACCAAGGCTATCTGCAGCCTCAGTCATGGTCGTTCCTCTTTTCGGCTGGTCTGCAGGAGACATTGTGGTTTCCATGAAACTACTGAGGTGAATTGGAGCAGCATTCAAGAGTGCTGACGGAACGAAAGTACAGTACAGCGACGCTATCCTATAGCTACGACTCTTTGCCGCCCAACCCAAGCGCGTCAAAGAATAACTGGATACTCATCCTACAGCGTAGTCCTCCGCGGAAATCGCACGCCAGGTTGAAGTGATTGGCAAGGCGTATAGTCGATTCGCAAAATATCTTTAAAAGTACAGGAAGAGTCTCTCTTCTACCCACCGTCGTCGTTGCCTCGGTCGAAAAGGTCAGGTAAGCAGTCAAAGAATTAAAGGGCAGGCGGAGTAGTTGAAGCGGACGATGTCTAGGCGTATTCGAGAAATCAACCTGCTTTTGCCCCTATTAATAATAATAATACAGGAGTTGCGAGCGACCAAAACGTTTAGTTATATTCAACTAACATTCGTCTGGACAGAATGCAAGCGTTGTGCTTAGGGAGATCTCGGACCTTCCCGCCGATATGTAGGCACGTAGACCTTGAGTTGCAACAGGTCAATGATCCTCTGGCCACTCCATTCGGCTACTTAGGGCCGCTCGTATCGAATATAACCAAATCGCCGAAGAAGAAGCTACACTTGCACAGGCACGCTTTCAGGATGTCTTTGGTGTTCTCGCAGAACTGGATGGGAAACTGAGCACCAACCAGACTATGATTGCGCATATGAGAATAAAGCACGACAATGGTATGAACGGCATCACAGAAGCTGTCCCCAAACTTAACAAGCTGGTTCAGCCCGTTTTACAAGAAGCGCGGCCCTCCGCCCTTGATCCTGGTCTGGTACCCGTGAATCGGCAATCCAAGGTCAGCGGTCTACAGATTCTTCAAGCAGGGGCCTCTGCACTAGGGATTCTGACGGGCGTCGTGACATTTGTGGAAGATTACATCGTTGGGTTCGAGGCCACCCTTGGAAGCCATACCAGCATCCGAGCATAACTGCGCGGACCCGATCGTTGACGACACTTCCACTTGAAACAGCTCCATGTCCACTGTGACGCATGGAAATGGCCAACCTGGTCCCCGTCAATTTCTCGGTAGAATTAAGTGTCATCACCGAAGCTGAATGCAAGCGAAAGAGAGGATATTTGTCAGAAGGGTGAACCAACCGGTGGCCCGACACAACCACCGACGAGCCATAACTCAGCAGACCAAAGCCTCCGTGGTAGACTCGCCAGGGATTCCGACTGCCTCTCAGTGGCGAGCGGAGTTCACAGAGACTGACCATGATGGTTGAGAAGATGATAGCAAACCTGACACTCATGGTTGTGATTGGTAACACGGTGGTCTCAACAGCTACCTTTTTGGGGGGAGCAAGACTACGGCGGTTCGATTGAGACAAACCCCTGTGTACCGTCTCCCCCAACTCAAGCTCGAGGCGTGGTTGCGGCAAAAGTGTAAGAGACAAGTTTTCAATGGCAGATGCATCAAAGATAGTCTCCCAGGCGGAGCAAGACGAGATCGACGGTTTGCGGGTGCGACAGAGACAAATGTCTCGAGTGCTCTGGTGATTGACTCGGTTTTCAGAGGGATCCCCCAAGAGAACTATCCGAGTCCAGGACTTCCCGAGATCTACAACAGACCGACTCTTGATGAAGCTATTTGGAACCGTTGGAGAGGTTCAGTACGTGGAAATATGGTGCGGACAGGGTGGTGAACACCGACGCCCCGGCGTAGTCAAGTTCGCCGCACGGAAAGCTATGTTGAGGGTCTACTCGGTTTTCGAAGGCTGCTCATCCAGGGGCCAGTCTTCTGTCTTGACGCCGGTCGGGCGCAATCCCAGCACCGACGAGGAATAGGCCAAGTTAGACGGGACGAAGCGAGGCTGTGTCTTGGGCCTGCACCTAGCGAGGACGAGTCCGAAACCATGGTATCGGATCGACAGACTCCCAGAGCCTAGAGGAGTCACTGTGTGCTCATTCTCACCCCCATGCGAGCGAGAGAAAGACATGTACACATTTTTCCGCTCGCAATAATAAATAAAGCGCTGAGGGATCTCCACTGCTGCGGACGGAGATGGCCTTCGGTCAGTAATAAGGATTCCGTTTCCCTTTAGAAGTCAAGGTACCTAGGTATCTCCACTGTTAGCTATATCGGGTATCGTTAGCTATATTTGATATACCGACACCGACCACTTCGTCGTTATCAAGTCCTCCTTGGTTACACAGGATGCAGCGTGAAATTCGGGTCGGACTGGTTACTTACTTTTCAATTCAGCCCGGTAGGTACTCGGTATGTAAGTACAGAAAGGTGACGAGGTGGATCGAGGTGGATGTATCCAAAGAGGCAAACATACGCACACGGCGGGACCGTCTGAGCCGGATCTAGCAGCGTGAAATGTGACATGGCCGTTTTGTTGATAGAGCCTTGCTGTTGAATTGGAGGAAGCGGAAATGGAAGAAGAGGAGGAGGGGGAGGAAGCAGACAATGACGTGCACATTTTTCCTCTCGCAGGTATCATTCAGGTTCGCCCACGGCGACAAGCTCAAGGACCTCCCAGTATAATGCATGAGACAACCCTTTTTCATACGCCGACATTTCCACCAGGCCAGGAACAAGGATACTACGAACAGACACGTCTGGCTTGGGCCCTGAGCATATCTCAGCCTCGTCAACCAGCTATAGTGCAGGGTCCACGTTCATCAAATCATCGCTCATGATATGTAACACCTGCGTAAAGGTCCTCAGTCTCCTCCCACTGATCCCATCCATCAGATTTGCAAAATCCAGCAACACCCTCCTAGCGCCCTCGTAGCCACCACTATGTGCCACACCACCCAAAGATAAGGCCCCACCGTATTTGACGAACTGGTACACCAAGCTGAAGTGCTCGTCCTCGCGGTTCGTGGTGAGATTTCGTTCGACCGCTGTCGGGTCCAGGCTTTCGTCTTTGAAGCCCATATCGCCCAACTCAGCCCAGTCGGGGTCTGCATCCATAAGCTCCACAGGCGCGGTGCCCTGCCGACCGGAGCTTGGGTCGACCATGAAGAGATAGAGGCCTAGTACGAGTGCGGAAGCAAAGAGTGCGGTGACGCTATGGATTGTCACATTGTCGCTAACTCGGCGCTCCGACATGAGTTTAAAGTTCTGCGCTGCGTGGACGCATGCCCTGCGAGCGGCTTGAGTTTGGCTCCATTGGGAGATATTTTCCAATGCGCCAGTCGCAGGAGCGGCCCCATGTCGACCGGCTGCCAGCTCGAACATGCGAAAATCAGACAAGAGCATCACGCACAGACTATGCCAGAGGACAACGCAATTTGTGTCGTCGACTTTCGAGAGCGGGCCCGCCGTGTGAGTAGCAGCAAGCACGGCTGGTACAAGCGTGCTGGCGCGTGCATCACCGGCGTAGACGTGCCAGGGTATGTATGACCCGATGGTCAATTGATCCGGAGGCATGAGCCGTTGGTAAGCTTCCAGAACTTGGATCTGAAGCAATGCGAGCAGGGATGATCGCCCCAGGTATCCTAACTTCCCAATCGGTGCCATATCATGCTTGTGCAGGTCCTCAATCCTGAAAGTTGGCGCACTCTGGTTCTTACCGCTTCGGAGCAGAGACTGCCATTGAGTAGCTGATTTAGCTTGGAAGAGTGCCTCATCGCACGGCGCCACGACGCAAACAGATTCCGATCTCACGATTGGTGCCTTTGACAACAAGTTTGAGAACCACGAATCACATAATAACAGCCCCAGGATCAGACGCTTGGCCGATTCGATCCGACTCCACGCTTTCCAACGATCGTCTGATTCCGACATCTCGGACAAAAGTGCATCGAGAGGCTGTCCATCGCCGGCCGCGAACAGCCCGTTTTGTTGGACCATAGCCAACAGACTGACGTAAAGCATCTGGCTCTGATTGAAGCAATCTTTATCCCCAGTAATAACCGATAAATTCAGTGTCAGCAGACCAGTCGCAAACAGAACCAGCTGCTGCGTCGCTGTTGCAGAGCATCCTGCACATGCAGATAAATCATTACAAACACGTTGTAAAAAGCTGGGAAACATTTTTGACACAAATCTCGTGGCGCCGGTTGTTCCAAGGATACTCAAACCAATAAGACATATGGCGAATAGCATCGGTGCAGGAGTATTCCGAACGGAAAACGTCGCAATATGGATAAATGGGACGGTGGGGTGAAACCGCCGGAAAAAAAGACCTAACGCGATATCGAGGATTTCAGCGGGCGGGAATTCCTCGCTCGCTGGTTGCTGTGATGAAAGAGCTGGATCGACGACAGCTTGCAGCTTTGGTGAATGGTATGTTGACGGTGCGGGGGTGCGAAAGGTGTCTCTTAGTCGCACTCTGCATTCAGTATCGAGACCCCAATTTGACGTGGTCCGAAAGTCATCGGCCACGGGTGATTCAGAGAACAGGTTATCCATTAGTGATGCAGCGACTTCCCTCCAAAGAGCGGGCATAATCCGATGGACACGGCCTGGCCGGGGATTCCAACATCGCTGGACCCTAGAGAAGCGTTCCCGGGGGACCTTGGCGATGTTTTTCGTCCTGTCCGCAGGATCGTAGGCCCTGCCATTCACCAGATCTTTTGAGTCCTGGTATGGCTGCTGCGGGTCGGGGATGCCATAGGTCTGCAGGAAGTCGGGAGATTGGTCCAAATCTCCCAGAGAAGGAAACAGCCACATCTGGAAAGGATCATGGAAGTTGCTGGAGCTGGAGTTGTCCGTTTGGGGAAGCCATTCGATATGGCTATCCGAGAATTGATTGGGCGCGATCTCAGACCGAGGGGTTTGACCCGGGTTTGGCGGGCTGGTAACCGAAGTTTCAAAAGTCGATACTTCACCACTGTTCTGCGACGGAGACGGTTTTTGACCATGTGAGGAACTGGAGGCCTTGTTGTTCATGGTATTGATGGGCGAAGGCACCGTCCATGCCGAGCCAGTGAGCTGCATGGTGAGGGCATTGCCGGGATTCGATGAGGCATCGAGAAACGGGTTGGACACATCTATCGAAGACTGTCTGGCGGGTTGAGAAGGATCGTTTCCCGACTGAGAGAGATAGTTGCTAGGGGAGAGAATCTGCATCACCGAGATACCACCCGCATGGGGTGCATTGGCAAGAGCGGCCGGAGAGTTGATGTTGAAGTCATCCTGGGAAGGCTGAGGTGGGACGCCTTCTGAGATGGTGTTCCTCCGTGAGGAAGCATTGGTAGGGGCTGATTTGTCGTTCTTTTGAGCATGGCATTTCATGTGCCGGAACAAGACATCGCTGGATCATGATTGGCATCAATTGACCACCAACAAAGGGATTAAATATAGCAAGGACGAACCTGCGTGAGAAAGCCTTGTCACAGATAGTGCACGGGTAAGGACGTTCACGCGTGTCTGGCAATGCATGAGCGAGAGAAGGCTAGCGCGGGGTAAGTGAAGTTGACGTACGAGAACGCTCATGGCGCTTGAAGTGTTCAGTCTTTGTGAAACGACGGCCACATACGGTGCACTGTCGCAAGACCATGACTTGAGCATATGTGGAGGGACCTGGGAGAGGATGTGGGAGAGGTGTTGAATTGGGAAAAGAATGTGGGAGCGGTGGAGGGAAGGTAATGAGGTTGAGTTGTGTAATGGTCGAGCAGAGAACTAGTCAAAATAGCCTGGAGATCTGGGATGTTCGCCCTTCAGGCTCAGGGTCCTTTTGATTTGGCCACTCTTTCTTGTCAGAGGCCGGGAAGAGAGAGTCAGAGGGCGAGAGGCAGATGGGCAAGATGGGCGTGCGGAGAGGGATTCGACCACTAGAGACTAGGATGATTTGTGTGGGAAAAGTGGAGGCAGTAGAGGGAGGCACTAGCAAAGGAAGAGCCCAGCGAATTGGGATTAAAGGAGGAGCAGAAGATGGCGAGGTGGAGGAGCGTGTGAGGATCCAAGGATTCTGGAAACGAGACCAGTAGCGAGTACCCGGTAAGGGGGAGCTGGGAGTAAGTAGAGGATTTTCTGGGGTTTCCATCGATGCTCGCGGGATCCGGAAAATCTAAATCACCGAGAGCAGCTCCGTCAGTCACTTCTGGCTGCCGCAGTCCTTCACTCTCTCACTCCCTCACACAATCCTCCAGACAGTACCGAGTACCTCGGACAAGACACACGCATCGACGAGAACCCAGGGACAGGAGAATAGAGAGATCAAAGGAAGCTCAACAAGGTCAGCTGCCCTGCCTCTGTTCCCAACCGCCCCCCAGTCCAATGGCAACAACCAAGTTCTAATCAGATGGCGTTCCGTCCACAGGGTTAGTCCCTCCTCCACTCTCCCTCCTCGCAGCCCGCCTCCACAACCCCAGTAAGTCGGTGGATCTCTCGGACACAGAAGAATCTCCGGGGCCGTGGCCCAAAGGAGACAGCCAACTCCAGCGCTGCCCCTTTTAGGGTGTGCCTGGCCGCTTAACCTTTTAAAAAGACGCCGAAGAAAAAGACGAGGAATTAAACATTACGAGGCGAAGAGATGGGGCATTTCCGGGAGCCAGACTTTAGGCGCCACGAGGTACATACTATACCAAGTACACACTCGGACTCGGGGGAGGCTACTGGCTTTGTGGATTCAAGCCAGGTCCAAACACTCGGTGCCGAGGGTGGGAAATCACGGGTTCAAAACATTGAATTATCATTTGACCTGCAGTCCGAATGAAAGCAGACTTTGTTCGCCACCGATGATGATGTCGGCGCTCTGTCTTGTCTGTTCATCTTTTCAGCAGGTAATATGTACTCTGGACACAGCTCGCTCCCCCGGCTCATCTAGCCAGTACCTGCCCACCATGACGGTCACAGGATCTCGGTGTCTTCATATCTGCATGCACGTCCCCGACTGTTTCAAGGCTGCCGTAGCTTTGGTTTGTGGTCGACTTGTCACCCATATTCCCGCCCGCTTCGACAGCATTCAGAATCTTGTCCCTCGGTCGAGTCACCCCGAAACTGGCAGGAACCTAATCGTGGATCCGCAATTACCAGGGATTCTGACAACGTGACTCCCTCCGACTGTGCCATCGTTGCTGCTAGTGCAGAGCTCGTAAATCGACTGGGCCGCGGCCGCGACTTCCAGCAGGGAGACTTCACAAAAGACAGGAACCTTCCAATCCTCGTCGAAGCTGAGGTGCATGGCACAGGTCCCCGATTTCTGTGTTGTTTTCAAATTAGCATCTGCTCTTCTTTTCCGTTCTTCAAGAAAGAAACAGAAAGGCAGGTCCAAAGAAGCTTCGGGACAGCGAGGCAGGAGAAGAGAAGAGACACAAACAGACTTACGCCAAGTGTGAGACTTTGACCCTTCAATGCATTGGTCGTAGGAACCATGTCACCGCCACGATCGGACACGTCAGTCAAGACAGCGAGACAGTCGTCTGCGTAGGTGCGGATGTCGTTGTCGCAGACAGCAGCATCGGACAGAGCCGTCACACCAGTCTCACGTGACACGTTCCACATGGTCTTGAAAGCATTCGCCAGGGGGAGGCCGCGAGGCAAGCGAACACCATCCTGGTTGAACGGCGCTTCTTGACGGTCGTTTGGCAGAGGCTCAAGAGAAGTGCAGTCGAGATAGACAAAGACGGCGACACCACGGACGACACGCGTGAACCAATACCAATGATCCTCGACCGTGACCGCTTGGGTGCCGCAGAAATTGCCGATTGATTGAGTGTCATAACACTTGCCATCAATAAGTGAACCTTCCGAGTAAGTTCCACATGACTCGTGCAGAATTGGGATGAAGGTGAAATATCCACATTCGTTATGCTCGAGGCTCTTGGAGTACTTGTAGCTCTGACTCTGACCAGTCTTGGTATTCCAGCCCCCAGTGATGCTAAATGGCGCAATCAAAAGTCAGTCTTCTGGGTTCCTAGCAGCGTCACAATTTCCTACTAACCCGAATGTCAGAGCTCCCTGTTTGAAATTGCCGTTCACCTTGGCCTTGACGTTGTAGCCGATATGTTTGGATTCGGTCAAGGTGCATGTCAGTCCTATTCACACACGGATCATCAGCTGTGAATTCCTAGCTATCCGCATAGGTGGCTGAGTGCTCCTTTCGCAGCTCCTTACCACCAGTGCACATGGGCATCGAGGAATAGGGTTTCTCCTGTCCATAGAAAAAATTGGTCCGCATCTCACAGTAGCTGGCGCAGCCGCCTTTGGGGTTGTCTTCACAATCCATGCCATTTGGTGCCATCTTGAACTTTGGCGGGCACACATCAGTGCCGTACTCGTGGTACAGGACGGGCATTGCACCGTCCCAGGCACAGATGTTGGCTTCCACAGTGGCTGAGACCGGCGAGAAGACGTGAGGAGACAAGATGAGGAAGGAGATGGACAAGACCAGGCAGAACTTGGCAGACATTGTGAAGATGTCCAAGCCCATTGTCGACGAATGAACGGAGATTCAAGGATGGATTGTTAATGGACGGGTGGGTGAAGCAAGCACAGTGAGAGACAGAACGACGGTTGGATTGATGGAGTGATCGAAGCCCAAATTGAGCTGTAGAGCTTCAGATGGGGAAGAGACAGAGACAGAGAAAGAGACAGATATAGAGATATTCAATTCTCAGTGACACATCCTCACTGCAAGATCCTCAATATTACAGCCAAGAAATGTAAACAATTCACTGCTTCGTCCTGGAATCCGGTGCTATGGAGGTATATCTGACACGAAAGAGGAAGCATTGCCGGGAAAATTCGATCAAGATGCCTTGTATAGAAGACATATCGCACAGTAAGTGGCGACGACAGCTGGCTGGGATCAGGCGGACAAGGAAGGAGCTGGTGCGGCATAGAATCGCAGTAGTCGATTGACGAATGAATCGATGGGGAAAAAGGTCTCCCTTTTTGTCCCCTTTTCCTTGTTTTGAATTAATGTGACTCTCCTACCACATGGGTCCTGCGATGCATCTGGGCCAGCCAGGTCTTGGAGGTGGCGATGCGGATACGCTTGCCGAAGAACATGAAGACGAGCAGCATGAGGTCGTTCGCCATGAGGACGCCGCAGAAGACGCCGGCGATGATGTTGACATAGCCACTCTCCAGGATCCAGTCGAGGATCTTGAACCCGAACCCGAACGAGATGGCCTGCTTACCCAGGTTCATGGCGATCAGCATTTCCGAGAGGTTCGCCGTGTAGCTGTCGACTGCGTAGGCGAGCGTGAAGGTGAAGTAAAAGTACGCCGACCAGTTGCACATGGCAACACCCGCAAAGTAGCCCATCCAGTGCAAGTTGTCCTGTGCCGTGTACCCATACACGATCAGCCCGGCAGGACCGATCAGCATCGCGGGCAAGAGGACCCCCAGTCGCATTTCAGCCTCCCTGATGCCGTTGTTCTTTTTCGTCAGATACGCCGCCAGGCGGTCCGACGATGTCGTGAATGGAATCGCCAGGATGTAACCCACGGCGTTGCCAACGGCGATCAAGCCGGAGTTGGTCTATATGTTCCCTCTAGGTCAGCTTTCTTTCTTCTCGGGGGCGGGAGGTGGGAGGCGGGGGGAAAAAAAATTAAATGAATAGGGCCTTTTCCCCGTGTAATGAGAACTTCTCGTGCTTACCTGACTCCAGTTATAAGGCGGAGCAACAATCTTCGCGGGGAAAGTGTAATTGAACGCTAGAGCGCCCAGGCCAATGTAGATGCCGTAGGTCGAGACCACCCAGAACACAGACGGCACGGCGTAGTACGTGAAGGATCGGGCCGCGGTCATAAAGAACGAGACATCGCGGTCGTACACGCCCCATGGCTTGAGTGTGGAAACGAACGACCTCCTGTTCGGTAGAGGGCTGGAAACCTCGTGCAGATCCGCCTCGACGCCCTTCTCGGTCGGTGAAGTCTCGACGGCGGCTCCGAGCATTCTTTTCATCTCCTCGCGCTTGTACCAGGTCTCCTCGACAAAGAAGAAGGCCAGGATGAAGAGAGCGCACGCGAACGCGAACTCGACGTAGAAGAACAGCCGCCACGAGTAGCCGCCCGCAAGCATGTAACCGGCATAGAGAGGTCCAGTGGCGCCCAAGCACAGGCAAACGGTGTAGTAGCCCAGCCTTTGACCACGCTCATGCAGGAAGAAGATGTCATTGACAAGCTGCACGGGGAGAGCCTCGCACACTCCAGAGCCAAATGCATGAATGATACGGCAAGCCATCAAAGTGCCGTACGAGTTGCATTGCGAAGAGCCAATCAGTCCAACAGCAAACTAGTCATTTTCGTTAGCTGGTGAGCAGATTTCGGGTAATGATATCTGAACCGACTTACAAAGATAATGGAAATCAGCATGATAGGTCGTCGGCCAAATTTGAGATAGGCAGGAACCAGGAGCAAGGAGCCAAAGCCATAAGCCAAATTGGGATATGAGATCAGGTTTGAAGCAGTGCCAGGGTCAATCCCAAAAGATTCCGCGTAGATGCCAATGTAGACCGAAGGACCGAGCAACGACGAGTTTCCCAGGAACGAATACGCCGCGCAGATGCATAGGATCATTGTCTTTTTGAAGTTGCCCCATTGGAGGGGATCGTTGGGGTCGTCTGCTGGCACCGGGAACAGAGCTTGTCCGTAGCCGGTATCATCGCCCTCTGAATACGAACAGTTAGTATATATTGTAGATTAGCTTTGGCGAAGCTTCAAGCCACTTGGCTGGAGCTAGACCTGGCACAGCGACGCACCCTGAGCTTGCAAGTTGACGGTTCCAGGAATTGCCTCCTCATGAGCATGGCTAGAGAGAAAAAAGGAAAATGTCAGTATGGTTAATCGACAACAAGACTAGACAGAACGGATTTTGACTTGCCTGTGCTTCAAATGGGGAGGACTGTGGCCGTGTTCGTGATCTCCCGTCATGATGGCAAATATCTATAGAAGCTCGGACTTTTGGGAGAGGATGAGAAACTTTTTGGGACCTCACCACGGGAAATGTCAAGGTCGAAGCCGCAAGAGGAACGTGGTTGATGGAGTGAAAGCGAAAGCCATGTGGCAGGGAGGAAGCAATCGACTTCATAAATGAAGCACAGATCTTCCCACCCGGCCATATTTTTTTGGGGCACCACCAAGGACCAAGATTGGTGTCACGCCGTTGCCGCCTCTCCCACTCTTCGCCTCCCTCTCTCTCTTGCTTGATATCCACTCGCCAGGGTCCTCCTCCGTACGAGGTACCTGTCAAACTGGTCAAGGAAGAATCGGTGGGGCGATGAGGCGGGGTCTCCGCTCCCCAAAGCAAACAAGAATGCAATGGGGCTTCTCATCTCAGTCTCTCTGGCCCCGGAAATACGCCAGTCTTGTGCCCAGTGGGCGGTGGGCGTGCAGGCGACGGTGGTGCAGGTAGCTCGCTGGGCGTCTTGACCTATACCGGCTGGTATGGCCGTTCAGGAGCGGGCTCCCGGCAGATACTAATGGGCCGCTAGGTCTCGGCACCATGGCACTCGAGGCCAGGATCTGGACGAACAGTCTGGAAGGGATCCTGGATCTGCCATCGGCCAACAACGTGGACTGCTAAATCTTTTTTACAAGCTGTCTGTGTTGGTCCGAGTCGTAGCATGCCGATTGCCACCTGCTCGATGGGTCGTCGATTTTCGCCAGCGTCCAGATCCCAGACCGCGTTAAAGGTCGTGACGATGATGACCATGGGCGATACACATACCTGTGCTCGGTAGTGGTACCTATGTACTTGTAGGTAGCCTCGATTCGGCCAGAAGATCGGGAAGGGGTCTGTCTGTGGTGGGTAAACTCAGGACTTCGGACGACTCCCCATCACCACCGTCTCATCCATGTCAGATTCCCTAGGAACTGACTGGTTGTCTTTTAACCCGGGTGCTAGCAAGGGTAATGCTGGGTACAGAGGGAGCTTTTCCACCAAATATTTGGGATCCGATCGTCCGAGTTGCCACATGTCTCTGTGTCTCCCATGTTTGGGTTTCCGAAAAGGTGTCCCCCCGGGCTAATGCGGCACGGAACATGCACCCCGTTATTGCAGAGCGCCTACTTGTAAGAAGTTCATGAAGCTCAAGCCGAATCGGGCAATGCCACCGATGGGTGAAGCCTTTGAAGTTGGTGGGCGATGCATAGCTTCTCCTTTTCCATGTGCCCTGCTCCACGCCATAGACCTCGAAATACAGCAATGTTAACAATGGCTTGTTTGGCTTGTATCCGCTTGGGGAATTGTATTTTTAGAAAGGCAATAACGTGTGTTGCGCAAATCCGATAGACTGATATGTTTATATATAAATGATATATGTATATCTTACACCGAACCCCGCCGGTCATATTTGTATCTCGCTGCCTGTACTGATCAGTAAAACTCCCCGGAGTTCCTGCCGTTTATGCATTGCAGCAAAATACCAATGCATCGCTTGTTTGTTCACAGGTTCGATCTGGCCCTGAAATCACAGCCGACTCTGTGTGGCTGGCTCACGCCTCATACCTGTTGCCGAGTTAGCGTTCAAAAGTAAAATCCAAATAGTTTCAACACAACCAAAAAAAAGGGCTCTGCTCACCTCTCCAAGCTTCCTCCGCCTTAGCTTCAGCATCCCAACTCCAGAGGAATTTCTGCATCTGTGGATCCCCCCATTTGTCATCGTTCGAGCCGCCCGAGGACAAGACTTTGAACTTCTGATCACGAGCCTCCTGCTCCGGGCCGTCGGGTAGGTGAAGCGCGGCCCTTGTCGACAGGCAGGATTGCTGGATGTGCTCGGCTCGGGCCTTCTGTGCCTTCTCGTACGCTTGAAGTGCAGCGGGGATTTCGTCCTTGGATGATATCGACGAGAGGACCACTCCAAGGGATGCTGCGTCTTCCACGGCTTGCGCTGCACCTTGCGCCACGTATGGTCTGTGGGAAATGGTCAGAACCAACTTTGCCAGGACGAACCAAGAGAGAAACTTACAACATGGGATGGCATGCGTCTCCCAAGAGTGCGCACGATCCTCTGACCCATCTTAGAAGAGGCATGTGCATGCACAATTTCCACTCCAAAACATCCCCCTCTGGGACCAGGTCCAACATCTTGATCAAGTTCGGATCCCATCCTTCATATTCCGACAGCAGATTCGTCTTCGATGTCACAGTGGTCCAGCTCTCATCAACTCGACCACGATCAGGATGGGCAAGCGCCACATTGCTGGGTTGTCGTTAGCACTGTATCTGGCCATATCCCAATAAAAGCGACATCTTCGAAAAAAGAAAATCCCCAGCAACAACGCACCCATATCCTCTGAGGAAAGACTTACTATATCTCATGATTCCGCACAGGATAGGCTATGATGTGTCGTCCTGGTCCGACCCATCGGATTGCCTTCTTCTCTTCGATGTAGGGCATCAAATCGGGGTAGTTGCTCAGCGTCTCTTTGGTGAGGACGACTCTAAACACCGCGTCGCCGGTCGGGATTGCGACATCTTTGTCGTCTCCCAGAATCTTCGCACGAACCATGGATTTGATACCGTCGGCCGCGAGCACCACATCTCCGTAGATTGTCGAACCGTCGTGGAGTTCCACCGCAGCCGGACTGAACTGGACGTTTTCGACCTTCGTGTTGGTCTGCAGTTTCACATTGGGAAGAGCCATGGCCTTCTCCAGCAAGGCCATTTGCAGGTCGGCACGGTGCACGACAAACTGCTCGCCATGCGCCTGGTTGATCGGAACGCTGCCGAGAAGAGATCCTCCCTGCCACCGCAAGATATGGATAGCACCGAGCGCAACACCGGTCCGTCGAACTTTGGCACCTGCTCCCCATCGATCCAGGAGCCGAAGCATGTTCGGTGCACACTGAATACCGGCTCCGACCTCCTGGATCTCGGGAGCAAACTCGATAATGTGGACATTGTGTCCTCGTTTCCCAAGAGCCAAAGCTGCAGCCAGGCCCCCAATTCCCGCCCTAGACGGTCAAATCTTCAGATTTTGTTTTGCGTAATTGTGCAAGGCGCTCGTCCGGGGAGATGAACATACCCTATTATTATCACCTTGAGAGGGACCTTCGCCGTAGCATACTGCTTCTCCCTATTCACTTCCGAAGCCACCCCCATCTGTGCTTTGTCCGACTTCTGAACAAGCCCTTGTCGACAAAGAGCTTAGAGATCAGCTACACACAGCGACAGACCGAACGCTGCTCGAGTCTGAATGGCTATACTGGTGGAAGATTTGGTTCGATTAGCAAAAAAGCGAGAATCCTCACCGTATCGCGTAACTTGGGTTGTGAATGGTGGGGGGCCCTCAGAACCTGTCACCAAGAAATAATTTGCAATAAATTTGATCATCGACGAACGAAAATGCAGCCGGACAATTAAAAGAGGTGAGTCGTGTCTCGTTCGATCTCGACGAGGCTTTGTCCGATTAGGAGGGCAATGGGACGCCCACTTGCTCGCTCGTGGGGCCACTTAGCTCGGCAGATAAAGCTGGCAAGCTTTGACCCCACGACATTTCCTCCAGCGTCCAGACAGCCTTGAGAGATATACGTCGGTGGTGACGGGAGGAGAGTGAAAAGGGCTCGACATGAATCGCTACAGGAGGCTATTCCGTTCGTACCTATCGGCCCGGACAAGCCCAAGCACACCCAACACACCTCATAGTGTTCATCTGCCGGAGGGGAGGTTTTCAGCGTCTTTCGCTTATTTCGGCACCATTGTACGAATCAATGGTCCTCGTCGTCATTAGTTCTTGAGGTCATTGATGCGTTAGGGGAGCGGCACGTTGAGGCATTCGTTCCTCGTTCCCAAGCTGTGGGAGTATGACGCTGCTTGCTTCGTGGAGCAAATCATTCTTGGTGTGCACAAACGGGAAGCAGCAAGACGATGTAAAATGATGCCCAACTCTCACCCTGATAGCGTGGTAACGTCTTTCACTACCTGCATCTCGTCTTGAGCCGCTCGGTGCAGGTGTCTTGTGAGAGTGAGAGAGGGTGAGAGAGGGTGAGAGAGAGACCAGGCGCTGTGTTTCCATTAAAATCCGATTTCAAATTCACAAATTAAAACTGGTACGTAGAGGTTGATCCAAAGGCGGATTGCGCAACATGTTTCCCATCCATTCGTGTCCCTCGTTCCCAATGCCATGAGAATCCCTCAAATGCAACAGAAGAAGATATCGGAAAAGCCAACAGGGGGAGTAAGATGCCAAAGGTTATAATACAGGGGGAGACGACGGCAAAAGTACCTTGGAAAGAAGTAGAAGAAAGACAGGTATCCCGACTCGTCAACACCGAACGCGTCCATCTCCTTGTGCCTGTCGCTCAACAAAAGAGAGCCGACACGAAGGGAAGATCAAGAGAAGATTAGGAGAAAAAAAAAAGGTGATGAAACCCCCAAGAAAAGGCCCACTGGTGCTTGTAATTCCACCTTTTCAATGCGTGCCGCTTCCAATCCACGCGCTTCACTGTGCACCCCCCCGACAAGAATGCTCAGCTGTCCATATCTTCAAAAAGACTGCTCGTATGCCGCCTCGCTATGCAACCCACTCCCAATGCATTCCATGCAACAGAAAACCCATAAACAAGATATCTGACTGTATGTGCCTTTGTCCTGTGCTGTCCTGTGATCCAAGTGGCAACCGAAGAACTGAGTATACAATTCTCAGAAGTAGTCGGATCCCGTCCAACTGATGCGTTAGAAGGGAGAAGGTCCCGTCACCGATTATCAATCTCAAGTGTCCTTTTTTCTCTTCCTTTTTTGGGGGTTTTAAAACTCAAAATCAATCGGGTCAAAGCCCTACTGAAACCCTTGTGTCCATTGTCCACCTCCCTGACCCTGACCCTGAGGCCCAGGCCATCCTTGTCCATGCTGAGGATTGGGCTGCATAAACTGGTTCTGTCCCCCCATGGGGTAGATGCTCCTATTTCCGATACCTACGTATGTTGCAGCAGCATTAATCGCCTGTAGTCCTGCTCCAGGCCCATAAAGCTGCTGTCCCCCAATTCCCCCAGAACTCCCTTGATGATGGAGCAATGGCATCTGTGGTGGCTGCATCTGTTGCGGATGCGGAGACGGACTAGCATGTGTGCCACCGGGCAGAGGCGAGGGAATTTGTCCTTGTGCCAAGCTGGGTGAGAATTGAGGTGTAGTCATGCGATGAAGAGCTGGGGACTGGTGAGGCTGCGGTGGAGGAGCTCCCCAGCTTTGTTGCTGTTGCTGTTGCTGCTGCTGTTGTTGCGGCTGCGGCTGCGGCTGCTGTTGTTGCTGCTGTTGTGGATTGATAGCGTGCGGGAATCCCCCACTTCCGAAGGGCAATGGCTGAGGTTGGGAAGAGGGTTGTGAGATGGGGAGGCTTGAGGACGATCTTTGAAAGCCCGGATGTTGCGGGGTATATTGTGAAGATTCGCGAGCGAAGGACTGCTGCAGATTTGGTTGTCGAATGGGCGATTGGATGGGAGGCTGTTGATGGGGGAAAGAAGGAGGATTCATCGAGGACGGCAGAGGCTGGGAAGAATGAGATATTGTGTTAGGCTGACTAGAAGGGACGTCGCTCGTGTTGAACCGGGGCGACGAGAACGGATGGGTTGTCGTTGTAACTTCGGCTTCTGCGGGAGGCGGTGTCGATATAGGCGGTTCATGCGGTCGGCGCCAATAGTCGTCGACAAGCCCACGCCGGTATCTATTTTGTTGATTAATGGTTTTGCTGTATTCGGCCGCATGGCTTGCTTGACTTGCCAATTCAACATCGGAACTTGATCGAGTGAGGTCCTGATATGGCGGGCCTGTTATGTCGTGCCTCGGCCGCACAATATCTTTGTACCTCGATTCGTAGGCAGGGTCGAAAGAAGCCATTTGAGCCATGGTTGATGCAATCCCGGAATGGAGAGCTGGCGGCTGTACAGCTCCGTAGCCGGGCCCATTGCTATAGACAATGTCACCGTAGGCCGCAACGACGCTAGCGCGAGCATTCAGCTGGTCCTGGGCTGCCGCTTCTCTGGCTCTCGCGGCTCCGGGTCGCTTCTCCCCAGCAGCATCCTGTTCGGTGAATCCTTGCTTGATCGCTTTGGCCTCCCAGTAATCATCTCGAACCCTTCGACCGTCTTTGATCACGCGACTGCCGAATTGACGAAACATCGAGCGCGCCGTCACCACGGCGATCTGGCGCGACCGGTACGAATATGGCAGGATTTCGCGGTTGACGAGCTCTTCCTTCTCTTTGACGCTAGCGATAATCTTGAAGAGAGAGCGGTTTTTGTTGAAGAGAAGATAGGAATCTCGGTACTGGAGTTGACGCGCGCACTCGGTCGCCAACATGAACAGCTTCTGCCCTCTCCCGGGAAGGGTAAACGTCCGGATCTTATACTCTCGTCCGCCGTGGAGATAGCCTAGCTGGTCCACCTTTTTCTCGCCCGCCTCGTCGTACTCGCGCGGCACATATTCATCTCCTTCAGGTTGCAGCACGTCGCTGGTATGGTCCCTTACTGTCGGTAGAGCTTTGATGGTCGATTTGGGAAGAGTCCGCGGCGGCGATGCTTGCACCGGCGTCGAGGCTGGTGGTTGTGCGCTTGCTTGATTTCTGGGTGTCTGGTTCAGCTCTGGTGAGGTTTGGCTGGAAGGTGTTGGGAGAGCGTCGACGTTGGCAGTGAAGTCTCCAGAAGTTCTGGGCGTTTTTGACGGCCGACCACGTTTGCGCGGGCCTGGAAATTGGGGGCGTTAGCACATTCTGGCGTATCAAAAAGCTGCACCGCCACTCACCATCATCGTCGCCTGGATGATATTCGCCATATTGCTCGGGAGATCGGCTTCGTTTGATGCCCCGCGGGCCTGACTCGTTTGATGACTGTATCAATCCACCTGTTACACGCAGGCAGTCAGCGAAGGTACGCGACAGAGAGTTTCAATCAAGGAAAGGGTCGAGCGATGTCGATGATGCGCCCATGCCATCCACGAGTCAAACCTCGACGGACGCATGCGTGATGATGTCCCAAGTGGTCAGGCTACGAAACCAATAGAAAATGACATACCACTAGCGTTCAAAGCTGCAGGATCGATGGTTCCTGCACCATCGCTCATGTCGCCGACACCATTCAAAGCATTTGTAGGCTGGCGAGTAGGTGGATAAATGGACATTTCAACACCGCGGCGATGAAATGATGGTGGCGGTGTTGATGGGTGGAGGAGACGGTTGTGGTGGTGATGATGCGCAGGCTCTGCACCCGCATCAGCACGCCAGGAGCTGCTAGGCAGCACAGAGCTGGGTGACCAAAACTTGAAGATTGGAGGGAGGGTGCCTGCGTCTGATCAGTGCCTCAGCTCCCCGCCTCTTGAGCAATGTGCGACAATAGGAATATTGAAGTGCGACGACGACGGCGACGGCAGCAGAAAGCAAAGCCAGGTGCGGGAGTAAGGCGTGCACAGGTGCAGAGCACGGTTGCAGGCGTGCAGCAAAAGTAAAGTTAGCGAGGATGACGAGGGTTATGCTGGAACCAGTGGCCGCGGCGGAAGGTAGATTGGTGGAGGTGGACGGCAAAGGATGCAGCTGGGAACTGGGGGGAGTTTTAGTGCCGCAGTAGTGGCCCTCTGTGCCAAAAAAGAGGTGCTGTTGGTCGGCTGGTTACGCCAGTCGGTCGGTCAGTGATGAGCTTTTTGATCTGTGAGCTGCCTGTCGCAAAGGCGCGGAAGTACAAGAGAAGAGCGGGAGATGGCGCTCGGGGCTTGCAGATGCAAGTCAAGAAATGGTCTGTTCCTTTTTTCCCCCTCTCTGTCTTCTCCCTGGAACCGGCTCTTTCGCTGACTGGTTCCTCGTTTCCCCTTGTGTCTAGGCACCGTCAGTCAGTCAAAATTGGTGGTTCCCCCGCCCGAAACTGGTCAGTGTGTTCGTAAAATGACGACTTTTTGCCGAGGAGATTCGACTTTTGGGCGGGCTTCGGGACGCGCAGGCCAATTGTTTAGTGGTGGCGATAGCCCAACGATGGCACGTTAGGATCAGTTTGTGAACCGAGTTCCCGTGGAGTGACTGGAAGACCAGGTTGATGACGGTTGGATGGAGATGGAATCTGGGGAATGTGCGATCAGACTGAGAATGATGATGATGAAGGATAAAAATGGAAATGGATGAGAAGGCGAAAGGCGAGATGACGGCTTGATTTGATTGCTGATGGGTAAGGTTGTGGTCTGGGACGACGCGGGCTTGAAAAAGAGAGCCACCAGAGCCGGATGATTGATTGTGTGAACCCTGACTGTACGTAGTAATGAGCACTTTGGGGGATGACCGATTCGACATTTGCTTGCGGCGAGAGACACGGCGAGGCCTGAACCAGGCAGGAATTGGTGCCGAGTGTCTAAGCTTAAGGCGGGCGTCGCTGCAGGTATGTGTTCCAGGCAAAGAGGTTTAGTCTATCTCCGTATCCCTGTTACGCTTGAATGGGCTGGTGGATCTCCCTCGACTGAACCACACGATACACTTTTGGGAGGGTGGATGTTGTTTTGAGGTATTTCCGCAGTGCTGCCGGGGCAGCTAGGCGATTAGGCTGGCGCCGCAGGGATAGAACGGATCGTGGTGACCGGCGAGGATGAGGCGCACCGTCTCTCAATGATTTGAGAATTGTTTTCGATCGAAGTGGATTGGGCTGGACGAGATTGGACTGGCAGGGAGTAGAGCCTCGCAGCAGAGAGGTGCGGGAGATGTGCGGCCAGACAATGCGCCAGATGGCGACAAAGGTGTGGAAGGACGAAAGAAATGGAGGGACGGAGAGCGGGGAGGGCGAGGGTGTGTGGTTGAGCGTAAAGTGTGTGAGTGGGAAGCAGTAAGCCACTACTACAAGACAGAGACAGAGACGGGTTCGGGTCGGTGGTCGACTCGGGGAACTGGTGGGGACCCAAGTCTGTCAAGGGGTCAAAGGACGAGCTGACGATGATAGTATCAATCAAATGCAATCGCACAGTAGCTTTGATACTTCTGATGATACTTTTGGTTTTTGGGGCTGCGTGCGCGTGGTGCGTGCGTGCGTGCGGGAAGCATATGCAGATGCTTGATGCAGCGGCGGCGACGGCAGCGTGCGATTGATGCAGGCAGGGAGCGAGATACGGTTTGGGCGGCACATGCGACTACTAGGGTTGCTCTAACTAAAGTAGAAGGTTGGGGGGGGGGGGGGGGGGGGGGGGGGGGGGGGGGGGGGGGGGGGGGGGGGGGGGGGGGGAAGGTGGAACGGGGGAGGGAGTTTAGAATAGCAGTCGAAGGGAGAAGACGCCGGGCAGCGAACAGCCAAACAGGGAACAGGGGTGGTGCCTGCCTAGCCTGGCAGCCTAGGGAGGTACGAACTGCACAATTGATATACGGTACGACGTCAACTTCTGCAGACTGGGTAGTCGCTCTCGTCTTCTTGAACTGTACGTAGGCACCTAGTACCCAAGGATGGTATACCCGGACATAGTTTTACCCATTTCTTAGGTAGGGGTGGTAGTTGGGGCATTCTTGGGCTCACTCTTGCCTGCAACAAATAGAGCCTACCTACCTGCCTACAAGTCGGTACCTAGGTACTTAGGTATGTACCTACATAGCTGGGCGCTGGTGGGTGCTTGGAGGCATTGAAACTGACTCGGGCTGCAGCAAAAGGCTTCCGGTGACGAGCCGGGGTCCACCCAGTTAGGCAGTCAGGTGGGTGCTGTGGGCGCGGTGCGCGTAGTGGCCAGTGACCACTGACCACTGACCAGAGTTGTAGCTGATGACTCCAATGACTCTATTAGGCTCCCGTTAGTATTGAGTGTCTTTCATCATCCATCGAGGCTCCCCAAACTCAATCGTCCTTTAATGCTGCTAACAAGTCTGCTGTCTCTCGGGTCTTAAAATCCTGGCTGTGCCCGGAACGAGCGAACTGGGAGCATAACGCGAGCAACGCGAGCTAGACTTTAGCACGTCTTCTTTTCTCTCTCTCATCCTCTCATCCTCTCACTCCAGCGCAGCCTGCCGAACCCATCCCACCATTCAGCTTGCGACGCCCTGTCCTCGTTCCGGCATCTCAGGTCATCTGCCCCTCCAAAAGACTCGTCCCCTCCCATACCCCTGTCTCGTGGCGGAAATGCCTATCCATGGTTCCCTTTTCCTTCGGTCATGGCGACCAGCTAGTGCCATGGCTGCCATCCACTCATTATACGGCATCCGGACGAGCCTAGGCAACCTGCGAACCTGTGAGCAGTCGCTAGGCTAGCCCTTCCCTTCCAGATATGCTCGATTCCCAAACAGCGCAAAGCTTTAGTGCTCCGGTTCGAGAAATTCTTGATTTCGGCTGCGATCGAGTCGGCGAGTGACCTACAAGCCATCTGTCAGCTGATACCATTGGCCAATCACTCCAAGATCCCCATGACCATCCTGTGACCACTCAGCTTCGCAACTGCGCACCCACTTGCGTAACCATTGCCCTCAGCGCCCTGACTGTATCTCCACACCACCACCACCTTCTTCTCTTCCTCCACCTTCCTCTACGTCCAACGTCCTCCACGCGAACTTCCCTAGCTAGGGCATCTTTCGTCCAAGCCACCAAATACACACACGTAAGTACTCGATTGACTCTTCTCGTACCAAGTACTGTGTAAGCCCACAAGCGGATGGTCCACGGAAGCAATGCTCATTCAGGAATCCGTCCTTCTTCAATCCAGACTGGCCCATGACCCTCCGCCCAGCATGCTGGACTCGAAGTGTCATATTTCTTGCACTCATCTCTTTCTGGCAGTACAGTGTGTGCTCATATCACTGACAATCCGAAAGAGACTGGTATCCTGAGTAGACTGGAATCTCCGCCGTATTTTTGCTTACTCTGGTTTTTATTCCATTACAAGTTCGAAACTGCGAGCTTGTAGTTGGCTTGCGTCGTGCATCCAGCCGTGGAGTCTCGCCGATTCAGGTTATTTCCTCGCCATGACCGGACCTCGTTTTCGCAAAAAGCTGGCCTTCTCGTAGTCTAGACTATATTTTCCGGGCCTCACCCTGACGAATCATGCTCTCTTGTGACCGCGTCCACCGAGACAAGCGCGAAATTTGTCACGTCTGAGGCGACTGCCATGGTGCCTCGAATTCCAGCTGAACTTTGACAAGAATGAACCAAAGCGCCCAGTGGCCCGAGCGTCAAGACGTTCACCTCGACCCTGACCAGCTCCGGCTCTCCCTAGCTATGGGGCTTCCCACTCGGCCTTACATCTGACAAGGACGAAGCTGGACCGTCGGTCGACCTGGAAGATTCCCCTTCCCGATAAGGCTAACGATGGAGTCAGCAGAGAAAAAGATGTCTACCGACTGTAGAGCTGGACCTGAGTCTGTCTCATGGAAGCACTCTGAATTGACCTTGTTGGAGGGGAAAAGAACCGAGACCATGGGTATACTTGGCGGAGATGGCTGAGCTGCTTGACAAACCAGAATTTTGTCTTCTTACCTCTTACCTCACTGCTAGTAATCGAAACCTTGCGCTTAATAGAAGGGGCCTGGTAATATCTGGCAACCACTGTTTCTGAGATAATATTAGAGGCATGTTCGGAGCACCCTCTTCCTTCTTGTGGCGGAAGGGAGCGGTTTCGGTCACATACTTCTGACAGGCGGTGTGAGTATGGGGACGAGAGGCTACTCGCGACTCGCTCACCCCGGAGTGCTTCGGATAATCTGCTGCTGTGAAGATCAGGCGTTGTTTCCCTCCGAGGTCAACACAGAGAACATTGGTTCTACGGCTACACTGAATAGACACAGTCCCAGGTGGCCGAGCCAACAGTTAGAGCTTCAAACAAACATGACATCCATACGGGGATCAGCGGCAATGGAAAGGGATACTTTGAAGGGCCGCAAGGCTTTCAAACCCCCATCCCTCCCTCCTAAAAAAAAAGACAATGGGTAATTAGTCTTTAGACGCTCAGGTCCGACTTCGAGAATACCATACTAGGGAGCTTAAGACAATGGTGGCTCTTTCTAGCATGGCTAGGTTTCTGATGCACACACTTAGCGATTGGTGTTAAAACGAGCCACCTGGAACCGCTGATCTGGCAAGGCTAGTGGCCTTGGAATCGCCCGAGATCAAATGGTGTCTGGGGACGGCCTTCGGCCCGCCCCCGGCTTGTACATGCCCGCAGTTTGTTGAGCATGGTGGTGTGGTCTTCAGCAACAACAAGCGAGTGCGATCGGCGTTGTGCATTTCCTAGAACCCTTCTCCGAAAGGCCGGGTAGCCTGACCCTGGCTTGCCTGGCACCTAGCCTGAAGGGTCGGAGCAATTGGCAAACAGGACCATCTGAACTTCTGTTTGGTTCAAATTGGTTCGGATTCTGGTTTTAGTTGCAGTTCCGTATCTGAGGCAGAGATACTGTCATTATTCGACAGGTGGATCGTTGAACTTGGTTTCGTCTTGTCGTAGTCTGAGATGATGCTCAGTAGAGCTATGGCACTCGGATCTGGCGTTGAAATTGGAACCTCAAGACGATGGTGATCGAGGCCCTTGATCTTGGGTGTGACCCCTTCGACACCATCCCTCCACGAAGACTGGAGGAGCTGGGCCCCATCGGCGTGGTGACGCCTCGGGAGAGACGATGCGAGCCGCACTTGCAGCCCACAGCCCACTTCAGCAGGGCACCTTATTGCTAGTTCTTCAATTGACGTGCATGTGGTCATGCAAGATGGCCCCCCCCCCCCCCCCCCCC